>NC_081417.1:132187579-132487579 GCF_949786415.1 Peromyscus eremicus
CACCCTGTGGCCAGGCCTGATTCCATGCCCCACCCTTCTTATAGTCCCTGGAAGGACACCGAAGTCCATGTTCCCCCTTTTCTGGCCTTTGCTCTGCCTAGAACTTGTTCACCTGGACCTGGCACTATTCACACTTCAGTGAGCACAAAGGTCCCTGCCGCGGAAACCCTTCTGTGACTTGCCCATGTGGGTGAGCACAGGGGAGGGAGCACAAGAGGGGTCTCTTTCCCTCTGTGCCCCTCTGGAGCTGACCCTCATCCCCCCCTTCCATATGGTGAGTAGGCTGACTTCAAAGGAGAGCAGAGCTGAAAAGAACAGGTTTCTCTCATCACCTCTATTGCTCTTGCTGTTGACACTCCTGTGGCCTCCACCCAGCAGGTGTCTCAGTCTAGACTGGCTGCAGGGCTGAGCCCAGGTCCTTCCCACAAAAGGTAGGCTGGCTGGGGTCTCACCTTGATGAGGACGGACTGTGCACTCTGCAGCAGCAGCAGCAGCAGGACCATAGCAGCCCACAGCTGGCTTCCGGACGTGGCCTTGCCTCCCATCTCACGTCTCTGGGTTCCTGCTTCCTCCACTGTCTACCTGGCTGCCACCTGCCTCCTGGCCAGCAGCCCCTTATAGGCCAGGGTCCAGAGCTCTGGTCACTTATTAACTGTCTGACTGGGGTGGGGTTGACGGAAGACTGGCTCTTTGACAAATTCCAAGTTGGTTCCCAGGAAGGGGGTGGGGGTGGCGATGATGGGGAATCCAGAGCGTGTGGGAACACGGTCTGCCAAGGGCTTGTCTGAATAGGATTCTGTGGGAAGACCTTGGGCCACTTCACTTTCCATTCCCTTCTCCACACGTGGGGAAGGCGAAGAGGCCGGAAGGTACCACCAGGTGAAGTGATCTGCCCGAGGTCAAAGTGACTCCATCCACAAGAGCCCAAGTCAGCTCCCAGTTCTTTGAGAGAAGATGCAGGCGGAGGGCTCAGAGCAAGGCAGACACACAAGGATGACATTGGGACTTTCCAGTCCTAACTTCACTCAAGCCTAACATCCTGCTCCAAACCCAGAACCACGTATGGAAAGATCAGCTTATAACCAGTCCTTGCCCAGCCCTCGGCCTGCCATTTCCCATTTTCACCCAAGTACCCTGGGTTGTGTGTGGCCCATATCAACTGTACATCTTAGTAGCCAGCAGATCAACACAGTGTAAAAGAAAGAGCTCAGATATCATAGAAAGTGACAGGGTCTGGGCGCCAGCTCTGGAGCAGCTGCTCCATGTGCCTGGGGAGTCACATCATGTTTAACTGATGTTTTCTTTACTCTCCAATCACACACCCCTACCAGAAACCACCCACAAAGGTGACTGTGGGCATGATGGACTCCGGCCCCTTGGGTTTGTCTTTATTCCTGGGTGACTCATCTATAACAGCCCACCTCCCCATTGGGTGAAGGTCAGGTCAGAGGGAAAAGGACCAAGGTTCTGAGGGTGCTATCACTGTGGCCAGGCCCAGCAACTCTAAACAGTGGTCCCGCCGGGGCAGGGCTGGGCCAGGTACAGACTGATATGTGGCAGGTACCCCAGCATAAGCCTGAGCTGAAAACACCACAGCCTAACCTGGCACCTACAGTCCCTCAGATTTGGTGGCGAAATGAACGTTATCATGTGATCTTCAGACCAGTCCTGCTCATGCGTGTGTGATACACTTCATCTTCCTACAGCCCCTCGACTTCCCTCTTATCTTGCGCTGAAATAGATAAAAGGCTCAAGCGAACTTTGGAGTTTCTGATGTCTTGCTTTGAATCCAGACTTCGGCCTTTATTCTTGACAGTCTCACATTCTCTTCGATGCTACCAACTGTCGGATAACAGTCTACCTGTGCTCAGCCTGTGTTGCTATAGAAAAAGAAGCATTTGCCTTGGAGGTAGCAAGGATACCTGGGCTTGAACCCAGGTCCCAGCAGTTACCCACCATGTGACTTTACTTACTCTCGATGAGTCTCAGCTTTCTCACCACTGAAGTCAAGAACACAATGACTAACCTAACCATGCTTGTGAGGACTAACAACTAACTCTTGTCCTGGAGAGCCAGTGACGGTCCCTGTCCCCAGATAGATAATTCCAGCACATGCCTAGGGACATCTGCCACAGAAGATGGTTTCCTCACTTGTTCTTGTCCATGGAATCCTCCTAGACAAGCCCTGTCTCTGAACCCAAGGTGGTGACAGGTTTGACCCCCAGCTTTTGCAGGCTGGACCCAACGCCACCCTATCCGGAGCACTGGCTTTGCTCAGCCATGTCACATCAGATAAGTGAGACAACCTGAGACTTCACCTTCTAATTTGTAGAAAAATGACAGGTCCCAGTGTTGGAAATTGTCATGGGCCTACTTGATTGTCACTCTCCCACACTTTCTATGGGACAAGCTCAGCCCGCTGGCCCCTATATGAAGGGATAGGAGTCAGCCTTCAGAGTTTGAAGGCCCGTGGTGGAGGTCACCTTCCTTTCTCCACTTACTGGATCTTCCAGCTAGGGCTCAGCACAAGGCCGTCATTCCCTGGGGACGAATCATGACTTCCCCTTCCATCTGATGACTCAAAATTTCCAACCCCATCTCCTCCTAATCGCTTCACGAATGACCCACCATCCATCAAGGCCAGCTTGGCCACAGAGGCCCCCTCAGTGCCGCTCTGACCAGTTAGTTCATTTACGTCACCTGGCGTCATCGGGGCACTTCCTTCTTTATGGCCCTGGGAAGCCACTGCCATAGCAGCCTGGGGAAGCTCACACAGATGAGGATGGGGGACAGTTTGCCTCTGTAGGTTTAGATGATCCTCTCCCCACATTGAATCCCTGCTTGGCATCCACTTTTATGGCACCCCAGTTTTCCCAGGAGTACCTCTCAGAGTTTGTTGTCCACTTGGCTGTGGGCATATGGGCTTTCCAGGTTTCTGACACCTCCACACCCCATCTCTTCAATTTCCTTGGCACATAAAGTTAGAACTCCCCAGGGGCATCAGGACTCATCCTTAGGCCTCTGTCCTCTTCTTACAGTCACCTACTTTGGTAGTGTCATCCAGCTTCAAGAATTCCATGTCCCCAGGCTCTAGGACTGCCTGGCCTAGCCTCCCCCTCATCCCTCTACCTACCTCCTCAGCCTTTCTCGTCACCGTTGATGATATTACCGTGTGGCCATGGGGTCAGGTCAAAACCTAAGGAGTCATTCCTGACACCTCTTTTTCATTTGCCAAATTCAATGCATTCACAGGTTCAGTTGTATCGACCTTCAGAATATTCTTAGCTTCCAACCAATCAGGCTTCACCACCTCCCCAAGAATGAAAGGTTCAAGCTATCATCCTTGGTTTCATGAATTATTGTAATAGCAGTGTTAGGCAGAGGTCTCCAGAGAAACAGTATCCACAGGATCTGTTCACCTATCTGTTTGTCAATCAACCATCAATCTATTTGTTATCTGTTTTCTATCCAGATTTACTTTGAGGAACTGGCTCATATGACTATCAAGACTGTCAGGTCTGAAACCCAAAGGGCAGGTTGACAGGCTGATAATTCAGTTGAGAGTTGTCACAGACTGTAGTGAATTCTTATCATTTTCTGTTGCCTTTGTGTCTATTTTAAATACAGGCTGGATGTTTTCCCATTGGAGTGTGACAGTTTCTAATTTTACTCACTTCTACCCAGTTCCTCATTGTGATCGATCCGCATGTCTACCTTAGATAACTGTTCCTGATGACCCCTTCCCTATGGAGTAGGTAAATATAGCCTGGCTGGCTCTGTTGACCTTCACACCCTGTGTGGACAGAATAGACAACACCAGAACCACATTTCAGTCAATGTCACCTTCTGCAACTGGAGCCTGTGCCTGCTTTTGTGTTTTATGGCTTTTGTTTTATTTTGGACTGCGTTTCACTATGTAGACCAGGCTGGCCCAGAACTCACAGAGTTCCTTGTGCCTTTCTCTCCTGAGATCTAGGACTATAGGTGCAGCACTTGCTTGAAACACACCACTTAAAGAGAGATTCTGTCTCATCTCTGTCTGTCTGTCTGTCTGTCCTAGCCCTCTCCCCAGTTGTATGTGTGTGGCTTCTGGGAGAAGATCCTAGACCTACTTCCATTTTGTAGCCATCCCTCCTAGCCACGGACAGAACTCCATGAAGCGCACACACGGGAGAAGTCTGGAATCTGACGTCTCAGGGCAGGGCAATATTCAGGAATGGAGGTGGATGCCCTGGGTTCAGTCTCCAGGCTGAAAGTCTTAATCTTTGCTCTTAAGACTTTCAACTGATTGAAGCCCTACCTCCATAGAATGGAGGGCAATCTGCTGTACTCAAGGCTTATTGAATATTAATATTAACCATATCTAAAAATGATGTCTTCAGAACAGCATCTAGATTGGTGTTAACTAGACAATGAGCTGTCACGAGCATCCAGGCTGACTCATTGAGCCCACACTTACCCCTCTGCTGGTCTTTCTTCACACATCAGTCAGTGTGATCCTGTGAAGATCCAATTCAGAGAATAGCTATCTCTATATTCCCACCCAGTAAAACCTAAAGGCTTCCTTCCATCTATGGGTTCCCTTGAGCACACCCTCTTCAGCTTTGACTTTGGTTCCAAAATTTTGCTCCTTCCTCTTTGGGCTTCATCAACCCCTCTAGCTTCCATGCCCCTCAAACATGTCAAGATCTATGTTTTATTAAATTTTAGGTTAATATGCAGAGCAATGGGTTTCATCATGACATCTTCATATGTAAGTGTCATAGTTCTGTGTCCTCATCATGGCCAGTTCCATTTCCTGGCTGCTGTGAACAGGGCAGCTACAAAAGTGGATGTGCAGGTATCTCTGTGGTGTGTGGACACAGAGTCCTTTAGGTATGTGCTCAAGAGTGGTAGAGCTGGGTCGCAGGGTAGATCCAGTTTCTGTGTTTTGAAGAGCCTGCATACTGATTTCCATAGCGGGTGCCGCGGTTCACACTCCCACGAGCAGTGGACGAGACTTCCTCTTTCCCCACAGCCTTGCCAGCATTTGCTGTCACCTCTTTTTCGTGATCATAGTCATTCTGACTAGGGGGAGAGAGACTCTCCAAACTGTTCACATTTGCATTTCCTTCATGGCTAATGATGCTGAACACATCTTCAAGTATTTATTGGCCATTCATATTTCTTTTTGAGAAACGTCTGTTTACCTTATGAGATCGTATATTGATTTGGAGGATGTTTTATTTTGGGGAGCGAGCTTGGAACTCACTATGTAGACCAGGTCTCAAACTCATAGAGATCCACCTGCCTCTTCTCCATGCGCCACCACACCTGACAGTGTTTAATTTTTACAATTACGTGTTTACCCTGGATGCTAAACACCCCATGTTACAGGCAGATGGCTTTTCTACTGTCTGTCATTGTCCCCACTCTGCTTGTTGTCTGTGCAGAAGCTTCTGTTTCATGAATTAAGCCTGTCACCAGTTGTTAGGAGTATCTCCTGGGTTGTTAGAGTCCCTTTTGCCATCTTGAAATGTTTTACTCATCTCATTCAAAATTTCCAGACTTACATCAGGCTCTCCCATCTACTTTGAGTTCATTTCTGTGCTGGGTAGAAGTGATGGCCTGGTTTCCCTTTTCCTGGCACCAAGTGCTAAGGAAACTGTATTTTCTCCAGTGTATGCTTTGACAGCTTTGTGGGTTTCGTGCTGGGCCCTCCACTGGGCCCTCTGGTCTGCACTAGTTTTTGTGCTAGTGTGAGGCTGCTTGTTACTATGGCTCTAGAGTATAATGTGAGATCAGGCATTGTAGTCCCTTCAGCACTGGTGTCTGCCAAGAATTGCTTTGTGCTTCCGTATGAATTTTAGGATTTTTTTTCCAGTTCAGTGTAAAATCCCACTGGGATTTTGAGGGCATCACATTGAGTCTGTGGATCACATTCAGTCACGCAGCCATCTTTCCGATATTAATTCTGCCAATCCCCAAGTGTGAGAACTTTCCCCATCTTCTAGTGTCTTTAATTTCTTTCTTCAGTACCTTGAAGTTTTCATTGCAGGGGTCTTTTGTCTCCTTGGTATTATTTTTAAAGCTATTGTGAATGGGATTCTCCCCTCTGATTTCTTTTTCAGAGAATTCATTATTAATCTACAGAAACGATAATGATTTTTGTACGCTGATTTTGTGTCTATTGCTTTGCTGAAAGTGTTTATCATGTCTAAGAGTTTTCTGGCAAAGTCTTAGGGCCTTTTCAAAAGTAGGATCATGCCTTGTACAGATAGGAAAGGTGACTTCTTCCTGTTCCTACTTGTGTCCCTTTGGTTTCCTTTTCTTAACTCAGGGGTCTCCTCTTGATGGGTCAAGTACTGTATTGAGCGTGAGCAGAGAGAAGGGCACCACGTGAATCCCAGATCCTAGAGGAAGTGTCCAGAGTCCCCCATTTGGTATAACCCTGGCTATAAGTTTGCCATGTAGCCTTTATTATGTAGAGGTCTGCTCCTATTTCCAGCTTCTCCAGGGCTTTTACCACATCGAACTTTGACAAAACTCACCAAAGTCCTCTTGCCTCTACACTCAGTAGAAGTCTTTGCTCTTCCCCCAGGCCTCTGCTCAAATATCACTCCCCCAAAGAGATCTTTCCTGACCCTCCTACCTTGAGAGCTGCTGCTTACTTACTTTACATGCCTGAATTTGCTTGTAGTATCTGCTGTCTGTCTGTCTGTCTGTCTCTCTCTCTCTTTCTCTTTCTGTCCATCCATCCATCTATCCCCCCCATTCATCCATCCACCCACCCACCTTGCATCTTTCTATTGTAATGGAAGCTGTTAGAATTTGTAATTTGCTTCTCCGTGTTCTCCCAAAACAATACCTGGCATACGATCTGTGCTTGGCAAATACTAAAGCACTGAGTGAATAAACACATACAATTCAAGCATTAATTCCACTCATGAGTGTGTGTTTAGTCTTGGGAGTTTCTCCGCTCCCAGAAGCCACAGTTATCCATGCAGTTCCTTCCTGGCACACGGTGGCTGTTCAGTAACTGTTATTATTTTCATACTTGTGAAACAATTCCCAGAAACTGGTCCTTTCTGTGTGTCATGTGTATCGAAGACTTGGGGTTTCTCAGTAATTTAATTTCCCAGTGGCAGCATCAGCATAAGAGGTGTGATAAATACCTGTGATGAAAACCACCATGCAGAGCCAGCGGATACCTGGGCAGGAGAGGCGGGGAATGGGGAGTAAGACTGGGTTCTAGAAGCCAGTCTTTGAAGTCAGGGTCCATGGGATTTTCTGTGTGCCTGGATAGAAAGGCTGAAGGAAGGAAGGAGCCCAGGACCTTAGCTGTAAGGCCATCCCTAGTTAAACACTGAATGCTGCCCTTGCCAAAGGTAAGAAGCAGGAATGAACAGGGCAGATTGGGGAGCACGTTTGGTCTTGACAATGTCAAGTCTGAGACACCTGCCAGACATATGAGTTGAGATAGAAATGTCACCAGCATGTATCTGCTGCTTGGAGTCTCAAATCTAGATTAAAGAGAGTGACTGGCTGGAGAGGAGAGTATCCATGGCATTGGAGCTGAGGCCCGAGAGAAGGACCAGCAGGGTAGGGGAGAAGTGGGTGAAGAACAGTGTAAGTGGTTTAGGAAGGAGGGTGCACTAGCTGGGACAAGGGTTATGGGTGACACTAGGAAACGTGATGAAGAGAAGTCCTGGGTTTGATAACGTAGAAGTCACTGGTGACCTTAGAAGATGGATTCTGAGGACTGCAGGCATGAAAGCCTGACAGAATGTGCTTAAGAAAAAAGCTGGCAAAAGTAGGACCAGGGCGTTTATTAGCCTTTCAACCACAGGGTAAAGCAGACAGGGTGGGCACGTGGGTCCAACACCTGGACTGAGCTGCCCCGGAAAACCCTGTAGGGAGTTGTAGAAATCCCAATGTGGCGGATTTTCCTGCAGCCTCTCAGAGAAGATTTGTTTTTGTCAGGAAACCCAGAACTGTGGCCCTAACACTAGCAGGTACCTCGAACCTCATTCAGAGTCTAGCTCTTTGATTCATTTCTCTACCCCAGGCTGTCTTTACACACACACACACACACACACACACACACACACACACACACACACACCCCTTTCAGGTTTATTTATATTTTTTTCAGGTTCAAGGTCCCAGCTGGGGGGATGGGTTCGGTACATGGCAACCACAGGAAGTGGGTCAAGGCTGCCCCCTCGTGATGAACATGGAACACTGCAGGAGAATGACTGAGCTCTGTGGAAAGCCTTGGTGTCCTACCCACACCCCAGGGCAGCCTTCACTAGTGGTGCCCCTTTAAGGTGTTGTCTCAGAAAACATGTGAGATCATTTAGGGAAGTCCCTGCTGGTTCCTTTAGGTGGTAGATGCTGAGGTGAGCAAAGCTGGGCCACGTAGAAGGCAGAGGCCGAGTTCAGGACACTGGCTTGACGCTGAAATTGGATCTTGGGCAGCCAAGGGCAATTTAGGTAGAAGGAGAACCTCACTGAAGGGTGCCATGCCTCCCCTAGAGCCCAGATTTGCCTAGAGAACTGCCCTATTGGGGTGATGGCGAGGGCCTCTGACAGCATCTTAGTGTTTCTGGCTTCCTCCCCTGTGACAGTTGGCGAATGCGATGTGGTGTGTGTGTGTGTGTGTGTGTGTGTGTGTGTGTGTGTGTCTGTCTGTTTGTCTCTGTGTGTGATATGTTGTGTGCATGTGTATGTGTCTCTCTCTGTGTGTGATGTGTGTGTGTTATGTGAAGGCTTGCATCTGTGTGTGGGTATGCATATATAAGCCCAAACCCTTGTGGGAACATGTATGGGAATGTGCAAGCATGCATGTAAGAGTATGGGATATGTATATATAGGAGAATGTGTGTGTCCATGCCTCTGTGGGAATGGTGTGTGTGCACCTGTCTGTATGTGTGAGGGTGAGGATGTGTGTGAGCACATATGTGGGTGGATTGTGTGAGTAGTGTATGGAAATGTGTGTTTTGGAGTCTTTGTGTGCCAGTGTGTTTGTGAGTGTGTGTGAGTGTAGGGGGTACTGGAGGTGAGGCCACACATGCTGAACTGAAGAGGAGGGTAGGTGGGAGCATGGGTCTCCTTTCTGCAGGAAGCTTTGAGGAAAGACTGATGGTTGGCATGATATGGAAGGATGGGGGTTGGAGCTGGGGCAGGCCTGGCACCATGTTCTGGGGACCTGTTAGTTGGTGGAAGGTCTGGTAGGCCCTATGGTCCATCAGAAAATCCTCTTCTTTCTTCTCCAGCCACCCTGCCTGTCCCCAGCAGCTGACTAGAGGCTGTGACTGGCATTAGGCAGAGCTGAAGTCCCACTGCTGTGGGATTATGGGTGAGCCACGTCTTCGTTGAGCACCAGCTTGAGCTGATGGAAGCCACACCCCTGATTAGGAAGCAGGGTGTGAGGGGGTGGGCTGCGAGCACCACCTGCACCAAGGGCTCATGGGAAGTCCTGTTCTGAGCACACAGGTCCTTCACACATCAGAGGTGGCATGGAACTGTAGCTTGAGTTTTCCTGCCTGGCCCACAGTCAGGGCAAATCTCTTTCACCTGCCAGTCCCACAGCCTCTCAGACCCAACCAAGTAAACACAGAGACTTATGTTGGTTACAAACTGTATGGCCATGGCAGGCTTCTTGCTAACTGTTCTTACAGCTTAATTAATCCATTTCCATTCATCTATACCTTGCCACATGGCTCGTGGCTTACCGGCATCTTCACATGCTGTTTGTCATCGTGGTGGCTGGCAGTGTCTCTCTGACTCAGCCTTCCACTTCCCAGCTTTATTCTCCTCCTTGCCCCGCCTATACTTCCTGCCTAGCCAACGGCCAATCAGTGTTTTATTGATTAATTAGCAACACATTTGCCATACATCCCACAGCATGGAACTGCTCCCTTTGTATGGAGGACATGGTCAGAAGGAGGTTGATGATTCATCCGAGATCACACAGGCAGCTGTGGCCATGGCACTGGGCTGTGTCCTTGCTGGGCTCTTAGATCTTTGACAACTGTCCCTGCATCCCCGTACCCTTCAGATGTCCCTGCTAGGGGCTCACACAATGATGAGAGAAGGAGGAGATCCTTCTAATCCATGAATATGCCCCACAGAAGGACATGGATTCCTGGAGCCTCAAAGAGGTGACAATGTTGGATCATGTGACTCTCCTGCCACCAGCATATGAAATGGTCAAGTTCCATTTTGCATTCAATCAGCAAACATGGATCAGACTCTGAGCTTGTCTTGGGCACCAGGACTCAGACATAGATAAGGCACCCACTCCATGCCTGCAAAAGGCCTGTGGTAGAGGGGTCAGATGAAGACAAGGTGTGGCAGATGCAGAGGTGTGACTGTGCAGGTGCTCAGGTGTGTTGAGTGCAGTGTTCAGGAAGTGGGGGGACCCAGTGGAAAGGGAAGAGGCTATCAGTTCTCCTCCAAGCCACAGATGACGTCTCAGGCCAGGGGTTCTTCTGAGGTTCATCTGTTCTGACCTCAGCCTAAAGCCAGCCCAGACTGTGGACCCATTCCCTGGTGCCCCTGGGGAATTCTAGCAGTGTTGGCCCCCACCATGGAATGGAGTATCACCCACTGTGTTTATCATGTCCTTTTCTAGTGGGACCTTCATCCACAGTGAGACTCCATCCTCTGTGGAATTCAGACTTACTTTCTCATTTCTCAGAGACCCCAGCGTCCAGGCAACCCTACCCAGGACCACAACAGATAACATCTTTGCTGACTCTGTAGTCTGGAGCTCTTTGTGCATAGATAGTACCCACTCTGAAAGCTGAGGAAACTCTGTAGCTGCTGAGTCAGGGGCCTGGGTGCCAAGGAAGACTGAGCACAGTAGGTGGGGCTGAAACACAAATCCCCTGCACTTACAGGAGCCAGGGCCAAGGCACAGCTGTCATGTACGCCGTCAAATCTGCAGTTGTGATCATTGTGAAACTTGATTGCTCTGTCTTGGGGACTTCTTAGAGTCCAATGCCACAATAAAGCCAATCAGACTAAGCCATCAAATGTCAAGTAGCAGCTAATGAAGCATTCACGGGCTTGGGAGAGAAATCAGGCAAGCTCTTATTTCAGGATTATCCCTCACAAATATTGAATCTGAACTGTAAGCAGAATTCTCTATAATTCCCACCCCTTCCCCTGGTGGAGACCATTGGCATTCATGGCACGTTGTAGCTTTCTGGAGAGAGGCTTGACAGGCAGACTTGCTGTTTCCCAGAGGAGCGGGCTCTTGGGGCATCAGCAGAGAGGGGCACAGGCAGAGGCTGCTGGGAATCCCCCCTCCCAGGCTCTGCCTGGGAAACTGGGGACGCTGGACTGCCAAGTGCCTCTGGCAGCATCAGCACCAAGCACGGAGGAGGGGAGTCTGTAGCATGGAAGGAGTCTTAGTTACTTTCCTCATCTCTGTAGCAAAATACCGGACTAAGGCATCTTGAGGACGGGAAGGAAGGGATTGTCTTTTGGCTCAGTTTGAGGTTATGGTCCACCGTGGTGGAAAGGCATGGCGGCAGGAGCTCGAGGCAGGTTGTTATGGCATCCAGAAGCAGGAAGGAGAGAGAGAGAGAGAGAGAGAGAGAGAGAGAGAGAGAGAGAGAGAGAGAGAGAGAGAGAGAGGGAGAGAGAGAGAGAGAGAGAGAGAGAGAGAGAGGGAGAGAGAGAGAGAGAGAGGTGGGGTGGGGATGAATGCTGTCCTCAGCTTGTTTTATCTGGTCCAGGACACTCACCTACAAAATGGTGCTGCCCACGTTTAAAACGGGTCTTTCCACCTCAATTAACCTAATAGGAAGATTCCTCGCAGACATGCCCATGATGATTCTATATCTTGTTAATCAAGTTGACAGTCAAGATTATCCATTACATTCTCCTATGAGTGGAGCTGACAATATACAGTGATTGGTCTCTATCTCTCTGTCTGTGGACTGTAGACATGGCTTGCGCTCCTTGGACATATCTAGCTGGGACTGGTGTTGGCAGAGAGAGCTTGCTGTCCCCTCGGTCCCTGCTCTGTTGTGACGCAGAAATCTTTTATTCTGTTCCCTGTTCCTTTAGGAATTTAGATCAGCACAGAGTCTTTCCTGTGGCAGAGGTTACAGGTTGCCCATCTACTCCACAGTCCGCTTTCATCCTGAAGGGTTTGTCGCTGACTGGCAGCTGCCTACCTGGGGGGCTTGCAGCTGTGTCTGGCCCTGGGCCTGGGCCTCACTGGTAGAATGTGAGAGGAGGTAGCCTGTGCTACATGGAGCTCTGTTCGTATGTCCCTTTTACTGATGGGTGTCAGGCTCTGTGGGATGGCAGCTCACAAGGTGAGAGGGTCCAGGGTCACCAAATCTGCGTATGTGGGTAGAGCCAGTGACAGAGATGTCTTAGGTGGCCCCTCTCCTCACTGTTACCACAAGCTGTGCCTATTGCATGCGATCTCGAAGCTCCCCCTATAAATGCAGGTTAGTGGCCCCAGATATGGTACTGATCATCTCTCACTGCTGTGACATAAGGTGCTTCTCTCTCAAGAGATCTGCCGTCTCTACACAACCATTTCTGACAGTTCACCAGAGCAGGGAAGACACATGGACGCAGCTGCAGGACTCCAGCTGTGCAGCCCTCAGGCCCAGAGTGTGCAGCCCTGCAAGTTTTGTCCCAGAGGCCTGAACCCACCAAGATGCTTGTTACTCCTGCCACTGGGGGCTTGAGTTTGTGGGTTGTGTGGCCTCAGGGCACCAGGTGACTGGTTTGGCCCTGGATGTGAAGGGACACTGTAGACCAGTGGATGGGTGAGACTCTTCCGTGGAGTTTGAATGTTCTACGCTCTGGAGTTGACTTGCAGTAGAGTCGCAGCTTGCCCGAGTTACAACCCCACTATTTCAATGCCCCCCTCATTACATTAGGGTGAAAGGGCCCAGAAAAAGCTGGCCTGCGCATGTCATCCAGCTGCTCCCCCCCTTTTTTTTCTACATGTGTGTGGCACTGGGCTTCTCTCCTCTCTTCAGCTGCTCCAGGAAGCATATGACGTCACAATCTTATGCTGACTCCTTACCTGAAGCACCCTTCCCCCACAGCACAGTTGGCTCCCTACTGAGGTGCCCTTGCCCCAGTTCTCAGTGGCTATTTAGAGCGCCACCTCCAAGATGGTCCTGGCAGGTAGATGGTCCAGGTGCAAGGCAAATTCAAACCTCCCAAGGGGGTACAAGACACCCCCAGAACAGCACAACTGGAAAGAGCTGTGTGGTGTTGGCATGGGTACGAGCAACTAGAACTCGCACCTGCTTCCGGAAGGAACGTGGAAAGTGTGGGCATTGTGAAGAGCAGTTTATCAGTTTCTTAGATAGAATGGTAGATTTACACTTACTTTCCGATTCAGCTATTTCTTGGGTAGTCCTAGACATCGATCGAAGAGAAATGCAAACACGCATGTCCACAGAGGCTTGGGTGTGAGTCCTATTGCAAGTTTGTCTGTTTCTTCAACAAATGGATGGATAAACCAGTTTGTGTCTATTCACACAATGGAATACTACACAACAAAGAAAAAGAACATGGACTCTTCATGGGTGAATCTCAAAGTACTTATGCTGAATGCAAAAAGTGTGGATTTCTACGGCTCCCTCATGTCCTATATAGAAAGCAAACTCATCCACATTGACAGAAAGTAGATGGGTGGCCGCCTGGGTGCGGGGAGAGAGGGAAGTATCCCGTAGTGAGAGAGTATGAGATAGAACCAGGTTCAGCACTGTGACTGTGGCAGAGACTTGCTACCGTCTATCTCTGACTATGGGGCCTGGATAGAAATTATTTCTCAGAAAGCTATGAAAACTGAAAAACCTGTGAAGAGTGAGGGGCTTGGATGGTAATAACCTGGGAGAGTCCAATTTCAGCTGCCTCTTAAACAACTACTTTAAAAATGAAGTCTTAGCTGGGCGGTGGTGGCGCACGCCTTTAATCCCAGCACTCGGGAGGCAGAGCCAGGCGGATCTCTGTGAGTTCAAGGCCAGCCTGGGCTACCGAGTGAGTTCCAGGAAAGGCAAAAGCTACACAGAGAAACCCTGTCTCGAAAAACCAAAAAAAAAAAAAAAAAAAAAAATGAAGTCTTTAGCGCTGGTGTGTTACAGGCTTAGCAGGTAAAGGTGCCGGCTGCCGAGCCTCGTGACCTGAGTTTGATCCCTGGGAACCACACGGTGGAAGAAGAGAACCGATCCCTGCAAGTTGTCCCCAGGCCTTGACGTGGGTGCCGAGGCACACGCCCATGTGCTCGCACAAACGCAGAAGACAAAAATCAAGCGGAATGAAATCTCCAGTATAGGCACTTCTGAGCTGTTTTCTCAGAGCAGGACAGAATTTGTGTATAAAAATGTTGCCCAGAGGGCTTGAATCAGCAGTGGCTCCTCAGAGGGCACGTAGGGAGAGACCTTCTAATGTCCGTCCCATTTTCCGTTGGTCTGACCTTTGAGGCAGTGAACGGAGTCCCTTAGCCCTTCCTTGCTGGATGGTGTTGAAAGGCACACACAGTCATGGATGATCTCAGTTAGCTGTGCCATCTACTGGAAGAGCTGAGAGAGGCAGGTGTGTCGTGGAGGGTAGAGCCTGTGTGTTTTCTCTGCGAGGGGTGGGCTGTCTCATGCGTGCTGCAGCTCGGCCCCTATGGAGGCAGATGAAACCAGTCAGGCTGTGTGTTGGTTCACATCTGTGAGCTTGCATTCTTTGCATGAACTTGAGAGGAGAGTTTAAAATACATATTTTTTTTTGTTGTTTTTTTGTTTTTTTTTGTTTTTCGAGACAGGGTTTCTCTGTGTAGCTTTGCGCTTTTCCTGGAACTCGCTTTGGAGACCAGGCTGGCCTCGAACTCACAGAGATCCGCCTGGCTCTGCCTCCCGAGTGCTGGGATTAAAGGCGTGCGCCACCACCGCCCGGCTAAAATACGTATTTTAATTTTAATTATTCTGTGTGTGTGAGATGTGTGTGTATGTATGTGTGTGTATGTGGGTATGTGTGTATGTGGTGTGTGTGTGTATGTATGTATGTATGTATGTGAGCATGTGTGTATGTGGTGTGTGTGGGAGAGTACATGGGTGTGAGTATGTGTGTATGTGGTGTGTGTGTGTATGTGAGTATGTGTGTATGTGGTGTGTGTATGTGAGAGTACATGGGTGTGTGTATGTGTGTATGTGGTGTGTGTGTGTATGTATGTGAGTATGTGTGTATATGGTGTGTGTGGGGGGGAGAGTACATGGGTGTGAGTATGTGTGTATGTGGTGTGTGTGTGTGTGTGTGTGTGTGTGTGTGTGTGTGTGTATGTGAGAGTACATGGGTGTGTGTATGTGTGTGATGCATATGCTGGAGACCCAACTCAGGTCTTCTGGAAGAGCAACATTCACTCTTAAGTATTGACCCATCACTCCAGCCCCTGAGAGGAGATTTTTAGTGATACTCAGAAATGATTTGTGACAGAAATCACAACTGGATCTTACCCTCCAGCCCCCTGATAGATCAGGGAGAAGATACACACCTTAGCAGGTGTCACTGGGCTTCCTGGCTGCCTCCAGGAGGCCGATGACACAGAGTCCCTTTCTCCTGGCCAGGCCGTCCATTGAGGACTTCTGCTGGACTGATGGCTACAGGCTGGCTCGTCACTAAGAGGAGACACAGTGGACAATGGGGACCGCGGAGGTGACAAGCCCAAGTAGCATCAGAGAGAGATCACGTAACTAGGAACACTGTTGCCCACTTAGCTCAGATGATGGTGTGCTGGGGGATGCTTTAGGTCACAAGGGGTGCTGAACACAATCCTTGCCTCTACCTGTATAAACTGGGGATGTGGCTGCTCCAAGCTATGGCTGAGGGGAAGGTTTTTAGTGTAGATGTGAGGGAGAGAACAGTCAGCGGCATCTGGAAGAGTCCATAGAAGGGAGAGAAAGTAATACACTGCACATGGCTAGCAGACTGGACCAGGCCATGAGAGGAGAGAGAGAAAGGGAGAATGAGAGAGGAAGACAAAGAGAGTGTGGGCAAGGGGACCAAGAGAGGAAGACAAAAGAGAGAGTGCATGGCCGAAATGGCAGTTATATGCGAGTGGGAAGCTGGGGAAAGGGAAGCCCATGAGCTGGAGATGGTTAGGGTAGAGGGCAGGATAAAAAGAGCTGAGAAGCCGGGTGGTGGTGGTGCACGCCTTTAATCCCAGCACTCGGGAGGCAGAGCCAGGAGGATCTCTGTGAGTTCGAGGCCAGCCTGGTCTCCAAAGCGAATTCCAGGAAAGGTGCAAAGCTACACAGAGAAAAAAAAGAGCTGAGAAGAGCCACAGGTACTGAGGGAACCTGGAGGCCAGTATTGCTTTGGTATGCTAATAGGCACCACAGACAGTCGTTTGTCTGGAGTTTCTTTTGGGCCTGGCACAACCCAGCAGATGCCTCCCGTGTATTCCTCCTCTTAGGGTTAAAACTGTCTTCAGATGTTGTCAGCTGCCCCTGCTAGAGAAGGCTTTCAATTGGGAGCATCTGGACTGAGCAATGAGCTGGAGGGGTGTTCGAGGCTGGTGTGCTGAGTCCCTGCTCAAGTCACTGAGGAGTTGTAGCGGCACTAAGAACCACAGCTCCCTGTGCTGGAAGATAGCCTTGCTTACCAGCGGCTGGCAATGGGCTGCAGCCAACTGAAATAACCCAGAGAGTTCGCCATTTCTCCTCTGCCTCCATTCATCTTGCAGCCACATCCCTAGAACTCACTGTCATGCTCCAGATTTTGTCCTGTCATTCGTCTGTGAATCCACCATTCCAGTCAGTCTGAAGAGCATAAAGGCATCCTGCTTTGGCCGTCACTATGGCCGTGGGTCTCTTGTGAAGAGGTCTGCAGAGAATCAAATTCCTAAGATGTTTGTGATTCTCTCAAGTTGGCGCTTGCATTTAGAGGCAGGTTCCTAGACCAACCAAAATGGGTAGCAGGGGTCACTCAGTAGCATCTTTAAAATACAGTCACATGTGATCTCCCTGGGGACAAGAGTGTCCTGGCTAGTTTTATGTCAACTTGACACAAGCCAGAGTCATCAGAAAGGAGGGAGCCTCAACTGAGAAAATGCTTCCATAAGGTTGGACTGTAGGTAAGCCTGGGGGCATTTTCTTAATTAGTTATTGATGGAGGAGGGCCTGGCCCATGTGGGCAATTACATCCCTGGACTGACGGTCTTGGGTTCCACAAGAAAGCAGTCTGAGTAAGCCATGGAAGTAGCATTCCTCCCTGACCTCTGCATCAGCTCCTGCCTCCAGGTTCCTACCCTTTTTGAGTTCCTGCCCTGACTTCCTTTGATGATGGACTAAGATGTGGAAGTGTAAGCCAAATAAACCTTTTTATCCTCAACTTGGTTTAGGCCATGGTGTTTCATCATAGCAATAGTAATCCTGACTAAAACAAAGAGATTGGACCAGATCAGCACTGTTCAGCCCAACAGGCATGGGCCCACTCGGCTGAAGACCACTCAGAACTCTCAACATGATTTAATTTTATTTTTTTTGGTTTTTTGAGACAGGGTTTCTCTGTGTAGCTTTGCGCCTTTCCTGGAACTCACTTGGTAGCCCAGGCTGGCCTCGAACTCAGAGATCCGCCTGGCTCTGCCTCCTAAGTGCTGGGATTAAAGGCATGCGCCACCACTGCCCGGCTTCAACATGATTTAAAAAAGTGAGTGCAAAAGAGCTTGCTGGTAATTTATTGCTTACATATCAACACAGTGAGTCTTAAAATCAGCTTTATCATTCATTATCACTTTTAAAGTGTGGTGACTAGAAACTGTGGAACGACCTGTGTGGTGTGACATCTCTGCTGTACAGCAGTTGCACAGATAGGGACCCCCATTAGTACAAAGTCACTGAATCCATGACACACGCTAACAAAGAGAAAGGTGTGGCTCCAGCTCGGACTGGTCAGGAGTCAAGAGTCAGGGAGGCTCAGCTGGGAAGTGACTTTGGAGTGAAGACCTCAGGGCAGGGGGAGGGGAAGGGTTGGCTAGTCAGCTTTCTGTCACTGTAACAGAATCCTGGAGGTAATGCTTTACACGGAGTTGTTTTCACTCACAGTGTTGGAGGCTGCTGTAGATGGTAGTTTGGGGCCTGTGGTAGAGGAAGTTTCTTCACCTCATGGGGTGGAGAGGCTGGGGGTGGGATGTGGAGGCTGGCAAGGCACAGCACACCCTTTAAGCAGTGAGTGCCATAGTGTGTGTGTGTGTGTGTGTGTGTGTGTGTGTGTGTGTGTGTGTGTGTGTGTGTTGCATACATTTGGAGGCCAGAGGAGAAAGTGGGATATCTCCCTCTAACACCCTCACTCAACCTGAGGCCGGCCAGTCGGCTCTTTCAGGAAGGCTGCCGACCAGCGAGTTCTGGGGATCTACCTGTCTCTGCTCCTCAGTGTGGGTTCTAGCCATGCATAACTGCAGCTGGATTATTTTGGATGGGGGCTGTAGGTTTGAACTTAGGTCCTCCTGCTTCCATAGTAAGCACGCTTACACCCGAGCCTTCTCTGTAGCCCTCCTAATTTCCATTAAAAAAAAATGTACAAGGTTCTACAGAAGGCTCTGGAATCAGACTTCTTGGTCTAAATCAGAGCTCTGCCACTTAACCCCTCTGTAACTTGGGTAAGGAACACGGGCCCTCAGTGTGCACATCTGTAAAGTGGGCATGAAGTTAATAATAGCAGGTACTTCATATGCTTGTTGTGACAATTTCATGAGCCCCTGTCCGAAAGTCTGGGGAATAGTGATCCTTCTGTGTCAAGTGCCCAAGCTGGAACTCTGTTTTAGAAATCTGTATTATTATTTTTTTTCTTAAGGAGTCCACAGATGAGATGAAAGATTTGGTTTTGGTGAGCTTTCTGGGAGGCAGTCCCAGCCCAAGCAGCATTCTGGACTCCTGCACCACCGGGGTCTGGAGATGGTAAAGGAAGGAGCGTAGGGGATGTGTGCCACGGACCACAAGGCAGGAACTCCACGAATACCTGGATTCTGGCTTTTCTCCCACAATGGACTACTCCCAGCACTACTTCCTTTTAAAGCCAATCTGGACAGAGAGGCACCGTAATACCAGCAAGGAGGCCAAGGGAGTCGAGCCTCCCTCTGCTCCCGCCCAAGAAGCACCCCACGTGGAGGCGAGGCAGGATGAGGCCCAGTTTCCACAGCTTCATGCACATATTTGGAGAAAGCCTTGATTAAGTTCTTTGAGCACATTCCAAACCTTGCTCCTTGGAGGGTGACCGCTGGGCGCCAAGGCCCGTCCAGGATATGCTGAGAATTGCCTGGGAGTTTACATGCATACACAAGGGTGCAGCCTCTTGAGACCTCTTCTGGGGGCCTGAGCCGAATAAACAGAACCAGGGATGTCTGTGGCTCTGCGTGTTAACCCGACCAGAAGCCCCCAGTGGTGCTGTCTGTTGGTCTGAGCTGCTGCTGCTGCTGGGGGAAGGTGTGGGGGGACCATCCTTCAAGCTTGTTCCCTCCCTGGGTGATGCTCATGCTTTGTGCATGGGGCAGGAGAGGACAGGCCCCACTTAGCCACAAACTGAGGAGACCTGGATTTGCCTATTGCTCTGTTCCCTGTACAATCAAGGTGGGACTTGATGTGATTAGTCACTGTGCTCTCCCTGAGAGAGGATGTAGGCATCTTCTGGTCCCAGAGACTCTGGACCACTTTCTTCCCTGAGGTCAGCTTAGGAGTAAAATGATCCAGCTCCCAGTACCAGATGCTGCTACCTCCTTGGGTGGTGTGTGTGTGTGTGTGTGTGTGTGTGTGTGTGTGTGTGTGTGTGGTGTGACTGTACTTGGGTGGGTGTGCATGTATGTGCACACATGTGCGAGAGGTGAGAGGTTGATGTCAGTGTCTTCATCAATCATTCTCCACATCATTTTTTTTCCCTTCCAAGTCTCACTGAACCTGGAGCTCACTGATTGGCTAGACTCACTGGCCAATGAACTTCCAGGATCAAGTCCTGGGACCATAGATGAGCGCTGTCAGGCCTGACTTTTGCATGAGCTCTGGAAAACTTTTCACAGAGTCTCCAGCCATCCTCTGCTGGAGTCATTGGCCACAACTGTGTCATGGTTCAGACTGGTCACTGGCAGAGTTGCTAGGATCAGCTTAAGCCAGTCTGACTTCTCTGGGGACAGGCACATCAGGCATTTAGTGGCAATAAATGGAATGGGAATGGTGCTGTCTAGTAGAGCCTTCCTTTATTCTAAGAGCAGCAGGGAGCCATAGTAGGGGTCTGAGGAGGAGAGTGGCAGGTTAGATTTACGTTTTTAAAAGCGCCCCCTGGGGGCTGGGAGACAGTTCAGTGGACCACTTACTCCGTAAACCTGACAACTGGGTCCAGATCCCCAGAACCCATAAAAAGCCATGGTAGTAGAGCAGGTGTCTGTAATTACAGAGCTCTGCTCAGGTCGGGGAGACAGAGACAGGGGAATTGCTGGGCGCTCATGGCCTACCTAGCCTGGCTAGTGAACAGTGGGAGAGACCCTGTCTTCAGCAAGATGGAGGGTGAGGACTAACACACCAAGGTTGTCTTACGATTTCGGTGACATATGTGTTCAAGCACATACACAGAAGACCCACAGGAAGGAGAGGGGAGACAGTGAAGAGAGACAAGAATGGAAGGTGGGAACTAGTCCTGAGCTGCCCAGGAGGTCCTAACTTCAGAAGGCCAGGTAGGATTTCATTTTCTCCGCCAGAACTACTCCCCTGCCTCCCTGCCCTCCTCCCCCCAGCTTTGACACATTGCAGGATGAAGTTTTGGAAAACCTCCCAGCTCATTTTCCACTCTTAGCAATTTGCCTCCCTGCAGCCGTCAAGGCTGGGCTGGGAGGCTGAGCTGTGCTCCAGGGAACAGCAGCGAGAAGACCTCTTCAAACAGAACATGCCTTGACCTCAAGCCAGATTCTGCAATCTGTAGAAAGACAATTGCCGGGAGCAGCCAGCGGCCATGCTAGCAGGTGGGGCCAAACCGTTGGTTGTTTTAATGAGCAAAGTTCACCGGCAACAGCAGGTCATCTGTCTGCGTGTTGTCCAGGCCACCCCGATTTGCAGGGAAGCTGAGCCTCGTATAGATGTATGGCGGTGGCTTCATGGCCTGCACAGCCTTGAGTGTTTAGAATCTGGCTCTTTACAGATGAAAGTGTGTGGATCCTAGCACAGCAGGGCCAGCTTTGGAGAAAGGAGGGCTCTTGGAAGAAGGGAAGCGTTCTATGTACGTTCATATGTACCAGAACCCAAGCTTGAAGGATTCATGCTACAGTGCGGGTCAAGGATGTATAAAAGAAAGGTTTGACCACGGGACTGGGGGAGAACTGGGTGGGGATGTCTTGGCTTCCCCCTCAGAGCCATAATGCCACCTGCCTTCTGGCTAGGTTTTGGGATCATGAAGGCACCCAGAAAATACTTGCATTTGGATGGGCACCACTCCAGCATGGTTCAGTGGTGGAGGCCTAGTTGTGGCTGTGAAAACTCTCACGTGGACCCTTCTAACGCTGCCTTGGATCCCTCTGCCTCTGACACTTCAGCAGGGCCTTTCCTTAACTTCTCTGCTGCACTAAATGCCCCCTTCCTCCCTTACAGGGAACCCCCCACTGTCTGAAGCCTCTGCTTAGCCTGGCAGACAGTAATTGTACCCGGACCAGAATTCATCCACAGCTTTGCCCTAAGCACATGACTCTGTTACAGTAGTGAGTAAGTGTGGTGAAGAAGTAACTCCACAGGCACTCTGGGTTGGGAGATGGCTCAGTCCACAAAGGGCTAGCTGAGTCTGGATCCCCAGCACCCTGGAAAAGCATGTGTCTGGAACCCCAGTGCTGGAGGGATAGGGTGGGAGACAAGAAGATCCCAGGAGCTTGCTGGCCAGCCAGTATAGTTTTGAGTTCAGTGAGAAACCCTGTTTCAAAAGTAGAAATGAAGGGTGATGAAGGAAGACAGCCAGTGTTGTCCTCTGTGCTCCACATGGATGCTCACACATATCTATATACCTGCATGCACACATGAACCTGTGTGTGCGTGCATGCATACACACACGTACACACATGTACACACACACACACATACACACACGTACACACATGTACACACACACACACACACACACACACACACACACACACACTGCTTCTCCAGGCTCCCTGTTGTAGGTCCTTTACTATCTCTAGAGTCTTACACTGTTTTTATGAAAGTGATTCCCCGTTGCAGAGAGGTCATGAAGGCTATTAGCCATGTGACTGCATGTGTACGATCCCTAGGGCCTTCCAGTGGAGATGGGCTCTTGACATTGAAGGGTCCACACTGGTGTTCACACATCACTAGAATCTCTGATAGACAGCACTGGTATTTACAGGGAACAAAGACTTCCTCACACCAGTGTCTGAGCTGGAGAAGTGCTGCCGCCCAGCCATTTAACTGGACCAGTTAGCCTGATATTCAGCATCTTCAAGACAGGAACTGTGTGTGGCTGGAGGGAGGGTTTGGCTGAAGTGGCCTTGGATAGTGATGAGTAGGGTATGGTAGGGGATGAATGGTTGAGATGTTTTTATGCTATGGTATATTCATAAGTGGTTTAGCAACAAATTAAAAAGTAAAAAAGAATTAGTGTCCACCCAGGGATGCCAGCCTCTAGTTTTCAGACATGGTGATATACATCTTTAATATCATAAACCTAGCACTCAGAAGGCAGAGGCAGGTGGATCTCTATGAGTTTGAGGCTAGCTAGGGCTATGTAGTGAGACCCAGTTGGGGCAGGGGGTGTTGTCTCTGGGACAATGCTTGTTATTAGCTATTTATAGAAAAAAGCAGCATGGACAGACACTGTCCCCACAACACCCTAGTCTCCAAGACTATGTACAATATCTGCAATTCATGGTTAAAGAGAAGCTAGAATTCAGGAGAAAGAGAGAGAGAGAGAGAGAGAGAGAGAGAGAGAGAGAGAGAGAGAGAGAACAAAAAGTAGCTGGGCTTGGATACATAACCTGTGATGTGATCCCAGTACTTGGGAGGTTGAGGCAGGAGGATTGTGAGTTTGGGGCTACTTCTTGGAACTACACAGGAAGACCTTGTATGAAAACAAAACAAACAAACGCTACAACTAAATAAAAAAGGTAGAGTGATCTTGACATTTTTGTCATAATCTAATTGTCATTGCAGTAAAAAGGTGATATATGTTTCTTTTTCAACAGTGGTTGGGTGTCTGCAAAACAGCTGCCATGCATTTTCTTCTTGAATCCTGATGGTGACCCTGTGAGATGTTCATTTGCTGTGAGGCTATGCCCACACCAGGCACCGGGCATGTGAGGGTGAGCACAAGGGATACTGAGTTCCTGGCTTCAGGGAGGTCATGGCCAGTGCAGAGGGACCACCAGGATCCCTGGTTTAAAAGGTGGAAAGAATGTTCTGATGGGTTCTGGACACTGGCTGGCCTCTGATCAGCCCAGACTCAGCTCCAGATGCCTGTCCACCCTCCTGCCATGTCCTGTGTACACAGCCTTTGCAGAGGACCTTCCCTGTGTGGCTCTGGAGTAGGTCCTGCACTGTCTGTCACATACCCCCTGGCTCTTTGTATTAGAACAAGCAAGCTTTGTGGATGGGAACTTCACAGGGTGAGACAGTGAGCTGAACTGCTTGCGAGTTGTCATGGGGATGCCCTGTGTGCTCTGCTTTCCTGGTCTGGTGTGGCCCTGGAGGTTAGCTATTAGACACTATCCCCTCTCCAGACTCTGTGAACACTGAAACATCCTCCAGCCTGGGCAGTGAACATTTCCCTGAGCTGTTCACAAAGTAGGGATGTGTGTGTGTGTGTGTGTGTGTGTGTGTGTGTGTGTGTGTGTTTGTGTGTGTGTGTGTGTCAAAGGTCATTTACCATATTTTTGAGACAAGGTCTACTCATTGGCCAGGAACTCATTGGGTAACCTCGGCTGGCTGGCCAGTGAGACCCAGGGAGACCTTTCCCCTCAGTCCCCGTATTGGGATACACACTACCACATTTTTTTTTTTTAATTTCTGAGAATGGAATGCAAGCTCTGTTTGTAAGACAGACGCTTCACCAAGTGAGCTACGTCCTCAGCATGTCTTTCTGTGCTTTTATTTATTCTTAAGTGTTCTGTATATATTTCACAGGGCACTTAAGGTTCCCCTCTCACCTTGTCCCTGCTGAGGAAAAGTAAGTAGAGGTGGTAGCTTGGGAGCTCCTTCTCACTAGACAAACAGCGGAGGAACTGACCCCTCAGGTCCAAGGCTCTGGGCCCACTCTCCTGAGGTGTGAGAGGTCCCAACCCAGCCCTCAGCTCCAGGTGAAGAACCAGTACCATCTGCTCTTCCATTAACCTGCTTTCTAGGACCTCTGAGGAGCCAGGCCAATGTCCAGAAGTACAGTGTTCCAGCTTACCCTTCGGGGTGTGTTTACTATAGTCCCACCTAAGAGTCAGTGTTCACACCATATCAACTCCAGCAAAGGATGAGCCACAGGCAGAGCACCCCTCTAAAGTGCAGTCTCTTCCCGGGGCCTGGCTGGCTGGTTCTTCTCTCTTTAGTTCTTTCTTGGTGTCTGTGTCTCTCTGATAAATGATGCTCTCAACTCCAACTCTCCCTGTTCACTCTCTGCAGGTTAGAGACACTTGAAGTGTTGAGTTACTGATTTTGTAAAAAGCAGGGATGATCAGACTCCAAACATCAGGTGATGGAAAACCCCACCAGTGCAGCTGAGCACCTACCTCAGGGCAATGAGAACTCTCAGTTCAAGGATGAAAAAGTCAACGAGAGGACATTTTTCTCAGAAAATCAGAATTGATACCCTGAAGCAAGACACTTGCACAACAGATAAAATAGTGTAGTGCATTTTGTGGGCTTTTTTTTTTTTTCTGGTTTGAAAAATATTTCTCATCTAACACTTGCAGCTCATATGGTTTATGATAGATGTTAAGGTGGCTGCTAAGACCATGTTAATATTCTCACACATGGATTCCCCAAAGTAAAACATTTGTGTCACTCAACTCTCCCCATCCTTCATCTTTCAGTTAGTGCAAATGTGTTGGAGCAGATGGTACCTGTATAAAGAGGTCACACAGGCCGAAGAGATGGCTCAGGGGGTTAAGGACACCAGGCCTGACAACCTGAGTTCAATTTCTGGGACCCACACGGTGGAGAGAGAAAACTGACTCCCCAAAGTTGTCATCTGACCTCCACAGGAGTGCTGTGGCATGCACACACCCCTCTCCTCACAATAAATTAAAAAAAAAAAAAGAGTGCACACTGCCACATTAGAATAGCTTATAACAAGCATCCTGGGGATGTCATCTAAAAGGAATGAAGTGTTTACGTTGGCTCACAGGCTGGGGTAGAGTCCATCATGGCTGGAAAGGCATGGCAGCAGGAGCTTGAGGCAGCCTGCCATCTTGTCTCCATAGGAAACCAGGCGGGGGTGGGTGTTGGAATTCCTGGCCACTCCCCCAGCTACATGACCGTACACGTGTTTCAGTAGCCAAGCAAGGGGTCTTACATCCTACGTAATCTGTGCACTGTGTGGTCTTGTAATTTGCATGCAGGGTGATGACGCAATCTATGCACATGCGTGGTGTAGCTCCATAAGTCCATATGCGTATGTGCAGAGCAATCCATAAGAAGCGGGACACAAGACTCCTCCCCTTTCTTCTCTCCTTCTCCTCCCTGCCTTCTCTCTCTGCATGTGTCTTCCACAGGCCTGGTCATGCTTTCTTCTGTTCCTCTCTCCTGATAATGCTCTGATCGTGGGTTTTGTCGTGCCTCGTGGCCTTTCTCACACAGTAACAGCGCCGCTTGATGAATAGGACAGTACTGCCACATTGAAACCAACAGTGGGAGGAGAATGCTACTGATCAGCCACTTTATTCAGTGTCCTGGACCCTTGCTACCGAATGGTGCCACCCACATTTAGGATGGTCTTCCCGCCTCTGTAACCTAACACACAAAAAAATCTGTCTCAGACTTTTCCAGAGATTTGTTTCTGTGGTAACTCTAAATCCTGTTGAGGTGACAATCGAGATTAACCGTCACACCCCTTTCCTCGTCAAACTCTACATTTTCCTTATCTTCTCGAGCCACATTTTTTTCTGAATTCTCACGAGAAATCTGGCTAAGAGCAGCCAGTAACAACCATGCCACAGGCTGAATGTTCTACTATAGGGAAACCTCCTCCACTAAACAAATGCTAGTCTGTTACTTTTGAATTTAGCCTCACTCAAAATTTCAGGACACAGATACAGTGTAGTCAGATCCTTTGCTATAATGTAACACAGATGGCCTCTAGCCCAAGGAAAGTGGTATTTCAAAGAAAAAAGGAGAAAGGAAGGGAGGTTGGGAGGAAGGAAAGAAGGATGGAAGAAGGAAGGAAAAAGACCCATGCTAGCTACCGCTAGTGAGTCCTCTTCAGGCTGCCATGCATCCCAGCAGCTCCCTGTTGGGAGTTGATTTAGCTTAACAATCAGGCCATTTAACAGGACAAAGCAGTTAATATTTTGCTGTCTTGTCTTTGCACTTGGCTCTTTCCTCAGTACTAATAATTGACTCAGGGGTGTGTTAGAAATCGGTATTCCTGACCTTTCTTTTGAGAGAGGACATAATACCTGAACTCCACATGCAGTGAAATAAACGCTCAAGGTCTTAAGGTTGGCATGCTCTCTTATCTTGTATGTAAGTAAATGTTTTCCTTTGTACTGACGTGCTGCTCTGTGCTGAAGACCATGTATCTCTGTCCTCATGGTCCCATCAACTTCTGGGGGACACTCTTGGGATCCTGTGGAACTAGGGTCAGAAGAAAAAATACTGCCATCTTCTTGTGTCAGTCCTGATACTGTCTGAGTTATCTGCCTATGGCTACGGGCATTTGACAAAGCAGTATCAGGGTTGTCACAGGAGTGGGAGACTAGTCAAAGAGCGGCCTGTTCTGGCATTCATCAGGCAAGAACCAATATCCCTGATCAGAGTTATACAGAATGACTAGAGGCTCCCATAAGCCTGGATGAAAAGTGAGAAGTGGATGATATCCAATCTGCTGGATTGTAACCTGGGAGACAGCAAGATGATGGAGACACAGGCTTATTTTTAAGATCCCCACTATTACCTGCACATTTACTGTGTGTACTGTCACTCGAGAACCAGAGAAAATAACCTGGGGTCCTGTTTGCTCATACCTTTGTTCCCATCAAGCTGGCCAGGGGCCTTCTTCTCTACCTGGGTAGAAATCGTGAGCATGGGCAGAAGAAGTTGTTTAGGCATCTTTGGTTGGCAGTGTGTATATTCTCTGTTGTTTGATAGCAATGGACCTTGGTAGGTGACTCGCAGAAGCGGCAGAAAGTGGCATTCTATAGTGTAGATGCTCCTGAGCTGGTCTTGGGTAGTGGGACCCTAGCTCTGTCTCTCTCTTGTGCAGGCCTAGGTGTTTGGATTTCTCAGCCGTCGGCAGTAGCCCGTGTTCCAGCTCCAGGTCTGAGGGCTTGACAGGGCTCTGGAACCCTTCCTGTGACCCTGGCCTGGTGTTTATATTTTCTGCTCGTTACAGCTTTCCTACTTCCCTTAGCACTCTGCTTTCTCTGTACTTCCACCCTGGCTTGTTTGGCTGCCTCTTGTTGCTATGGTCTCATTGCTATGGTGACCGTAGGGCTGCTGTTGACCTCCGGTCTTGCAACTTTTGCTCCTTCAGCTACTGGGCAGCCGGCTGCCTTGATGCTTTTGTGACTCTGCCTGCTGGATTCCGCTGCTTTTTCAGCCATTGGCTGCTCTGCGGTCCCTGTTGTTACTGCTTTCCCGTTGCTGCCTCGGGGCTGGCAGTCCACTGCTGCTCGGTTGTTGCCCTACCGTCTCTGCTGTCTCCTTCTTAGCTCATGTTACCGCTACTGAAAGGAGGCAAGAAAAGACCACTTGAGAGAAGCTTTTAATTGGGCCTAATGTTGCAGCACCAGGAAAGGAAGCTCAGGAGGGTACCACTCAGCCGGTTCCTGTGAGCCTGGATAGCTTGCTTAAATAGCCAGAGAAGGGGGTGTATGTTTGGCACCAATCACTGCAATGCCCTGTTAACACTAGTCACAGCAGTTTCTCTACTCAGCCACCAGGGGGCGTGGTCTCTCTGGCCTAGCTGGAAATGGCCGCAGAGTGAGTCAAGCAGAGTTCAGCAGAAAAGCCAGCAGGAACTGAAGCAGTATGGCGGTGGCTGCCCTTCCGGGAGCCAGGTCAAAGCAGCTGCTTGTTGTGTAGACTTTTCAAGATGCCTGCAGATATTCAAACCATTGTCCCTGGCATAAGGGTGGTCCTGCTGGCTAGTTGGCCAGCCCTTCCCCCAACCTTTTCCTGCAAGGCAGTTAGGGCCGCCAGGGAGAGTCCAGACGCTGCCAATTAGGGGTTCAGCTTGCCTATCTATCCCCTATGGTCTTTGCTTACTCACAGGAAGATGAGCTTCAGGAGTGTTCACAGTGGGGACTTGCACACACCATTTCCACAACTGAACAATTTTTAACAGCACTATAACAATACTTAGTACCTACCTGTCCAGTTTCTTAAAGAGAGGCAGGTCCCCTTTGTCTGTCTCAGCCTGCTAGGGAGACAGGTGTGTGAACAGAGGCCTGTGATTCGGAGTGAAGACTGAAGGCCAAGTGTTCTTGGGAGGATGGAGTGGGGTGGGGGGTGGGGCTCATAGAGAGCTTTGTGGAAGGTGGTGGCGGCAAAGGGGAGAAGTGAAGAGGGGCTTTTCAGGGACACAGATGGGAAGGACGTTGGGGTAGAAGGTAAGAGGAAAAAGACTACTCTACTGATAGTAGAGACAAGACAAAGGGTACACCTACACCAGATGGCGATGAAGCTGATACTTTGTAGCACATCAGACATTGCTCTTAGAATTTAGGTCTACTGGCTCACCTTCTCATAGCCTGTGGTAGTTTGAATGTATTTGGCCCCCCCCATAGGCTCATAGGGAGTGACACTATTAGGAGGTGTGGCTTTGTTGGAGTGGGTATGGCCTTGTTAGAGGAAGTGCGTCACTGTGGGGGCGGGCTTTGAGGTTTCCTATGCTCAGGATACTGCCCAGTGTCTCAGTTGACTTCCTGCTGCCTGCGAGATGCAGGACTCTCAGCTACTTCTCCAGCACCATGTCTGCTTGCATGCTGTTGTGCTCCCTGCCATGATGAAAAAGGACCGAACCTCTGAACTGTAAGCTGCCACCTCAATTCAATGTTTTTCTGTATGAGTTGCCGTGGCCTTGGTGTCTCTTTACAGAAATAGACACTTAACTAAGACATAGCCTTATGTGCATATGAGATGGGGGTCACTTGCCTATACTCACAGCATTGATTAGTCAAGGGCAGGGCTGGGTACTGACTCTGGCAGCCTGGAGGGCTGCTTTGAGCTGCTGCAGCATGATAACCGCCTCACTGAGGTGCTGTGAGTCCCGAGAGCCCAGGGTGGCGTGAGGAAGGTCATGTTCTCCTGACGGGACTGTTGCAGTGTGGACACATACTCACATCCTCATACCCTTCAGTCTCAAAGATTCTAGCTGCTGTGCTAACATGGGATCTGAGCCATCTTGAGGACCAGCTGTGCCTCCCACAGGGAGTCCACAGCTCCTTCCTGCTGCACAGTGGCCAAACTCAGATCCTTCTTCTGTCCCCTACTCCTGGCTTAAGACCTGGGCTCCCAGGTCCCCGGCTGTTCCCACCCATGAAAACGAAGTTGGTTTGCCCCGTTCTCACCTCTGTGCCCAGGACACCAGTGTCCCATCTTCTAGAATACAGCTCATTCTTCGTGCTTCAATCTCTCCCCACAGACTAATTTCTCAGCCTCACCTTGGCATACTCAAGAGGCTCATTAAAGCATTTTCCCAACAAAACAGCAATCTTCTCCCAAAGATGAATTCTGCTGCCATGAGTGGAATGCAAAAACAGCTGCAGGCATCTTTGAAAACCGTGTTTTCATTCTCCACTAGTATTAACTTTTGCAAAGAGGCCAGTGATGGAGACCGTTGCACATAGCTGGCATCTTGCCGAACAGGTATTTACTGAGGAGAACTTCTACCTCTGTCTTTGCAACTATCATCACAGCGCACCCCTCCGGCCCAGGATGAGGAAAGCCAGGAATATTAAGTAGTTTGTTGGCTTTGAGAGTGAAACCAGCCCCTACCCAGGACTGCAGCTCATCTAGCAGAAATTCCCGACTCCTGCCACTCAAAGCCCGCACTCCTGGATCGCCAATCTCCTGTCTTGAAAACATCTAGTAAGAACAGACAGAGGTCTCCAGAGCAGATGGCATCATCCGAGCCTCAAGTTATGCCTGCAAGTAACAATCGAACATCTGGCAGGAAACCAAATCCAATCAGGTACCACACTTAGCTTTTGGATATCCCTCAAAGGCTCATGTGTTTAGGACTTGGTCCCCAGTCTCCTGGGAGGAGGTTAAGTCATTGGGAGCATCCCCTTGGAGGAGATACTGAGACTCAGTCCTGCTTTCTACTTGGTCTCCCTGAGGGAACTGCTTAGCTTTAACACATACTTTCTGCTGTGATACTCTGCTTTGCACCCGGCCCGAGTAAGGAAGCTAACTGGGCATGGATTGAAGCCTTTGAAATGACAAGCTAAAATAAACCTTTCTTTCTCATAATGCCTTTATCTCAGGTATTTTGTCATGGTACAGAAAGCTAGCACACATGATAACATGAATGACATCCGTGAGAAAAGGCAGGTGGTGCTGGAAACAGGTGTTGGGATACTAGAATCATCAAGAGCAGACTTAAGGTAGCCACTGGGGAAGTGCTATGTCAGACACTTGTGCCAGGCATCCAGGATGAAGAGTCAACAAACAAATCATGGTTCTGCCCTTATGGCCTGCTGAGGGAGACAGTAATCAAATAATCCAGTTTACGCAGGTTCATTGCATAAAAGGCCCAGGCTCTCCTTGCTTAGATCCCCACCCTCTCACATTCTTGTAGATCTCCCAAGAATAACAAGGCAAATTCCTACTCCTTGAATCTGGGCAGTCCTTGCCCTTGGCCAACAGAAAGTGGCTAACACTGATGCTCCAGTTCTGAGCCAGTCTCCAGAGGCCTGTGCCTACCAGCTGCTCCTCATGGAGTGTGTCCCTGAGAACAATTCTGGGCTGTCAGCCAAGAGAGAGATTGTTCCTAGCAGGACTCAGACTTGATAGTCCAACCCAAATCAATAAATCTGCCTAGCTAGCCCAGCAAGTTCCACTGAGCTCAGTGCAGAGGAGCAGGACTGTCCAATAGACACAGAGATATCTGAGAACAAACACCTAGTACCCGTAGAGCTTGGTGCTGTTAGCTACCCAGTGTAATTGTGTACAGATGACTGACACACACAGATCTATAATGCTGACTGGGTCAATGAAAACTAAGGTTGCAACGGGTACTGAGCGGTTAGCAGAGGAAGCTGATGGAGTCTGTGAGTTAAGAGAAGCCTTCTCTGAAGAAGAGATGCTCACAGTGGGGTCAAGATGAAGACTTAAGTAAAGAAAAAGAGGACAGAGCAGTCCAGGCAGAGAGTGGTCTGGGCAAAGACTTCACGTGGAGGTGGTGTGGATGGTCTGAAGCCTAGAAGGAAGTCAATGGTGCATGGAAGGGGTAAGACAAGGCTGAGAAGGTAGACAGCGGGTGGGGGAGGGCCACAGCTTTAACTGTTATCAAATATAAACACAATGTCTTTAAACATTTTTAAAAATTGTATTTCATGTGTGCGGGAGCATGTGTGCTGTAGCACACATGTAGAGGTCAGAGGACAATTCATGGGAGTTATTTCTCTTTCTGTGATGTGGGTTCTGGGGATTGAACTTAGGTTGTCAGGCTTGGCGACGAGTGCCTTTACCCACTGAGCCATCTTGCTGGCCCTAATGTCTTTGAGTCTCTTCTTTGTAAGATGAATATGTTAGAAGCTATATTCTTTAATATATACCCCAGTTTCGGCGCATACTTGAATTCCTACGTTGTCAAGGTCAATGACCTTTATGTGAAATTCTGCAGCAATACCCATGCTTTAGCCTTATGCTGATGCTAATAATTAAAGATTGACAGACAGTTCACATTGTTAATACTCTTTATATATTGTGGCAGAGACTTCCTGGGTCTCCCCCCGCCCCAAAGTCCCACTCTTTTCCTCCCCTGTTGCCACTTCTGTTTCCCTAATGCTCTCAGCTTGACCTTTGCAATAACACTTCTGTTTTTATCTGTAGCTTTTACCACTCAACTTCATATTCCTAAGTTCCACAGCATGATTTACACCTACTTAAAAAACCTTACATATATGGGACTGGGAGATGGCTTAGAGGTTAACGCTAGAGACTAGGGTTTGGATCTTCACAACCCAAGTAATTCCAGCCCCAGAAGACAGATATGGGGATATCTGAAGAGCTAGCTAGTGACACAAGCTGTATCAGTTAGCTCTGGGTTTGATTGATAAACCCTGCTTCAAAGAGTAAAGTGGAAGAACAATTGAGCAAGACCCCAACATCAACCTTGGTCTTTCACATGTATGTGCACACCTGTACATTCACACTCCACCATGGCTGCCCATACACATGAGAACATACATATATACAAACACGTCACACACTATACATGAAAAGAAGTGAAAAAAAGTGAAAGCTTAACTATATGAAGGCTGCATCCTTTGGGGTACCATATCTTTAATTCAGCATTAGGATTCATCTTGCTGTCTGTAGTTCATTTATTCTTCATTGTTGTGTGATATTCCATTGTTTGACTTAACCAAGTGACTTTATCTATCCAGTTATTGGGGACATTTGGGTTATTACCAGTGTTAGGTCCTTATAAGTGAAGCTGCTAGGAACATTGTTTGTGCGTTCTGTATCTATCTGGGGACCAGGCTCGGTGGGTCGTAGGGCCCTATGGTGGAACCTCATTGTGCTTTGCATCAGTAGTTCTGTGATCAGTAGTGGTGTGGGGCACCTTTTCTGTAAGCTCTGTCTGCATTTCTATCTCACCATCTCCGTTTTCTGTTTTATTTTTCTTGTAGATACACAGGGGTCCTGAACACAAGCATCTGCCAGTCACGGATTTGTTATCTTTTCTTCATTTCACACTCTTCAAGGCATTCCTTTTGAGGAAGAGATTTTATTTTTATTTTTTTATTATTAAGAAACTTTCTGTTCATTTTACATACCGACCACAGATCTCCCACTCCTTCCTCTTCCCGCCCCTCATCTTTCCCCCAACCTATTCCCACCTTTGAGGAAGAGATTTTTAACAGAGTCCAATTAAAAATGTTTTTAAGGCCTGCCCCATGAAACAACCTACTTGTATTATTTTTTAAATTTTTGTTGTCTTTCTGTCAGTTTGTTTTTTTAGTCTTTATTTTGCCCAGTTTTTGAGAAACACTTTCAAGAACTATGATTCTCACGAGTGCTGAGAATGTGTGGTTTCCTGATCTCCCGGCGCTGTTAGAAGTTGACTGTCAGTCTGTCTGAGGGTCTTGTAGGTGGGAAGCCTTCTTTGTTCTGGTTGTAAGATTTTCAGCATTACTGTTAGTTTTCTTATGCACCTGACGTATTTATTTTTGAGTTTTCTTCTTCTTTTGACTTCTTGAACATGTAGTACAGTGTTTATCTATCTGGAAACTTAGCAACTATTTCCTCTACAAATGTTTTCTTCTCCCTCACTTTTCCCCTCTCCCTTATTCTGGATTAGGAAACACTGGGCATGTGCTCAGCCATCCTGCTTTTCACCCCACGACCCTTCCTGTTGCCATCTCCCTCATCTCTTTGGACTCGTCTTCTCTTTCACCAATTCTCTCTTCAGCGTGTCTCATTGTGATGCCTCAGCTCGTTCACTGGGACGTTAACACCAGTTATTTTATCTCTCAAGAATTCTGTTTGATTATTTTTACTATCATCTCATTTTTTCTCCAGTCTCCTTCCACCACATGTATCTTGTAAGCCTTTTTTTGTTTGTTTGTTTTGTTTTTGTTTTTGTTTTTTGATACAGAGTTTCTCTGAGTAGTTTTGGTGCCTGTCCTAGAACTCGCTCTGTAGACCACGTTGGCCTCGAACTCACAGAGATCCGCCTGGTTCTGCCTCCCAAGGGCTGATTAAAGGCATACGCCACCACCGCAGGGCAAGCTTTGTCTTTTATTTAAGAACAATTAAGCACAGTTATCTTAGGGTTACTGATGCACCTCGCTGTTAACGCCTCATGAGTCTTGTTCTGTTATCTGGAGTGTCTGCTGACTTTTCTTTCAGCACACCTGTTTGAGTGTGTGCTGCTCAGTGTGCCAAGGTGTGTGTGTGTGTGTGTGTGTGTGTGTGTGTGTGTGTGTGTGTGTGTGTAGAGAGGCTGGTGAGCTGTCTGGAAAGGGCCATGAATGAATATTCTGTGTTTTGCAGGCTGCTTGCCATCTCTGCTTTCTTTTCATGGTCCTCCTCCTCCTCATTCTTCTAATCACCCTAAACTTATTTAACAAAAGCAAGCTGCGGCTCTTGGGCCTGCAGGCAGCTGCTCAGAATGTCTTCTTTCTCCCAAGAGGTCTGTGTGTCCTTCAGGGAGCTGGCAGGAATCACTGGAGGCTTGGTTTTATTGTCCACAGGCTATGGAACTAGATTCCCATCAGGTAGCTTTGGCTCCCCTGCGGTCCCATAGCACTGCCCCGCACCTCTGCCAGGCACATGGGCATCAGCACACACTTCCAACCTTAGGTTTGCCTTGCTTCCAAAGCTCTGACTCACTCTTGCTAAAACGGCTCAGTTTTGTGTGTCTGGGATTGCTCCTGCATCAGTGAGCCCCATGCTTCCACAGCTCCCCCACTGAATTCAGTTCATTTGGATTATTTTCTTAGAGGACCACTAATTACTCCCCCACCACACTTAAATAAAAAACAGAGAGATTTATTCAATGTGGTCATATTGGCAAGAGAAACAGATAATGGGGCCCAGTGACCCCAAGTCTGTCTTTGTGGGTGTCACTGGTATGCACTGTAGGTTTAAATGGGGAAAGAGTTGGGGCAGTGAGCTAGAGGGGTGCAGAATTGAGAGGGTCAAGATGTGGTCTGGCTGAATGTCCTCTGTTCTCCATTTGGGTTTTAGAAGGTGCTTAGAAGTCCTTATTGGGGTCATTACTTTAAGGGAGTGGTCGGGTTTCTAGAAGATGGTCATTTCTGCTACAGCCTTGCCTCATGGCTAACCAGCCTCAGTTGAGGTGACTGTGGGTTTGCAGCCATGACTTATCTCTGTGCCTTCAACTAACGTAAAGGAGACAAGAGTAAAGGAAAGGAGACTCCTCCTCTCAGGACCACTGGGCCCAAGAGAGGAGACAAGCCGGTGCCATCTGCCTCTGTGTCTGGACATCCAGTCTTAGGGGAATGAGGGTGTCAGCTGATCTGGCCAGTGAGGATCTAGTGCTCACGTGGGAAGGAGACTGGCTGTAACTACTGAAGCACAGGCAAGAGCAGCCAGGTGCTCAAGCCGGAAGTAGCAGGAAATATCAAGGGACCAGAGCCAGGGACAGTGATTAAATTTCAGGACTTTGGGATGAATTCAAGTGGGAAGGATTGAGTGTTGGGCAGTGCCTGGGAATCACTTCTCTGTACCCTCTTGCCGTTAGTTAGGGTTCATTAGTTTTGGAAGGGCTGGCACACGTGGATCCATTTTTGTTGTTGACTCGAGATAGGCTCTTGCTGTGTATGCAGCGGAGGCTTGCCTTGCCTCAGACTCACAGTCCTTCTCTAGCCTCTCAAATGCTGTCATTACAGGTGTGTGTCACCACACCCAGTGTGACTTTATTTAGATTTTGGCTCTAAATAGTTTCTTTTAAAGACATCCCTGAGTAACTAACTGTCTGGTGGTTTGGTCTTGACTGTCCCTCGTCACAGAGATAGCATCTGTCCTAGTTGGTTGGGTCAGATCCTTTGTTGAGAGGTGAAAGGTGACATGTTGAAGAGTCAGTGCCAAATACAACCCCCTCTTCTTTTGTGTGTCAAATTTAAGTAACTAAATCCAGAAGGAGAAACCTGTAGACTGAGCTACCTGAAGTATGTTTCCAAGTTTAGTGTTGTTTGTCCTGTGGGAGATGACCCTAACATCTTAAAAATACTGCTTGGGCCATTTTGTTAGAAGTTGTTCCTCTGCAGAATGTTAACAGAACAGTCATAAAGTTTTACAAGGACACACACACACACACACACACACACACACACACACGGTGATATTTTATTTGTGCACCCCAATAAAGCTTATCTGGAGATCAGAGGAATTTGTCACACACACACATACACACACATACAGGAATGCACATACATACACCCAACAAGAGGAAATGTCCAAAAGCAAAAAGCAAAAACAAAACAGAACAAAAAAACTAGCTTGCTGTGGAACAATCTTTGTACACTGTAAATGTGTATTACTTCCATTGATTAATGAAGAGCCGACTGGCCTATAGCTAGGCAGGAAGAGATTGGCTGGAGAGCCAGACTAGGGGGGCTCTGGGAAGAAAAAGGGTGGAGTCCCCAGAATCACCAGTCAGACTCAGAAGAAGTAGAAAATGAGGTAACAAGCCATGAGCCATGTGGTAAAACTTAGATAAGAATTACGGGTTAATTTAAGTTGTAAAAGTTAGTTAGTAACAAGCTTAAGCTATTAGCTGATCATTTATAATTAATATTAAGTCTCTGTGTGGTTATTTGAGAGCTAGTCAGCAGTACCAATGAAAAACTCCACCTACACTAGCCCAAAACAAGTACCAGGCCAGCAAGATGGTTCAGCAGGTTAAGGGGCTTGCTACCAAGCCTGACAACCTGAGTTTGATTCCTGGAACCCACATGCTGGAAAGAGAGAAACTGTGGCAGTCACAGGATAATTTTGGAGAGTAATAAAAAATTTAGAACCAAGTACTTTTAATGTCATTTTCCATGAGCTTGACTGTAAAAGTGCTTTACAGAGGGATTCTCACTGTGGATGGGATGAGGGAAGATGTAGGATCACCATCATCATTCTTTTGCAACTGACAAACATTCTAATTAAATTTCACTGCACACAGCATTTCAGGGCAACAGTTATGATTGACAGCATAGTATCAGGACCACCAAGGTGTCCTAATTTTTTTTTTTAGAAATACATTTACATTTTTGTTTCAGTTTAGAGAATTACATAGTTTTATTGTCATTAATAGGTTAATATAAATATTTTTAGGTGTAAATATCCATTCAATTTTGTCTTTTAAAAAAAGATTCATTTTTAAAGTTATGTGCTGTGTGTGTCTGTACAAGGGGTATATGCATGTGAGTGCAGTGCCCACAGAGTCCAGAAGAGGGCATCAGATCCCCTGGAGCTGGAGTTATAGGTGTGAGCCATCTCCCAAGCCCTTAGGGGATTTTTTTGTTTTTTTTTTTTAGTTAAAAAAAAGTTTTCTAACTAAAGTAGGATATACTTGATTAAGGGCATCTTCCTTCGATGACAGATGACAGCAGACACTGCCTGGTGTGCGCAGTGTTAGGGTCTGTTTGGTTGTCATTGCTTAAAGGTGAAAGCCATTATACACTTAGGAGCATGCACACACAGCCTCTTAATTTTTTTTTTTTTAAATATTGTCTCCAGGGGACTGGAGAGATGGCTCAGCACTTAGGAGTACTGATTGCTTTTGCAGAGGACCCGGGTTCAATTCCCAGCACCCACATGGTGGCTCACAACTGTCTGTAACTCCGGTTCCAAGGGGACCTGACACCCTCTTCTGGACTCTACAGGACATTGCATGCATGTGGTGCACAGACATATACGCAGGCAAAACACTCATGCACATAAAATAAAAATTATAAAAAATTGTTGTTTCCAGGCATATTGTCATACACTTACTGTAGTTTAAATGCAATTTTCATATGCACCAGAAACAAACCCTTTATAGCCACTTCACTTGCTGTAGCTCAGATTCAAACACACAGTATCACTAAGGGTTGCCTTCATTTTTTTCTGTTAATTTAGTAGGTCAAACCAGTACCAAAGATTGTTTTTAGTCTAGACAAAGAAAATATTCAGACTGTGGTGTCGTCAATAGCATGGCTGCCTTCTAAAGGGCCTGAGGTCCCTTCTAACTTAAAAGTTATCTATTCCTTAGCATTCTATAGCTAAACTCTTCATTCATATAAACATCTCGTTAACTTTCAGGTTGCTTGGCATGCTTGCAGTCTCAGCAGCACACCTGGGCACTACTTATGCTGTGAACTTGATGTTTACACCACGAGTCTTGTCCATCTGTGAACTGCTTGTACTTGGCTACCTCCACATCCCACTACAAAAAGGACCAGCCTTACCTGGGGAACAGACCAGAACGGAGGGTGGCAATGATGTCAGAGCCAGAGGAAGGGGAGGATGCTGGGGAAATGTGTTCTTCTGTACACAACATGGCTGATGCTCTAGGGAACTCTCTTCTGTTACTTTGAATAGCAGAATAATTTTATTGTTGTTTTGAGATAGGGTTTCCATATGTAACTCATGTTGGCCCCCAACCCATGATCCTCCTGCCTCAGTCTCCCAAGTGTTGGGATCACAGGGAGTGCCGGCTGACCAAGAAACAAGCGTGTGTAAGCTGGAAGGGGTGAACCTGCTTCTTTTCATGTGTCTTCTTCCTCCTTTTCCTGGTGTGCTAGTCTTACATCAACTTGACACAAACTAGAGAAATTTGAAACGAGGGAAACTCAGTTGAGAAAATGCCTCCATAAGGTCCGGCTGTACGACACTTTCTTAATTAGTTACTAATGGCAGAGGGCCCAATTCATTGTGGGTGGGGCCTTCCCTGGGCTGGTAGTCCTGGGTTCTCTAAGAAAGCAGACTGAGCAACCATGAGGAGCAAGTCAGTAAGCAGCACCCTTCCATGGCCTCTGCATCAGCTCCTATCTCCAGGATCCTGCCCTGTTTGAGTCCCTGTCCTGCCTTCCTTCAATAATGAACAGTAATGTGGAAGTATAAGTCGAATAAACCCTTTCTTCCCCAACTTCTGTTTGGTCATGACATTTTGTCACAGCAATAGAAACCCTAACTAAGGCACCCGGTGATGTGTTGTGTGTCTCAAAATAACTAAAAGAGAGGATTTTGAATGTCCTCCTAACAAAGAAGTGGTGTTTAGGGTGATGGATATTCTAATTACCTAGATATAATCACCACACAAGGTGTACCCATAACAGAACAGCCCATTGTGCCCATAAATATGTACAATTATCATGTCAATCAAAAGGAATATAAAAAGAGAGGGGGAACAAAGACAAACATACGTGAATGAACCAAGAGTTCTGGAGAAATAGGCTGGTACCCAAAATAAGAAGGACCATAGGAAGCTGTGTATTCATCAGAATAAGGTCAAGGGTCAACAGTTTTTCCATCACTGTGGGCATCTACAACAGGACCAGGGTTTTAAGGTGGAAGTCTGCCAAAGAGGAGAAATATCGGCCCCAGCTTGCTTCCTCATTTAGTTGCTCTTGCTCATTGGCAACGAGATTCTGACAAGGAGATCACTTCCAATGTTGATAGCTCCAGCAGGCAGGTCAGTAGATAGAGTGACTGTTGTACATATTAGGAAATTCTGAACTTGTGAAATGTGAAGAATGCATCCTGTCAGAGAAGATAGTAAAAGTCAAAGTTAAGAATTCACATGAACTCAGCCCTGTGATGGAATGATTAAGAAGTTTTTTTAAAATTTTTATTTGTTTTAGACACTATCTCATTCACCACGTAGTCCTGGCTGTCTTGGATCTCACTCTGTAGCCCAGGCTGGCCTTTAACTCACAGAGATCCACCTGGCTCTGCCTCCTGAGTGCTGGGACTCAAGGTGTGCGCCGCCATGCCCGGCTTGAGTTTATCGTTTTAAAGGCAGCACAGGCTAGTGAGGAGGCTCAGGTTTGACAGGAGGTACTCAGTACACAAGGAAGAAAGAATGACGAACCAGACAGCACCAGTTTTACCTGGTTTGCATCCAGTGGTGGGACTGCAGATGGCTCAGACCTGCTCCCAGTTCTTCATTTGTTGATACCAGGAGCTTTTAAAAGCCAAGGTAGGGACTGGAGAGATGGCTCAGTGGTTAAGAACATGTACTACTCTTTTAGAGAGCCTGAGTTCAGGTCCCATCACCCACATTGGACAGCTCACAGCTAGGTAATTCTAGCTCCAGGGGATCCAGTGCCCTCTTCTGGTCTCCATTGGCACCTGCACTCATGTGCACATACACATATACACATAATTGCAAATTTTAAAATCTTTTTAAAAAGCCATTGTGGTGGCAGAAGAGATGGCTCAGAGGCTAAAAGTGCACACTGTTTTTGTAGGGGACCCAAGTTTGATTTCCAGCATCCACATCAAGTGGCCCACAACTACCTGTAACTCCAGCTTCAGGACATCTGGCACCCTCTTCTGATCTCTGTGGGCACCTGAACTTACATTTCGGACCTTCACACTGACATATCAAAAATAAAGTAAATGTTTTTTAGAAAATATGTTTTAAAAAACCATGCTGTCACATTTACAACATAAAAATAGGCAGATAGTGGGAGCTGAATTCCCACCGCTCGTCCCATCTTGCCAGCTGATGTTCATCATCTACCAGCTCTCCCGTGAGCCGCTGATTCCTAAGAGAGTCTCTCCTTAACTTCTATACATCCCCTTCCACACTTTTGATGCAGTGTTATATAATTTCAGTGTCTCTATGGTCAGTTCTTTGCCATATTTTCCAATTCTTCTAATTAGCATTTGACTTCCGTGAAGGCGTGGGATGTAACGTCAACAGGAACTGGGATGTGTGAGATTCAGAAGCCTGCAGTGCTGGAGCAGTCACTCTGCAGACCATGGCACGGAGCGTCAGACTGCAGGCATGGAGGGCTGTCTGTGCAGTTTGCTGGAAACCTGTAGGCCCCCGGAGGCCGTGCATCCGGTCACATGATGCCATGGGGTAGTCAGTGCCCAGGGGCACTCATTTCACCTGACAGTATTGTGCAGCTCCCAGTTTCTCTGTCCTCATGGGAGTAAGGGCAGAGGGGAGTTTGACAGCTCATTAAGGCTCTCCAGAGGGTGCTGTGAGCTTGCAAGCAGAGAGAGGACATCTGTGGCTTTGGGTGGTGGCACTGTACACTGGTGTTGTGGTTTGATTCTGTTTATGGACTTTCAGTTTTGTCCCTTCAGAGGCAGGGAGTTGGGGGTCCGTTTCCAGTGTGTGTGGCTCCCCAGCAAAGGCTGGGAAGATGCTGCTTCTCACCATCCCCACAGGTCCCTAGACACAGTAGGGTGGGGAGGGACTTGACTGGTCAGGCACCTGCTGTGTGCCAGCTCCTTAACTCAGAATCCTCCCAGGATTCCTGCTTAGGGATAGCATCTCTGGGGAGGAGGCTGTACAGAACGGCGAGCCCCACTTGATCTGGAAGGGCGATGGCCTGTTAAACTGGAGTGTGAAGTGATGGACAAGGGAGGGTTCAGAGATCACAGGCGACCTTGATGGACTGACTCCACAGCTCTTCACAGTCCCGCCTCCTCCAAGGACACACAAAAGCCAGGGTGTGTGATCAGTGGTGGAGGACAGGTTCGGTGTGGGCTGAAGGGATACTCTGAGGATCTCACATTGCACGGGGAGAAGAAGGGCTGCGGTGGGCCTGATCTACCCTCGAGGAACAGAATTTTATCAGTGTAGACATTGCTGAGCATGGCCAGGGCACACTGATTAACAGCTGACTTTCAAATACAATAGCAGTTGCATCTCCTCATCACCTGCATCCTGGGCAGGGCATGCCTGCTACTTCTCCATCTTAGGATGCTCCTGTGAGTACGGTCCATTATTTTCCTTAAGAGAGAGACATTTGAAAAGTATGTAGGCCTTGAATTCAGGGGCAAGGGACAGTAGGCTGGGGTCTGAAGGGATGGGGCAGGCTGCCCAACTGCTACCGGAGGTGATATAATGGAGGTGTGATGAGACAGCCTTGTACTCCAGGCAGGCAGGGCACAGGCTGCTGACCTGCACTGAGTGGACCAGCGTTGGATTGCAAGCACAAGAAGCCTGGGTTGGGGTCACAGTGGGTCCTACCTGAGTAGGCTGGCTGGAGGAGGTAAGAGTCCTTACTGGGGAGACTTGACTTTGAGTGTCACTCAGTGACAGGAGAGTGACCCTCCCCAAAGAAATCAGAAGTACTAAAGGAAAGGCCAGACACAGAGCCCAAAGCCAGCAGTAGAGCACCAATTAGGTAAGAACTTTCCTTTCTCTCCTGACTCCTCTCCCCTTCCCATCCACTTCAGACCCCAGGGCATGGGAGTCAGTCCCAGCAGCCAGACAGTGGGAGAAGCGGAAAGCGGATCAAGCCTGTGTGACGCTTCTTACCTGGGTCTGCAGCTAGCTAGGAGTGCACAGCTGCGGTACTCTGAGGTCTTCAAGGTGATGATAGTTCTGGATGTCTGATGATCACACTGAGGGTGTGTGCTCAAGAATGCCCAGAGAAGTCAAAGGAGAGCGTGGACAGCGCACAGTTGCTGTAGACAGGACCCGTGTCTGTAGCACACACTGCCTGGAGATCAGAACTCTGTTTCATTAGCTTCTGAGTAAAAGGGGGATGGGCTGGTCTGGCATTGCCCATCATGGTACCTTCAGCTCCTGGCACAGTGCCTGGCATATGGCTGTTGGTCCTAGCTGGGCAGGGTGAGTTTCCCATGGTGGGAGGGATGGAAGCCGTCAGCTCCCCGCCCCGGTGGATGTGTTGTATCTGCCCAGCTCCTAATCTCAATTCTTAACCTCAGAGGGGTCAGGTGACTTACCTGAGGCCATTGTCCATGCCAGCAAGCCACCAAGATGGGATTCAAGCAAGCATAGGGTGCTTTTTATTTCTTCAGGAGATGAGAAGTGGGTTATGTAATAATAATCCTTCCTAATTCACAAGTGAACATCTTTTTCAGGAGTGGGAACTATGCCAGGCCGCTTCCTGTCCCTATAAGCAATACTTGAGATAATGGAATTATCAAGAAACAAGGCTCAGCCGGGTGGTAGTGGAACACTCCTTTAATTCCAGAACTTGGAAGCAGAGGCAGACAGATCTCTGTGAGTTCGAGGCCAGCGTGGTCTACAGAGCTAGTTCTAGGACAGTCAAGGCTGCACAAACCCTGTCTTGAAAAACAAAGCAAAACAAGATAACAACAACAAAAAAGAAAGAAAGAAAAGGAGGAAGAAAAGAAAGAAAAGACAGAAAAAGAAACAAGGCTCACTTGGACTCACACAGTTTGGGCGGTTTCAGACAGCGTTTGGCTCTGTGGTTTTGGTGCCTGTGGCAAGACAGCACTTCAAGGCAGGGGTGTGAAGGAGGGAGGGAGGGAGGGAGGAAAGTGGGGGAAGAAGAGGTTGGGATCCAGTACCTGTCTTGAATAGGCTTCCCAGTCATCCAGAGTTCCACCATTAGGTCCAGCTTCTTGAAATTTCTGCCCCCCATCCCCAGTACTGCCAAACAGACTTTAAGGGACACCTGGGATCCATCTACAGCATGGACCGGTGAGTTCAGACAGGCCATGGGGAATCAGGCCTTGGTGTGGGCTTGTGAAGCAGGATGGGAGAGACAGGAGGCCACACATTGCTTCTGGGGCAAGGGAGAGCAGGTTAATTTTGACTGTCAAATTGATTAGATTAGGAAGTGCCCAGGATGTTGCCGTACCATGGAGCATGTCTGTGAGATGTTTCCAAAGAGGAGGGATGGCATCTGGAATGTAGGGTCATTGTTCCAAGGGCTGGGACCTGGGACTCCCTCTCCTCAGCATTGTGTCCACGAGATCCATCTATGCTGTTGTGTGTAGTTGATGATCTTCATGGCTGTCTATTGGCCAAGTTTCTATATATTACTCTCAGTAGGCATTTGCTTTTGGTCTAGTTTGAGGAAATGACCAGTAACTATTCTGCAGATTTACTTTTTTAGTTGTTTTTTTAGATTTACTTATTTTATGTGAGTGAATGTTTTACCTGCCTATATGTGTGTGTGAGACACTTAGAAGTCATATGAGGGTGTCCAGTTCCCTGGAACTGGAGTTACAGATGGTTGTGAGCCACCATGTGGATGCTGGGGACCAAACTCTGGTCTCCTAGGAGAGCAGCCAGTGCTCTTAACTGCAGAGACATCTCTCTAGCCCCTATTCTACAGGTTCCTTGGTTGTGTCTCTTGGTGCATATATGTGTATATACCTATTGGCTTCATGCCTGTAAATGGGATGATTGGGCCCTAGCACATATATGTGCTCAATTTTGCTAGATATCATGACACCACTTTCTAAACCAGATTTGACTTTCTAACTTTTCTTCCTCCCTCCCCTCCTCCCCTTTCTCCTCCTCCTCCTCCTCCTCCTCCTCCTCCTTCTTCTTCTTCTTCTTCTTCTTCTCTCTCTCTCTCTCTGAGATGAAGTCTCACTGTAGCCAAGGCTGGTCTTGAACTTCTGATCCTCCCCTGGCAGCCTCCTGCATGCTGGGATCACAGGTGTGCAGCACCATGCTGGCGGCTGGCCCAGCAGCCTGTAAGGGTTCTGGTTTTCTTCTGGCTTCAGTCCTCGGAATGCGGGTTCTTCCAGTTGGCACTACCGGTGAGCACAGCTGGAGACTCACTGCACTTCTCGATCTGTCTTAGATGATGTCTATGGGTTCACAGGCAGCTGCTTTTTTGCTGTCCTTTGTAAAGTGCCCATTTTTCTATAATGCTGTCTTGTGGATTCATAGGAGTCCTAAAGATGTTATAGGTGTGAGCCTTTTGTCAGGTCTAGGCTTGTGGCTTCCTCTCTTATTCCCTCAAGGACATATCTAGGGACTATAATCCTAGTTTACTGCTTTTTGGATCCTGAAGATCTCCCCTGCGCTGTTTTCTGGGAAGACAGCTCCCTCTCCTTTTTTTTTTTTCTCAGCTGCTCTTGACAAGTTTGTCCCTCAACCTACTGTGCTTACACATTAGTGGCTCCGAGTCTTGTGCTTGCTCTTCTTTCTGGTCGTTATTCTCATTATTTGAAATGAGTATCTCTCAAAGGAATCCTGACAGCTGATATCTTAAGAACTTGAGAACTGATCTCGCTCTGCTCTTCAAAATTGCCTTGACTGCATTTACATAAAAATTTGAGAATCTCAGTTTTCATGGTGCACCCTGTTCCCATGGTATTTTTTTTTCTAGTTTTACCCCCTATCTTTTTCTCTCTTTGTGTTTTGGGTTAAGTATTTTAAAATAGGTTTTGATGATTCTGGATTCTGGGTATCCTGTGGATATTTTGTTTGTTTGTTGACTTTGTCTGTTGGTAATTAACTATTGCCTGTTTGTACGTCTAGTGATTGTTTTATTGACTGCTTCACATCTTGTATGAAATTATAGGAGAATTGGAGGCCCTGGCTGCTGTTAGCTCCCATTCTTGGGTTAACCTTTGTTCCAGTCAGTGGCTGAGCTCAGGAAGATGGCCATTTAATCCAATCAGGGAGCCCCCTGATTAAAGCATTACCATAAGGCATTAGGAAATGCCACTAATCACTAGTTCAGCTTTACTCCCAGAAGCCCTGTGGGATTCTGACTAAAAGGTTGTGGCCCTCACCAGGCCCGCCCAGCCCCCTTGACAAACATCTCGCTAATCCAGAACAAGTTCAGCCCACAGACTGAGTAGACTTCTGCTCAGTTCCTCTGCCTCTCACTTGGTGCTTTCCCTCAAGTTTCTTGGATTCTCAGCTATTTTCAAAAAGCATGTGTCAATGAGAGAAGGGGAGCCTGCTTCCATGCTTCTTTGTCTTCTGCAGCTTGTTGCTCGAACAGTGGTTCTCTTATTTTAACAGTGTTTCTCCAGATTGTTCTAATGTGGTGGTTCTCAACCTTCCTAATGCTGCGACCCTTTAACACAGTTCCTCATGTTGTGGTGACCCCTAGCCATAAAATTATTAAGCTGCTACTTCATAACTGTAGTTTTGCTACTGTTATGAATCATAATGTAAACACTTGTGTTTTCTGATGGTCTTAGGTGACCCTTGTGAGAGGGTCATTCGACCCCCAAAGGGGTCCTCGACCCACATGTTGAGAACTGCTGATCTAATGGTTCTTGAACCAGAGGATTGACACAAATATGCCAGCTTTCTCTTTCTGTAGCGTCATACTTTAAAGACTTTCTCTATTTAGCTTATTAATTCTTTCTTTACTGTTGCACAAATATATTCCAGCTGTGTCACACTGATGATCTGGAGTCCTTCAAAGGGGCCATGCAACTTCTGAGCTCACACCAGCACACATTTCCTGAATTCTCCTCTGTCCTCAGGCTTGAATGACTAAGAAACGCTGGATGCACAGATACAAACAGATATCTCCATACTTCACGTCACAGCCTTACTTTTCTTCCTGTTGCTGTGATAAACACCATGACCAAAAGCAATTTGGGGGGGGGGGAAGGCCAATAAAGGCTTACATGTCATGATCATACTCCATAACTGAGAGAAGCCAGGACAGGAACCTGGAGGCAAGCTCCTCTCTGAAGCATGGTGGCTTGCTCCAGCCTGTTTTGTTATACCATCCAGGACCATCTGCCCAGGGGTAGCACCACCCACAGTGGGCTGGACCCTTCCATTCAATCATCAATAGAAAAAAATGCCTACAAAATTTCTTCTGATGGATGTATTTTCTCAGTGGAGGTTCCTTCTCAGATAACTCTAGCTTGTGCCAAAAACTAATCAGGACAGATACTTTGTGAACTTTCCTGAGAAAGCAAGAATTAGTTCAGTATTCATTGAGAACTGGTGTCAACTGTCCAAGGTGAAGTGGGTGATGCTGGCCTGCATGGAACTGTCTGAAGGACACTGGAGAGTCCTCTGAGACATCAACCTGACACACACTCCCCGAGAGCTCCATCAGTAGAGATTCAGATTGTAAGAGGCATGGATAGACCAAATATTTTCCCATAAAGTTGTTCATCATTATATTATACAGGTAAATGGGTTTGTTTAAACTTACCATGGCATGGTATTGAGAAATGAATTATGGGATATTCATATAATTGAAGAGTTGGCAAACCGTGAACCACATGCTTATTTATTTATTTATTTATTTATTTATTTACATTTTGTGTGTATGAGTGTTTTGATTGCATGTATGTCTGTGCTCCATGTGTGTGCAGTGCCTACAGAAGCCATAAGAGGGATTAGCTCTCCCAAAATTGGAGATAAAGAAGGCTATGAGCAACCTCCTGGGTGCTAGGAATGAAACCTTGGTCCCCTGCAAGAGCAGCAAGTACTCTTAATTGTTGGGCATCTCTCTCTCTCTCTCTCTCTCTCTGTGTGTCTCTCTCTGTGTCTCTCTCAAATGTGTATGTATGTTTTGTCTCACATATATCACGTGTCATCACATGCACTCCTGGTACTGGTGGAGGCCAGAAGAAGTACTGGAGTTACAGAGGGTTGTGAGCCTCTTTGTGGGTGCTGGGAATCAAATTGGGGTCCTTTGAAAGATCAGCTAGTGCTCCTAACCACTGGGCCATCTCTCCAGCCTTATTCTGCTTTTTTTTTTTTTTTTTTTTAAATTTTTTTTTGGTTTTTCGAGACAGGGTTTCTCTGTGTAGCTTTGCGCCTTTTCCTGGAACTCACTTGGTAGCCCAGGCTGGCCTCGAACTCACAGAGATCCGCCTGGCTCTGCCTCCCGAGTGCTGGGGTTAAAGGCGTGCGCCACCACCGCCCGGCTTATTCTGCTTTCTTAAAGTGAAAGCTTTGGCACCTTGCCTGATTCCCTTGAAGAAGAAGGGAAACTGAGGCTAGCATGGGCTAGAAAGGTCAATCATTCTTCCTGAAACCGATGGGAAAATCTGTAACTTTTAATTAATTTTCTCCTTTAGTAACATAAAAAAATAACTCAGAATTTAGTGCAAGTGTCAACTCTTAATTTTAAAAGGAGGGAAATTGCCGAAAAAGTCACGTGGACACTCTCAGATTTTTAGTTTATGTTTCAGTAGGATGTAGAGCTGCACATTCCAGTTCTTAGGTATGTGTATGGGAAAAATAGATTCCCTGCGTGAATTTTCCCCTACCACTGAATACTATTTGCTATTTTTAAATCTGAGAAAGCAAATATGTCCAACTCCTTCTGTTGACTTCGTGGAGAAGACTCAGGAAGCCATTTTTGTTGCATAGTTGGGAAGAAAAGAAGCCCAGTGGGCTCACAGAGAGCTGTGAATCTGCACTGCTCAGATGCCAGGGAGTTCCCTACCATTTCTTCTCTGTCCATCCTGTCTTCTCACTGGGAGAAGGACACTTGAGGAGAGCCGTGCACACAGGTGTTGGCTCCGTTAAGTCTTCTTTTTCTTCAGGGGTTGGGGAATGTATAGTCCCTTTTGGTTGTCAGCAATGGAGTTCAATTGAGTAACTATAACCACCAAAGGGAAATTTTATTATTAAAAATATGGGTGTCTTCTGGGATTCCCCCAGAGTGGGAATACAGCCTCCTCAGTAAAAACTGAAAGCAGTTTTTTGTTTGTTTTGCAGAGTCCAGACTCTCTCTCTCATGCCCTCTGTCTTAATCTGTGTCATCTCCATGAGAGAGAACAGGACACCGAGCACAGGGCTGTGGTGGAGAGCTGGCCTTGCAGCACCTCTTAGAGATTTCAGCTGTCACCAGGACAGGCAATCACCCTGGTCCAGTAAGAGTCACATGATATCAAAGTGGTTCATTGAAACTGCCCTGGCTGGATAAAAGAAAGTTCCAAGAAGAAGGGAAGGGGGATGCCTTAGGAACTGGGCCAACCATTCCCAAAGGGTTTATTAGATCTGAAAATGTTAAGAGAGTATTGAAGGCCTCATTAAGTGCTGCCTGATGCCTACACGAGGACATCAGTCTTCCTTTTAATTAAAATAGCACAGCAGGGGATTTCCAGGTTTGGTCCAGTATGTAAAGTACATAAAATGTTGTCATTCAGAACTAACATAAACAAAAACCAAAACCACAAAAAACAAAACAAAATAAAACAAAGCTGAATGAACAGAAAAAAAGAAGCCAAACCAACACTCTTCTTAGATCTAAGGTCACAGGCCAAAGTGCTGCCCTAAGACTGGAAAATCATGCTGCTGAGGCCCAGTGAGTACAGATCTGGTGGAAAGACCTGAGAGGTAGCTTAAGTGAGCCCTGGGATTTCTTTTTTTCTGAGTTTTATCTCCAGGTGCCATAGCAGGTCCTCACAATGAGGATTGGAGGAAATGTTCCTGTGCTCTGGCAGGATGAGAGGCATATAATCATTCTGAAAAATACCAGAGCATTCTGTGCTTAGGAGAGCTGCCTTCAGGAGGATCCATTTTTATCAGAAACCTGCTGTGCAGGAAGAGATTCCAACCTCAGACCCCACCAACTGTCCTGCCCCATCCAATAAGATGTCAAGAGAAGCACTCGAAAAGCTCACAGCCCAGGGGCTCAGGTGCACCCACAGATCAAGTCCCGTCATGGAGCTGTAAATGTATCTCCTTCCTCTGCAGATTCACTGCTGTATCATTAAGTCCATCATCCTGCCATATCCATTATGTCTGCCTCCTTCAAATAACAGGGCAAGAGGCTGGGGATGCAGCTTCCTGGTGAAATGCTTGCCTGCAGGAAAGAGGTCCAGGCCATGTGATTTTCAGCACTGTGGGAAAAAGAAGAGGAAGAAGAAGAAAAGGAAGAAGAGGAAGAGAAGAAAGAATGGGAAGGAAGAGGAGGAAAGGGATGGTGGTGATAATGATGATGATGATAATGTTAATTCCAATTAGAACAACCTGAAGAGATGAAGAGATGTAAGATCTGGATATAGAGTAAATTTTAGAATTGCCAGACCCAGGGTTGTCTTAGCACTATGAATAATACAATACAAGGGCTTTCAGGGGAAAGTAGACAACGTGGCCGGAAATACAATGTAAGCAGAGAAGGGGCTTTTTCTAAGGGAGACACAGAGAAGGCTAGAGGTGAAAACTGAAAATTCTGGAGCACAATGGGCTTATTAGAATTCTGGACATGGCAGACAAAAAAGAAAAAAAAATCCTCTGAACTTGATGATATGGTCTTAGAAACTTTCAGATAGAACAGCCAGGAGAAAAGAATGGTTACCCATTCCCAAGTCAGAATATCCAAGAACTGCTGGACATCATGAAAGATATAATGACATATAATGGGGACAGCAGACAGAGGGGAGGCCGAGAAAGCAGTAGGGAGATACTGAGGCAAAAAGGAGTGGGAATTTTCTCCAAGTTAATGCCGGGCATGGAGCCACTAATGCAGAGGGCTTAGGGGAGTGCTGAGCAGGATAAAGGCCACAAAGACAACACAGGATAAAGGCTAACTCTAAACAAAGACAAGGCTTGAGGAGAAATACTCAGCCCAGGCAGAAAAAGAGACACAAGGATGCTCTCCCAAAGCACAAGGGATTTCATGTTGAGAGGGAACAAGACCCAGCCCTCTAGACGTGTGCATCCTGCAAAATTCTTCAAAAGCAAAGGAGTGTGACTCTGATGAGCAAAACCCTCAGGAATATGTGGCCAGATGTGAAAGACGGGTGTGTTAAGAAGGTGTTTAGAGACACGGAAAACGGCCGGGTCTGAAATGTGAATCTCCATAAACACACAGCAGAGAGAGAGAAACAGAAGGCAAAGCTCAGAAAACTCACTTTTCTTAGTTTTAATTGATTTCATACATGATAGTGTATTCAAAACAGTGACAGTAATAATGTGCGTATGTCTTATATACACTTTATAAATAAATGCTTTATATGTGTGCATACATGTTAAATGAAATAATTGACAGAAATACTATGAGGAATGGATGAGAGGGAGGAATTGGGTTAATTTGTTTTTTTTTAATTTTTAAATTTTATTTTATGTGCATTGGTGTTTATATTGGGTGTCAGGTCCCCTGGAACTGGAGTTACCAACCGTTGAGCCATCTCTTCAGCCCCCTAGGTTAATTGGCTTTTAAGCTGCCTATACTCCCTGTGAAGTGGTAAAACGTTATTGGAAAGTGGAGATCCAAACTCAGGTCTTAGTGCTTGTGAGACAAGTGCCTTACAGACTGGGCCATCTTTCCCAGCCCGGCACTGCCAGGCTTTGATGGAGCTGGGGTCACGGCGCACAGCAGTCTGCTGTCATGCACACTTTCCTGAGTGCCTTCCATCGTCATTTTCCTGGTGACGTTAGCTCTGCTCTCTCACTTGGCCTGTTTATTTGCAATTTTTGCTATGGTTTTGGGTAAATAAATTCTGATTTGTACTGTGAAAACTCTAAACAAAACAAATAAAATATCTCTGTTATTATCTGTTCTGAAATATTCCCTGCCTTCAAAAGATGCCATTACCATGGAGATTTGTACTGCCACCCCATTCTTGTCACTTGGATTCAGATAATCCCCACTGGTCCACAAGGGCAAATTTCTTTATAATTTTATCATCTCTTCCGAAATCTATTTTCTTAATTGAGCCTTCCTGTTTAAAATACATAAACGTGGGGCTGGGCAGACAGCTCAGTGGGAAGGAGCGTCTGCTGTATAAGCAAGAGGACCGCGTTTGAGTTCCTAGCATCCACAAAAAAGGTGGATGCAGTTTGTAACCTCAGCTCTGGTGTTGGTGGCGAAAGGTACATCTCTAGAGGTCATTGGCTGGCCAGGCTAGGCAAACTAATGGCATCCAGCTTCAATGAGAGACCCTGTCTCAAAATATAGGATGCAGAGCAATCGAGGATGATAGTACATGCATGTACAGACACACGCGTGCGCACAAGCACACACACACACACACACAAACTCACACATCTAGTAGGTTCAACTTCGCTTATCATAAAGCAATAGAAATGGAATGAGAACCTCTTTCTTACCCCATTTTGCCCTTTTCTTTATACAGAGATGATCAGCGTCCTATGCATGTTTGCTGTGGTTACCACATGTACATACCCTTGCTAATTAGCATGCTTTGTAGGTGTGCACACTAACGGCCAGTTGTCTTGTCCTGTGTGAGCTCAGTGACTTGTTCGAAGATTTACCCACTGGAGAAAGCAGCTCTAGTTCCTCTGTTTGTTTTATAGTTCACATGCTGCAACTTACTCCTACTTATGCTGATTTAGGCCATTTCTGTGTGCTTTGTTTTCTATGATGATATAATGAATACTCAAGTACACACACACACACACACACACACACACACACACACACACACACACACAATGAGCACGTGACCATTTCTCTGCCATAGAAAATAGGAACAAACTCCTGAAACTGCTGGGTCATGGTAGCTCATCTTCATTTGTTCTACATCAGCGGTTCTCAACCTGTAGGCCGTGACCTTCGGAAACCACATGTTTCCGATGGTCTTAGGAACTGAGACGCTGCTCAGGAGCAAAATTACAGTTATGTAATGGCTATAAAAATAAGTTTATGGTTGGGGGTTCCTAAGATCATCAGAAATACGTGTTTTCGGATGGTCACAACCAGTAAGTCGAGACACGCTGTTCTAGATGAAGCCAAATTTCTCTCCCAAAGTCTTTGACTGTTTTCTAAAACTATTACTTTAATCACATATATTTATGGAGCAGTGTGTGATGATGCATATAATGTGTAATTCTAACTTTGGTGGCCCACACTCCCATTTGACAACTTTTATTAGCAGACATTCATTTTTCTTCTATTTCTTGTATGAAATTATGAAGTTTTGATTTTATATTAAGTCTTTATGTGAGGTTTGAACAGCATGAGTGAAGGATTGCATTGTGAGTTTTCCTCTTGAGTATGTCAGGGCACTAAGAAGTAGCTCTCCTCTCTGCATGATTCCTATCGACGTCTCCCTAACTCTCTTCCACTCTGATAACACACTTGCCCACCTCTGACCCAATTCCACACTGTCTTAATTGATTATGATGAACAGCTTTCTGGTAAGCAAGTTCGCTGACTTGTTTCTTCAGAACAATCTCTCATTTACATCTCTCTGCTTTTTCAAAATGCGTTTCAGGATTGGTTTTCCCATTGGGATTTGGGGCTGCATCCAAGATCGTCTTGGAGAGGGGCCCTGGCTTCATCGTGTAACTTTTCATCACTCCTGAGCATGCTCCATCTTTCCATTTGTCCCGTCTCCCTTTCCACCTTTCCACGGTGTCTGGCAATGCTCTCCACGGAGGCTGTGCCCACCTTCTGCTTTGCGCTTTAGTCACGGTAACCAATGGTGTTTTCTGTGCCATGCTCTAACTGACTGTGATCAGTGTCGAGGAAAACCGCGGATGCCTAGCGGTCTGCTCCGAACCTCCATCGGTCCTCCCCTTACTACTGAGACTGTTTATAGAGAAAATCCATCAGCTGACGTTGGTTTCGTTTAACCATTGCCGGCAACACCCCGGCTTTACTGGGAATGTTTCTGTGGGTTTTACCACTGGATATGATACTTTAGATTGGAGAGAAGGTGTAACTTTTCACAGATAATTTTGAAATTGATTTGTATTTATATGTATGTGTCTGTGTCTATGTGTGTGCACATATGGGTGTAGGTACCAGAAGAGGGCAGAAGAAGGTGATATCTCTCCCTAGAGAGGGAATTCAGGCAGTTGTGAGACTCCATGTGGGTGCTGGGAACTGAATCCCGGTCCTCTGAAAGAACAGCAAGAACTCTTAATCCCAAACCATCTCTCCGGCCCTGAGAATGTATAACTTTCAACTGTTGGATGGTGCATTGGTAATATTTGCAACATGTTTGGAAACTATAGGTCACAATTCATCATTGTGTTGTAAAAGCAATTTATTTTAGAGTAAATAGTGATTTTTAAAAACTGGAATAAGATAATAGTATCAGAATGCATTACTCTTATTAAAGGTAGCCCTTGTTTATTAAATAGTCTTATGTCTTTCTAGCTACTAGCCAACCTACCTGTGTTCTTGCACACACATGTATAAATGTTTATGCCGCATTTTAATATAGAATATGTTTATATTAAATGTAAAGATGCATTTTATAAAGGGTCTGCATTTAAAACTTAAAAAATCTATATTATATCACAGTTTTAAATTTTGTTCTTCAGATTTACTCTAAACATACTATTTTTTTTTTACCTTTTTACCTGTCAGTTTCTGATAGAAATGTTTATAAATATCTTAAACTTTGCTTATAGATTTTCCAGCTTTCTGTATAATTTTGTGTATTTACTTTATAGATTTTAAAGCCATATTTTAAAAGGAGATAGAAGTTCATATTTTTATATCTTCCTGGTAGATATTATTGTTATGTCAGGTCTTTTGATTCTCCTTAGCTTTTGTATGAAATTAACATCACTTCACTAAATTTATTTTATTTGGCTAGAGATTCTGTGTTTTCTAAATATTTATTATCTATCTATCTATATATCCATCCATCATCTATCTTTGTGTGGTGTGTGTGTGTGTGTGTGTGTGTGTGTGCCTGGGGGGGCAGGGGAGGGGGAACTTCACAGCTGTTTATCAGTTGACTGCCATCCTCTTTGAAAGGCATCTAGGACTCGCCTTGTTTGTTTGAGATTCAGTTTTGAAAGCTAATTTTCTTTTTGTCACAATATATGTTTGTTTGTTCCTTCTCTCCTTAAAGCCCACCTGATATTGCTTCACTCATGCCTGCTTTGTGTTGTGTTACTTCTCGTCACAATCAATGGAAGCAACTCCTTAATGTATGCCTGGGAACATTTTAGATAAAGTTGTCGTAGCCTGTTTTACAAAATTAATTTTATCAATGAGTCTTTCATGTTTCAGTCAGTAATTTTGATGACTTCCTAGACTGTGCTCTTTAATATGAAGTTTCTTGAAGTGTATGGTTATAGTTTGGAATATATAGTGTGACTGTATGGTGTGTGCTCATGTACATACATGTGTGCAGTTGGCCTTCTGGTCTTACCCTGTTTGTCTAGAACTTTGGAGCATTTGCTCTCTAGATCTAGAGGGTCTGTCTCTAGGATAGTACCAGGTGGAGTTGGCTCTGTGGTGATCCTGGGGCTAGCACTGGTCTTGTCAGACAGCAGGGGGCTGCTCATGGGGCTCTGTATCCTGGTAGAGGTCTGACTGTAGCCAAGAGAGACCCATTCCCAGCCCTGGCTTCGAACAGCAAGCCTGGTTCTGATCCACTATTACACCCAAAGCATGCTATGTTCTCAGTACATGCAGGAGCCAAGACTGAAGCTGCCACTAGGTGCTCGTGTCCCAGAACATGTTAGTCTGGTGGCCTCAGGCCTGTTCACCATTCTAATTCATTTCTAGCTCTCGACAGTGGAGACACTGATCTTTCTGTTTCCTTTTCTATGTTTTATCAGCCAGCGCCATGTGTCTGGAGTGAAGGGGGCAGATGAAAGCATTCTCTGGTGCTTCACCTGGACTGGAAGTCTGTGTCTCTGTAAAGGTTTTCATGTTGATAGTTCATACCTTTAGCTCACACTAGCAACATGCTTAAAATAGTATTTTTATTAAAATAATTTTGCTGCCATTTATTACAGAAAGACATTATAGCATCTGTATCATTAAAGCAATTGTAAGAGGCTATTTTCAGTGAGTCCTTCTGGGCTCCTCAAAGAGCTTGGTGTTTCCCTCAGCCCAGGGGCCTGAAGGACACTAGGATTCTAATGCTGAGCTAGGTTCAGCCAGAGCACAACCTGTTTGCCACCAGAACACAGCCAGCAGCCCCACACAGTGGCCAAGAAGCTTGGGGAACCCTGGGAACCACTCGGTCCTGGCCTGGCAGCCTGGCTGTCTTTGATGACTACTCATGGCAAGTTACACAACCTTCCAAGACCCGTTTCATCTTTAACACGGTGGTGATAAAAGGGCCTGGTAGGATGGCTGCAGGATTAATGATGCCCCATGTCTAAGGTGCCTACACACAGCACCTGGCACACAGGAAGAGTGATACGTGTTCGCCACAGCTATCATTATGGTTAAATCATGCTTTTCGATGTCGTTAGCTTTGGTAAATCAAACAGCCAAACTATGAGGTTCTGACCCAGACAGAAAGTTCACTTGAAAACAAAACAACACAACAAAGCAGCTTTGCTCTTCCACAGATGTCATGTGTTGTCTAGGCAATGAAAGTCACACCACTCTCAGCCATACACAGTTATAGTAGACCACAGGAAGGAATCAAGTTAAGTTTTCCAGACTAATAATTTTAATCAAATTTGCCTTAGCTCCTGGTGGCCAAAATAGCACCTACAGATTTTTCCATAGCTATAAATAAAAAATCTAACTAAGAGAGAATATGAAATTCCTGCCTTTCACACCATGGAAATATTCTCACCTCCACATTATTTACTTTCCCATTTTTTTTAAAGATTTATTTATTTACTATTTACTATGTATACAGCATGTATGACTGCAGGCCAGAAGAGGGTACCAGATCTCATTACAGATGGTTGTGAGCCACCATGTGGTTGCTGGGAATTGAACTCAGGACCTCTGGAAGAGCAGTCAGTGCTCTTAACCTCTGAGCCGTCTCTCCAGCCCCCCATTTTTTTTTTTACCAGCACTTTCCACTAATGAAGAGACAGTTTCCTTCTTCACTCCCGAGTTTCAAAAATGTCCTGACAAACTGAAGGATGATGTCAACCTGAGAACTTTGGGGTGACGTGATTCCTATAAATACTGTCCTGTTAGACCAGGGCTCCGTGACTCAAGTGGCCTAGTTAAATGATTTAAGCTAACCTGTTTGGCCCCTTGGACTCATAAAACCCAAAAGCCCAGGGATTCAGTTTTGAAAGGTGCCTTATTTAACTTGCTTTTAAATATAGCACACTCAAGTTTTGTGTATTTGATGTGACAGGCACACTGACGTGGGGGCGGGGCTGATGCGTCTGCCTGGCTTAGCAAGTGTAGGGAGGAAGTGTGCCAAAACAGGCAAGGTGCAGGTGTGGCGATTTGTCTCTTGTTCACAAGAGAGTTAGCAAGACGGGAGGAGAGGCCAGGGAGAGTTCTGCTGAAGGGAGAGTAAGGGTCATGTCTCCTAGGACTGGATTCTTCCCACATTCAGGCGAAGGGTCAATGTCAGAATGCTGGGTTGGGCTGTAGGAACCTAGAAATGTTGGGGCGTTAAGGACCTCTTCGCAGACTTTTACTTTGCTGTAAACACTGGCTGCCACGGTTAGCAGCTTGCTATTTCTCGGGCTTTCAAGGTGATCTCCATCAAAGAACTGATGAACCCATCTGGGAAGGCTGGGAGGCTGACCAGTCCTCTCCTGTCAGCCCTGAAGTTTTAGAGGGACTTTGCCAAGCTCTGTGGTTAAGTGGGAAATGGGGAGTTATCAGCTTTCTGGCCTTGTTAATTGCCAAGGAAGAATGTCAGGAGAATATCAAGAAGGGAGCCAAGGACAGAACCCGGGAAGGTCACAGAACTTTGTTTGTAAATGTGCAGACTGGAGTTTAACTTAGCCGTCCGTCTTCTGTTCTCTCGTGGATGCTTAGGCCCTGGGTTCTATTCTCCAGGGATAGAAGTCTGGACCCGTCCAGAACCTTCCACTGGAGTATGTGTTCTCCCAGCATGCTCTCTACTCCTATTTGATGGCACTCCCTACTTACAGACTGTTTTCTGGTCTGTGTTCGGAAAACTCCTATTGCTATGGTCCAGATCTGCAGTGGGTGTCCCAAAGACGCTCATGTGGGTCCCTGGGAAGGAGCGATGACAAAGACAGCTAGCTCATCTGAGTGGCGCAGCTGCGCAGCACCGAGAGCCACCGTCCTTGGATTGACTTAACCCCGCCATTCACTTATTCTGCAGTGCTCGGCAAGTTCCTCAACAGAAGCTGTGCAAAGTTATTTTGAGAATCAAATAACTTAACCTACATTTGCATGGGCGCTGCTCTGGAGCACACAACAGATGCTCTGGCGATCCTGAATCCTCTTTTCTTCCCTGCTTCCCCTTACCTGATATGTGATAGCCCATGTCAGTACACTTGGTAGAATTTATTTGGGGATGGAACCCCAGCTTAAGCAAGACAAACAACAAACAGAAACTCTGGGGCTCATTTTCTTGTGTGATTGCAGAAGCCATGCCCAGTTCCATCCGGGGTTCCCACAGTGTGTGTGGATCCCAGTTTTCCTCTTTTCTTTTCTGGGCTCTGCCTTTTCAGTGATTATTTAGTTCCCAGGGTTATTTAGCCAAGGTCCTAGAATTTTATCCAATTAATTTTCATCAGCCTGGCTTAGGTCCCATGCCCATCCCTAAGGCCTGAGAGGAGAAGTGTTCTGAGAAGCTCTCTCTCTCTCTCTCTCTCTCTCTCTCTCTCTCTCTCTCTCTCTCTCTCTCTCTCTCTCTGTGTGTGTGTGTGTGTGTGTGTAATTCCTCTGAACTGAGGTGAGGGCGGGAGCACCCTTACCCAGTCCATCTGTACCAAGAGAAGTCAAGAGGTGGGTTCTCAAGGGAACTCAGGACACTTTGACCAGAAGCAGATGATCTGGTGATAGGCTGAGAAGACTACCAGGTTTCTGGCATTGACTTAACTGCAGTGAGGCAAGACAGGCATTTTCTGCCTGGTGGGCTTTCTAAGGTCTTAGTGGGGTGGGCAGGCGTCTCTTGGTTTGGGGCTTCCTCATTGTTTTATCAGTGCTATGGATCGGGAGGTACAGTTGGGGGATGGGGAGACCTAGTGAGCTCTATGAAGTGTTGGGGTTATGGTGTTCCTCCCAGTGTCCTGGAAGGAAAGAGAAGGCAGTCAGAGGTCATGAACATGGGGACTGTTGACACGCTCTGCAGTTAGGCACGGGCCAGTGGTGCCTTCAGCGTCTGGCCTGAGCAACAAGAAAGAAGGGAGTCACTAGTGGGATTTGGAGTGATGGAAGGGGGTCTAAGAGACTGAGCTTGACCTGGGAAAAGAGCGGTCACTTCCTGCCTCAGGCAAGGTTGGGAGGAAGCCAGAGAATGCATATCTCAGCCCCTCTGTTCCCTTCTTCCATGCTCACACCTGCACATCGCATTGGCTACCCCGTGGCAGAGTGTGAGCCCAGGCGATGTGGTCCCAGGGCGAGGCCAAGGGCAGAGAGTAGAGAGGCGCCGGTGAGGCTCCACTGTCCTGTGAGGTTTGCTGTTTGGGAAGAAAAGACACTTGGCTTGTGGTCAGTGGTGCTGGGAGTGGGAGTTTAGTCAGCGTCTCTGGCTAAGTTCTGATTTATTCTCCTGCTTTTGGAAATGTAATAATCTCTCCATCAAAGCTCTATCTATCTGCCAAAATAATGCATGTCCTTTTGTACAAATGAAAGAATTACAGCTATTATGCAAACACTGAAAGGGGACCACATTTGCATGCAGAGAGGAGAAAAAGAAAAATCCTATTTGCAATGAAATTAATGATACCAATGTGGCAAAGAGACGTATGGGCACCCATTTAACACTTGGACAGGAACAGAACGAAGTTTCCTTGCCAACCCTGATGAAGTAATGGGGCCAAAAAGAAAATACTCTGAAATAGAGGCCTGGCTGGAATAAACCGGAATTGGGAATTTCTGGCCATTTGAAGACACCCTCGTCCCAACAAAAGATGGAAATAAAGGTTCTTACACAGACTAAGCATGAATATTAATGTTCTAGATCTGATGCCTGCACCAAGTTCCTCATTAAGATGGGCATCGTCAGAGAGCTGTGAGCAGGCAGGATCTGGGCTGCTGGGGGACTGAGGAAGACACGCTTTGCATCTGAAATGAGAAGGCAGGTAGATGGGAGAGGCTTAGACTATGTTTGAGTTCTGTTACATGGTGATGCATGATCACCAGGAAACAGGAGCCCGATGGAGAGAGAGAATGAATCATTTATTCTGAAGAGGAAAGCTGAAGTGTCCCTGGAGGATATTCCATTCCTAAGAGGCTCCCCTGCATGCCAGTCCTCAGGTTATTGGAACACTCCTCTGTCCGCCTTGATCACCCTGAGCATCTGGGGTCAGGACTGAGTCCACCCTATGTAGTCTCTTCTATCATCAGTGCTCGGCAGCACAGATCAGGCACACTTAGGGCATGTTGGATTGAAGGCCTGGGGAAATGGCTCTGTGGGTAAAGTGTAAGCATGAGGATCTGAGTTTGGATCCTCAGAACGCACATGAAGTGGATATTTTAGTAGTCCTACAGTGAGGTGTGAGTCTGAGACAAGAGGACTTTGATTGCTCAGACCATCCAGGGCTGACTTAAGCAGTGGTGAACGCCACAAGACCCTGTTTCAAACAGGGTAGAAGGTGAGGATGGACACAGAGACTGTTCTCTGACCTCCTCAGCTGCACCGTGGCATGTATGTACCTGTAGATGGACACATATGCACACATTATAAATAAAAAGCTTAAAAAATGTTGAGGAACTGGAGGGATGGCTCAGTGGTTAAGAGCGCTGGCTGTTCTTCCAGAGGACTTGGGTTCAGTTCCCTGAACCTACATGGCAGCTCAAAACTGTCAGTAACTCCAGCCACAGGGAATATAAAACCCTCTTCAGGCCTCCTGGGCACCAGGCATGCACACGGTGCACAGACATACATGTAGGCAGCACATCTATACATACAAAATATTTTTAAAAATTAAAAAATATTGAATTGAGAGATACAATAATCAATGAATCATGGAACTCTAGAGTCCCAAGTAGCTACAGAGATGACCAATTATAATGGTTCTGAATGAATACATGTACCTAGGATGGGAAGTTGGGCAGGGGTGACTTGGAGAAAGATAAGGATGGTGAGGTCTATTTGGCTATCAATCAATCCATTCACTTCTCCAGCCCCACAGCTTACATGGGTACTAAGATCCAGCCAGAGGGATTTTTGTTTTTGTTTTTGAGGCAGGGTCTAGCTATTTATCCCAGGCTGACCTCAAACTTACAATCCTCCTGCTCCAGCCTCCTCTGGAATTCTGGGATCAAAGGTATGCACCATACTTAGCTTGGGAACTTTATATTTTTAGACGCTCCTGAGGTGACATCCCCCTTACCAGCTGGAAACCCTTGCCCAGTGCCCACAGCCCATTCACCCTCCAATCCTTCTGCTCCCACAGCTCAGCTGAAAACAGCTGCCCTTAATAGTTGCTTAGCAAGTGAAGTCCAGGATTGCTCAGAAGTCACAGTGATGGTTTGTCTCCCAGGGCCCCACAGCCAGGCCATGCAGGATTGCTCCAGAGGAGATGGTGATGAACTTTCCCCAACCTCTGCTTCTCCAGCTCAGAATCAGGGTAAGGCTGGCAGATGACCTAGGTCAGGACTTGTTGGAGACAGGATGTCATTAGATGGTGAGACCAGCCCCTGGAACAAGTGTTGGGATTCCCTGGCACTTCCCCCACAAGTATGAAATAGGATGCATGCTCACTGTGGTGATTAGAATAAAATTGGCCCCCATAGGCTCATATATTTGAATGCTTGGTCAGTAGGGAGTGGTACTATAAGGTGTGTCATTGTTGGGGTAAGTATGGCCTTGTTGGAGGAAGTGTGTCACTGGGGGTGGTCTTTGAGGTTTAAAATGCTCAAGCCAGGCCCAATGTCTCTTGTTCTCTTCCTGCTGCCTTCAGATCTGGATATAGAACTCTTAGCTACCTCTCCAGCACCATGCCTGGCTGAGTGTTGCCATGCTTCCTGCCATGATGACAATGGACTAAACCTCTGAATGTAAGCCAGCCCCAATTAAATGTTTTCCTTCATAAGAGTTGCCCTGATCATGGTGTCTCTTCACAGCAATAGAAACCCCAACTAAGAGACACTCACCTTCCCAGGTTGAATTAGATTCCATGTGCCCCTGTGGAGGCAAACAGAGCTTCTATTCTAGAAGCTTTCCCACTCCTGCTCTCACCAGGATTCCACAGTCTCTACACAGGAATTGCCCTCATGATCATAGAATGTGCTGGACTAAAAGACTGCCTTTCACCTCCTCCTCATCTGTAAAGCCAACAGAACACTGAGATTACTATTTTCCAGCTTAAGTAGGGTAGGATATGGAATCATTAGAAGCATAGATACTGTGAGTATACAAACCTAAATGGTATGGAAAACACACACACACACGTACACATGCACCTACATAAATGTACACACACACACACACACACACACACACACACACACACACACACACACAGAATGGTTGGATTCTGGAGCCAGGTATTATGAGTTTAAATACCAGCTATGTAACATCTGGGAAATCACTTTTCTGTGCCTTGGCTTCTTCATTTGAGAAATGAGATAACACCCTTTACTTCATGAGGTTGGTAGAAGGATCAGTGAGGCACTATATGCAAAATTCCTAGAGCAGTTGTATACAGTAAGCACCAACTAATGCAACCTCTTATTAGCCTATCAAAGATGATAGGCCTCAGGGGAGATGTGGCAGGTGGTAACTGTTCCTGCTTATTACAAGGTTGTGCACTGTTTAATAGCTGAAGGTTGAAAACTGAAGCTGTCTTAGTTGTAGGATTCTGAGTCAGACAGAGTCTCTTTGAGAAAGGATGGCGTGTTTCCCTAGGCATGTTGCTAATATATATTAGTGTGATTTTTCATTTCTTGAATTACAGAATCTTGAGCACTGGGAAAAGGCTTACAATTCATCTTGATCTGAATAGAGAAGGAACTGACTTGCTCAAGGTTGTCCAGTTATCCATGGCCTCTAATTGCTAGGGTAGCATTCTGCCTGCTCATCACCATAGTTACTGTAACAGAGTGCCTGGTGATATATTTTATATCCACATCTGTAATGTACAGAGTTATATCCACATGCACGGGCATTGAGATAGACAGCATGTTGGTCCTGTGAGGAGCCACAGGCATTTCATTGCTATACACCTTGTTTTCTTCTTTTAAGGAAGGTGAGGAGGCTGTGTCCATGCAGCAGGCTCCTCCCTACAACCAACAGAAAGAGCTTGGGTGAATCTGCACCATCAAGAATTCAAAAGGTTACCAGGCAGCTGGAAAAGCGAGGAGAGCGGGTGAACCAGGCTTGGGAAATCCCAGCCAAGGTCAGACAGTCCTGAGGATACTGTGGGCAAAGCTGCTGACCATTGGGCTCTGACCCTTGGTGGTTTGGCTGCTCTGAGCGCTCTCTGTCCCCTGCATCTTTGCTTCACTCTTATCGGTCCAGAGCCTCAGCACAATATCCAGGAGCTGAGCTGGGTCAGACACCTAAGAGCCAGGGTGAGGGGAGTGGAGGTGATGGTAGGATGTGGAGACAAGGTACCCAAGAACAACCAAGAACTACAGAGGAGAATCTGTCCCTTTGTGTCCTCTCTAGATAGGACAGTGTTTGAATGCTGGGTAATTAAAAAAGAAGTGAGGCCAGGCGGTGGTGGCGCACACCTTTAATCCCAGCACTCAGGAGGCAGAGGCAGGCGGATCTCTGTGAGTTTGAGGCCAGCCTGGTCTCCAAAGCGAGTTCCAGGAAAGGCACAAAGCTACACAGAGAAACCCTGTCTCGAAAAACAAAAAAAAAAAAAAAAAAAAAAAAAAAAAAAAAAAAAAAAGAAGTGAGAAAGGTTTATGGCCAGCAGGAAAGTTCTGAACTGGCCTAGGGCCAACTGCCCAGCCTTCACACCTTCCTGGAGTCTGCACCTGTGTTCTGCCTGCCTTCTTCATGCCCCGAGAGAGGAGAGAAGATAGACCAAGCGAGACCACAGGGTCGAAAGATTTCCCCCTTCTGTTCATCTCTGTCACTAGCAGGATCATCCCTGGAGACCCTGAGTGTGTTCTATATGCTTACTATTGCTTTCTTGTGATAAAGGCCACATTACATAGAAGTCACCATTTTGGCCATTTTAGAGTATGTTATTCAGTGCCATTTAGTAGACTCACCGTCTCTTGTGACCATTGCCACTGTGCCATTCCAGAATACTTCCGTTACCCCCAAAACAAAACCTGCACCCCGAAGCACTCTCCTGCCACTGGTGCTCCTGGAAGCAAGTCTTCCGCACTCTGTCTCTATGGATCGGCCTGTTCTAGAAATGTCACACAAATGCAACTGGACACGAAACTGCCTTACTCTTGTGTCCCCTCCCTCACCCATCTCTTCTCCATTTGGCACCTCCCACAGCAAAGGTCAGGGGGTTAGTCTGGTTCCTAGGCCCTTCCCTGAGGCTCACAGATGGCAGGGGAGGCGGTGAAGCCATCAGGAGACTAAGGAAATCCCCAGACAGGGCGGGGGGGATGGCTCAGTCAGTAAAGTGCTTGCCTTGCAAACACGAGGAACTGAGTTAGATCCCCAGAACTCAAGTTAAGAAACATTGTCGTGTGCACTCCTGGCCACAAGGAGGGAGAGAGGGGCTGATCCCTCAGGGCTTGTTAGCCAGTGAGAGAAAAGGCAGATGGGCACCTGAGGGATGGCATCCAAGGTTGTCTGTCCTCTGGCCTCCAGCCCAACACACATGTGCAAACACCCTCCCTTCCAAAAGAATCCCTGGACAGACAAGGGACTGGGGGTCATTGTCTGATTGACCACAGAGCAGGAGGTGGCTTGTGGGAAATTCCAAGTGAGTTTTACCAGAATGGCGGTAGGTCAGGATGGATGGGAACAACATCAGAACACGTTCAGGCTGTACCACTGGCCTCTGCATGTCCTGCCTTCTCCATTCTGTTCTCCAGCATGGAGGGAGGACACTGAGGAAGTACCTGGTCTTCTGAGGCTCAGGCAGTGAGCAGGTCCAACAGCTTAACTAGAAAGAACACAGGTTGGGGGCTGTGCCAGCAGCCAAAACAGTAATATTAGCCAGGGTGACAGGACATTGCAGAGACCCCAGAGTACAACAGCTTAAAAAAGCTGTAGGTGTGGCCTGGAGAGATGGCCTAGCAGTTAAGACTACTTGTTGCTCTTGGGGAGGACCCAGGTTTGATTCCAGCACTTATATGGTGGCTTCTATCTTCCATACCACCAGCTCCAAGGGATCCAATAACCTCTTCTGACCTCTGTGGGCACCAGACATTCACGTGGTGAGCATACATGTACACAGGCAAAACATTCATACACATAAAACAAACAAATAATTAAGAAACTCTGCCAGGTACTTGTTTCTCATTGGACAGTTCCCTGGAGTGTGTCGGGCCAGCAGGTAGCTCTGCCTGTCACTGTTACCCAGGCTTCAAAGCTGACAGAGTCAGTCTCTTTGTCTTCAGCAGAAGGTTTCTGAGGGGTCGCCTGGGAGGCTCAGCTGGTGGGCTATGAAGTGGTCCTGTACCAGGCAAGGCTGAGCTCACCAGACGGAGGCTGCGTCAGTTCCACAGCTCCAGCCAGTCTCCTCCAGGGCAGCTCTCCTCTGACATTCAGGCATGGAAGGTCTCAGGTGGGTGGCTTCAGCAACTCCTTGGGTTCTGACACCACCTCCCTGGCTCTACTGGATATCAGCAACTCAGTGTCTAGGGATAGCCCTCGCAGGATTCTCTGCAATGTCTTCAACCAGATGTTTAGGGACAATGGTCTGGCTGAGGTGCTTGGTAGAGAAAAAGGTAAGTTTAGAGAAAATGGTAAAGGAGGAAAGCCCTGATTATTAGCTCATGGCAAGTGACTGGAAACTATTGCCACCATACTTCCCTATCTACACACTCCTTTATGTCTGTTTTATGGGGAGAATACTGATGGTAGCCAACTTTGATATTCAGGTTCCAGCTCGGCCACCTGAAATGGCACTGTGTTTGGGATGCTTGCATCTGCCTGAGCATGGGGTAAGGTTTTCACCTTAAACAAAAACAAAGCTGGAAGCCGAAGGCATATAGAGTGGGCTGGACTGACCGTGCAGGTTCAGCTCCTGTATTGATCGTTTTCTCCTCTACTCATGCTTTTTCTGGGCAGCTGACCCCAATAGGCTCAGCCATTTGGACTTTTGTGAGGGTGAACTTTCCATTCATATCAGCCAACCACAGGCTGAGGCTGAGTCTTGCTCATCTCTTCTTCCTCTGGGAGGAGACGGATCTACATTGTTGCTGGTGACTCAGGGCCTTGTCTTTCCTGCCCAGGCCCCTGTAAGTGGTCTGTCATTGAAGTTTCTTCATTTAGGTCATATGGGGGCAAATTGTTCCCTATGGGACCAGATTTTCCCCACCCCGAACTCCCAACAACTCCAGCAAAGGGGCACTGTGTGTCCCACTTGTCGCAGAGCACGAAGGCTGTCTTTGGCATCCGATGACTCCAAACTGGGCTGAGGACCTGCCATTTCCAGGAATCATATGAGGCCAGAACAGAGGACAGGAACCAGCTCTGTGCTCCTGTTTCTCTATTTCAAGGAAAGCAACCAGTAGTCATTCCTCCTTACCTCTTCCTGAGGTTCGCTGTGCCTCAGAACATGATCCAGGTGTCACTGCACAACACCTCTCAGGACCCCCCCCCCCCCACCATGCTTCAGACATGGTCACCAATGATGAGTGCATGTCCACAGGCATTATTTTAGCAGGGCTGGAATTCAGGGGGGCAGGAGTGAGAAACTAGTGTGGTTTGTCAGACAATTTATACCAACCTCAGGCTTCCATGGAACTTAATCCCTTTAATTAATGACTATTGGCCACTAAATAACCGTCCACAGTCTCTTTCCTTTGTGTCCTGTTGATATTGATAAACTAACCTGTGCCTCTGGAGTTACTGGCTAATACATTATTACTTCTAGTCGCTGAAGGTGGCCAGTGCTGGATGCAGATGTGAAAGGATGATGGCCAGGTTAAGTGCAGGGTTCAGAGGTCAGATCTCATGGCTTGGGCCAAACAGTTTGAGTGGAAGGGGTCAGAACCCAAGTAAAAGTTCCAAAGCCTTGACCCAGTTTCCTGTTGGACATTCTACTAACTCACATGGCAGGGAAAAGGAATAAAATGACTTTAACAAGACACAGAACCAGACTTGGTGCCCAGCAAGGACGAGCGGATAAAGAAAAAGTAGTGTGTATACACTATTGAGTTTAACTTAGCATAAAGAAAGATGCAATTATGACATTTGCATGAAAGGGGATGGACCTGGAGATCATGACGTTAAGTGAACTAAGTCAGACTCATAAAGCCAAATATCACATTTCTCTCGTTAGTTAATATGTTCATACTTTCTGTATATGCAACATGAAGGTAGAAAGGAGACTTTGTGGAGGGAAGAAAGTGTCTAGAAGGAATCAGGGGGCAATAAGGGAAGACAATGGGGAGACAAACACTGCAACATTGCATGCTGCCTCTATGTGGACTCTAGATTCAAATCTATCATCTATCTATCTATCTATCTATCTATCTATCTATCTATCTATCTGTCTGTCTGTCTGTCTGTCTGTCTATCTATCTATCTATCTATCTATCTATCTATCTATCTATCTATCTATCTATGTATCTATCTGTCTATCTATCTATCTATCTGTCTGTCTGTCTGTCTATCTATCTGTCATCTATCTATCTGTCATCTATCTATCTATCATCTATCTATCTGTCATCTATCTATCTATCATCTATCTATCTATCTATCTATCTATCTATCTATCTATCTATCTATCATCTATCTATCTATCATCTATCTGTCTGTCTATCTATCTATCTATCTATCTATCTATCTATCTATCTATCTATCATCTATTTACCTATCTGTCTGTCTATCTATCATCTATCTGTCATCTACCTGTCTATCATCTATCTATCTGTCATATATGTATGTATGTATCTATCTATCCATCTATCTATCTATCTATCTATCTATCTATCTATCTATCATGTTTATCTATCTAATCTATCATCTATCTCTGATTATTATCGATGTGTCTATCATCTATTATCTATCTACATCTACTTTCTACCAAGTCTATAATGTCTGTTTATTATTTATCTTTTTATTTATCTCTTCTGCCTGTCTATCTATCTGTCTATCTATCTATCTATCTATCTATCTATCTATCTATCTATCTGACCTGAAGTAATAAGAGGGACCAGTCAAGGGTAGAATGCAGAGCAAGAGAGAAGAAGGGAGACAAGGCAGGATAATGGGGGGCAAATATCCAAAGTACAATGACATATATATAATATATATATATTATATATATGAAAATAGCATAACAAAGCCCTAAAACTATAAAATTAAAAAGCAATAATTTAAAAAATTGCTTTTTAAGATTGAGACTGGGAAGATGGCTCTGGGGTTAACAGCACTTATTGCTCTTGCAGAAGACCTAGGTTTGATTCCCAGCACCCACATAGTGGTTCACAACCAACTGTAACTCTAGTTCCAGGGAAATTGATGCCCTCTTCTGACCTCTGCAGGCACACACATGGTACACACAAATACATACAGGCAAAACACTCATACATATAAAATAAAATAAATCCTAAAAGTTTTTAAATGGCTTTAGGACAGTCAGACCCAATTCCTGAAATTTGAGATGAGGTGAATAACAGCAAAATCATATGGGTCATGGGTTCAGTTCCCAGCACCCACGTGGCAGCTTGCAACTGTCTGTAACTTCAAGGGCTCCAGCCACACACATGATGCAATATACACATCTAGTTAAACACTCACATGCATAAAAATAAAAATAAATCTAAACAAAAGCTATATGAGGGAGGGCTGGAGAGATGGCTCCATAGTTAAGAGTACTTGCTGTTCTTACAGAAGACTTTGGTTCAATTCAATTCCCAGCACCCACATGGCGGTTCACAACTGCCTGCAACTCTAGTTCCAAGGGATCCTACACTGTTTTCTGGTCTCTGAGGACTGCTGTACATACATGATATACATGAACCTGCTCTCTCTCTCTCCCTTCCTCTTTTTCCTTCTCTCTCTGTGTCTCTGTCTCTGTCTCTCTCTGTCTCTGTCCCTCTCTCTCTGTCTCTCTCTCTTTCTGTCTCACACACACACATTCTCTCTCTCTCTCTCTCTCTCTCTCTCTCTCTCTCTCTCACACACACACACACACACACACACACACATACACACACACACACACACACACACAATTAATTAAAGAAAAACTGCATGGTTAGAATGAAGAAGAATGTTCAAATAAGTTCTGCAGTTCTAGTGAAGGAAGAGTAGAGCCATGGATATCAGGAAGACCAACAAGAGATGTTTGAGGGTAACAACTTACCCCAGGTCAAGCATCTGGTGACAGAGGAGGGAGCTTAGCAGGCAGGTCTCTTCAGTGAGAATTTGCATATGGGTCATTTGAGGTTCCTGTTCACACAGACACCGCTGTTCTGCTTATTCTCCATTTGGATGAAGAAAGATGAATAAAGCACACTTGAACTTCTTCACAGTCATGAAGAGCATTGTCTGAATTACTGAACTGTGTTTGATCTATAACATCCTATGGCAACTGGGTATGTACTAAGAGTGCTAGCTTCCACTAACCCAAAAGCTAAGAAGGTCACCAGACAGCATCTGGTGCCTCTAACAGAGATGGCTCCACTTTCTTGTAACTGCCTACCTGGTGTACCTACCAACATAGTGTAAGTGTCTTGATTTATGACTTTCTTTTCTTCTGTTCCTACAAAAACCTCATCAAACTCTTAGCACCTTGGATATGGTAACTGGGTGACTCGAACCTGTGCTCCTGGGCCATGGTCACTTATATTTGACCCTAGAACAAACTGTCTCTAGTTCCCTTTGAGGTGAGAGCCCCATTTCTGTATTGACATGGTACTTCCTGGCATCTCTGAATTCTTGGGGTCTACATGGTAATTTTAGCCTCACTCCCATGGCTTCACACTTTGCCCTCTCAGGGGCAGCTTGCAGAGAGGGACTCCAGCATTGTCACATGCTGCTTTAGCCTCACAGGAGTTCTTTAGAAACATCAGGAGATCTCCTAAACTCTTGCCCTCTGTGTGCCTATGTCAGCCTCCCATAGGGACACAGATTTCTGTCACCGTCTTGAGCAGTATCTAGGCCCTTTGGACTATGGCTTCAGCAGCCTGTTTGTGACCAGAAGACTGAACACAGGGCAATGAATCCCCAACTCTGTGAAGTAGTTTGCTAAGTGGTCTTGAGTGGGCGAGACCCAGGACTCTCTCCTCAAACAAAAGCCCTTGAATCTGAGATAGATGGGGTCTGGCTGATTCCTGAGATGCCCTCAGAGAATATTGTCTGTTTTTTCAGTTCAAAGTATTTGGCTATGAGGTGTGTGTGTATGTCTCTCTGCATATGTGTTACTAGGACTTGAACCCAGAGCTCCTCACATGCTAAACAAAACTTTGGCTTCTCTTTTCTTCCCTCAGGGTATTTTTTTTTTTTTTGAGACAGCATCTCTGCATGTAACACTGGCTGGCCTGAGACTTGCTGTGTAGACCAGGCTGGCCTCAAACTTGAAGCGATTTTCCTGTTTCTGCTTCTTGATTGCTGGGACCACGGGATTGTACCATTATACTAGCTCTTTGGCTTCTTGTGTGTGTGCACATGCACATATATGAATATGTGTGTGCATGTTTGTATGTGTGATGTGTGTGCAGGCCAGAGGACAAACTCAAGTATTTTTTAACTTTCTTTTTTATTTATTCTTTGCGTCTTTCACACCACGCATCTCCATCCCATTCATTTTCCTGTCCCTTTCTATCCACCCTCTGTCCTTGCAACCTCCCCCTACAAATAAAATAAAATACAATTTAAGATTAAAAAAAGAAAGGAAAAATCAGTCTCATTATAAAAGCTGTGGTGTGACACAGTGAGTCACACAGTGAATCCTTTTGTCCATATATCTTTACTTGCAAGTATTCATTGCAAAGAGTCTTTGGTCTTGGTCCACTTGTCTCTGCCTCTCTGGTGCTGGGATTACAAGTGTGCACCACTATGCCTGGCTTTCTTACTTGGGTTCTGGGGATTGAATTTAGGTCCTCGTGTATGCAAGCCAAACACTTTACCAACTGGGCCATCTACAGCCCCTTGGCTTCTTTTCAGTGGTACTCTCTCTCCAACAACTGCACCTCTTTTGGTTACACATGCTCTTTTTTTGGAAATGCTGTGTGCTTTTCCAAATCCTGTTCAGCTTTCTAATCTCAATTCTCACTGCAGATCTGGCTAAAGCCAGCCAGCCATACACATGCCATTGCCTGAATGCTTTGCTAACTTAAGTGTCTTCTATCAGAGAAACTAGTCTATTCCACAAAGCCTAAGGACATGGACAAATTGCAGATAAGTTCTTTGCCAGAATGTAACATGAATGGTTTCTAGTCTAGTCCCCAACAGAGTCACTTGCACCTGGAACCTCATAAGCACAGCCTTTACTCTGTATATCCCTGATAGCATGCTAGTCTCTCTGAGTTCCCACCAGAATTTCTCATTAAGCTCCACTGACAAAAACATTCTAGGCTTTCCCCACACCTGCTCCCTGAAACTTTCCCAAACTCTCTCATAATAATTCCAGTGTCTTCTGAACCACATCATTAAGCCCCATTTCTCATTATCAATAGTCTGTTAGTCAGTGTGATGGTTTGAATGAGAATGGCCCTATAGGTTGAATACTTGGTTCACAGTTGGTGGGACCATTTGGGAAGGATTAAGAGGTGTTGCCTTATTGGGGGAGGTGTGTCACTGGGGGCAAGCTTTGAGGTTTCAAAAGCTCAGCCATTCCCAATTAGCTCTCTCGGTTTGGCGTTTGTGGATCAAGATATTTGCCTACCTGCTGTTATATTCTCAGCCATGATGGTCATGGACTGCCCCTCTGAATATATTCTTTCTTCTATAAATTGCCTTGGTCTTTATCACAGCAATAGAAAAATCACCAAGACCTTTCTGCTGCTGACAAAACACTTGTGATAAACAACTTAAAAGACAGAAATTTTTCTTTTGGCTCGTGTTTGGGCCTGTCATGAGGCCAAACAACACTCCTGAGAGTGCATGGGAAACACAACTACTCAGATCATGACAGGCAGGATGGCTGAGAATGAGGGGCACAGGTCCCAGCACACACTTCAGGGGCAAGTCCCCAGAGACCTTGCTTCTTTCTACAATGCCCACCTAATGAAGGGTGCATCTCTTTCAAGTAGCACCATCGGCTGGGGACCAAGCCTTCAATACAGGGCGTGTCTAAGTTCCAAACCATAGTGAGCAAAATTACCCATTTAGTAGTCCCTTCTCAATCTCCCTTTCTCCGTCCCTGGAAAACTCTATGCGGTTGTGGGGTCCGTGGGGCTGGGCAGGACTGGAGAAAACTCCAGCTGCACTAGTCTGTTTCCTATCTCTATGGATTTGCCTATTCTGGATGTTCCACACAAATAGAACCATACCCAGTGGAGTCTTTAGTGACTGGCATGGGTTTAAGGTTCATCTATGTTGTACTATGTAACAGAACGTCATTCCTTTTTATTACCAAACACTAGTCCATTGCATGAACAAACCAAAATTTGCTTAACTGTCACCCATTGACAGTTCAGTCGCTTCCCCTCCTCTTTTTAACGTGCTGCTGGGAACATCTGCGTCTAAGTGTTTTGTGTAGACATTCTCTTGAACATCTATCTAGGAGAGAATTGCTGGGTATCCATTGATTTTGTAGGGAGTCACATGATCTTGTTTACACACTGAGCTAGGGAGCCTGGGGAGGTGCTGGGAGCGAGGAAGGCTTATTTCCTTCAGCGTCTCTCACTCTGATTGGCAGGATCCTATCACTCACTCTAACCTCGCTTCACCGGGACACTTGCTGGCCAAGGAGCGGATCCCAAGTGTGGAGCTGGGCCCCTCCGCCTGACTCATTTAGGGTCTCCTCTGGTCAGGGATGGTCTCCTCCCGCAGTCCAGGGCTCAAAAACGAACAGCAACCAGCGCTTAGCTACAGAACGACCAGCACGGGTTTATGCTCTGCCCTGAGCTTCCGCGCAAGCGCGGCTTCCCAACCCCCAGCGAGGAGGCGGGGAGTGGGCGGGGCCGGCGCCTCCCAGGCCAATCGAAAGCGAGCGCCCCCGCCCTCGGCGCTGTGGACCGAGCTTGACCCCGGTCGCGGACTGGGGGGGCGTGGCCGCGGAGGGGGCGTGGTTGCGGGCTGGAGGCGGGTCCTGGAGCTGTCAGTCGGCGCCCGCAGCCGCTGCTGCTCGCACGCCGGGCCTCCGGAGCTGCCTCAGCCCAGCGCAGGTAAGGCCGCCGCGCTGCAGCGCCATCGCGTCCCTGGGGACCGCTGTCCGCGTCCTCCGGTCATGTCAGCGCCGCGCCGCCCAGGGGGCGGGCCCACGGCCTCCCCTCCCCCACGGCGCCCCTCCGACCCTGACTGCCCGCACAGTGGCGGGGATGCGGGGTGGGGGGCTTCGGTCTCACACCTGTCCCCACGTTGCGCTGGCTGGCGGGCAGTTACCAGAGACCCGGCGCAACCCCGGGCCGGGAAAGTTTGTTGACATCCGAGCGCCGCGGGGAGCGGGCGGCTGAGCCGCGGGGATGCGCCTCGGGCAGCGCGGCTGGCCGTGGCCTAGGTGGCCCGTGTGGCTCGGGTCCAGAAGTCCTGCTGAGAGCCGCGCGGGGTCCGAGGCTGCTGCGGGGCGCGGGTCTCCGCGTTGGCTCAGCTCCCAGCGCTCTGCCCCCCTCCTTGTAATGTAGCGTTGACATTTAGACGCGGTGGGCGAATTTACTTAGCTTTTCCCTAACACCTCATGTTTGTGAGGTGCCTTGCCAGGCCTGATTAGTTAATGAACAAGGTGGGAAAAGCAAAATAGACCCTGATACGAAGGGCCAGTCAGTGCCTTTAGCAACTCCTTGAAATCCACTTAGAGCTACTGGCGGTGAGAGATGTTTTTGGCCATGGACAGCCCCAGCGTCTTCTGGTTGCTCCAGAGGGCTTAGGTACTCAGTGCAAGGCTGTCCCTATGTGTGGAGGCTCTAAGGTCTAAGGAAGGTTCTCTAGTTTTCTAAACATAAAGAGAGGAAATGGACGCTGAGGAAGCAGGTAAGGGGAAAACAGAGGTTCCAGTAAGTTTGGCTCCGTGTCTGCTACCAGGTTACCCTTCCTGAGCAGAAAACCTCTGCTCTTTCTCTTGCCTCTCCATCTTCCCAGGAGGGTTGTATCCACATGGGTAGGCACGACTGGTTCCCCTTTTAGTCTGAAGACCTCTTGTTACCTGTAGTCTTACAGACCCGCCTAGGGACATCCTCTCAAAAAGGCTTAATTAGCACTTTCATCTGCCCATTAAGCAGTGGACCTTGAAATCCTTTGTAATCAGGCGCTGTTGTAGTGCCGAATCTTTAATAATACCTAATTCATTTTAATAGTGTTTCTATAATAACCTTTCTATTAGTATGCCAGCCTTGCAACACCAGGACTTTGTGTTAGAAGCAGCAATTTACTAGAAATATTGTCACAGCAAAAACTCTCTAACAGATTTGCAACCCACGGTACTTAGATAATTACTGCTAGGGGGCATAAGTTCTTTTTCTTTGTAATATTTGGTGCAGTAGGTGTTACAGTGGTTTTGATCTCTGAGGTCTTTCTGAGGCTGTTTGTCCCAGCAGAAATGGTGTCAGCCACTATGAAACTTGATTTTTTTTTTTTTTTTGACGAAAGTCATGAAGTTCCATGTTTCATACTGGTATCTTTTTCGACAAGACTCTGAGCTAATAGCATTTGGCTTTATTTTGCCGACCTATGTCAAAACAAAGATTAAAAAATATATTTGGGGGGTATATTAAAGCTGCAATGATGTTTATAGCATATTTTATTAGTAAAAAATAGCCCGTGCTGTTCTAAGTGCTTTACAGGTGTTTTATGTAATCCCCATGAATTCCCTACTAAGACAGTTCAACTAGCACCCCACATTTCAGACAAGGAGTCTGAGGCCCAGTTGTTTAACTCAGGTTGGACAATGAAACAACAGATTCTAACATTGGTAGCCTAAGTTCGGAGTTCAAGTCCTTAACGAGTACGTGGTCCTGCCTCTCCAGACTCCTGTCTCCATGGGTATTGATTTCTAATGGCTGTTCACGCAGTGTTACGTTCTGCACCACAGGGAGGAGATGGGTGCTTCACAGTGTCATACAAGCACTGTGGTGGGAGCTCTTATGCCACTGTCCACTTTGCTACCAGAATTCTGTGATTTTGATGACAAAACATCATCTTCCTCCCTTCCATCTCTTCACCAATGGGATAGCAGTCAAGGAAGCAGATGAGCCAGCTGTCTTTAATCCCGGGAGCTGGGGAGATGAGTTAGTACCCATAGAACTGAGTGTCCTCTTCCGTAGGCGCAGCAGAAGACCCAGTAGAAATGGTTAATATGTATGTATATGGGAGACGAGAACTGGAAGGCTATACAGTGGATGAGAGGCTTCACCTTGTTCAAGCATTGTAATTTTTAAAAATTACATTTTATTTATTTTGTGTGTGTGTGTGTGTGTGTGTGTGTGAGAGAGAGAGAGAGAGAGAGAGAGAGAGAGAGAGAGAGAGAGAGAGAGAGAGAGAGAGAGAACAAGATTCTCTCCTTCTACCACATGGGTCCTAGGCATTGAACATAGGCCATCAGGCTCAGTGGCAACTGCCTTAGGGCCATTGCGCTGGCCTACATGGTGACTTGTGTAATAACAACAGCAGCCAGAAGAGGGGTAAAGGCAGAAGAGAGGTAATTCTATAGAACTGGGATAACATGTGTAGTACTGTGTAAGGGACATCTGTGAGGAGCCCTTGGCACTGGCATCTTTTGCAGGAGTCAAATGATGGCAGGACCTAAATTGCAGACCCATGGGTCCCAGAATTGTGGTGTGTAGGCTTGGGAAGATGTGTTAAACGTTGTTTAGGGGGCTAGGGAGATGGCTTAGTGGGTAACGTATTTGCTGTGCAAACAAGAAGACCTGAGTTCGGATGCCCAGCACTCACATAAAAACAGGGCGTGTGGCATGAGTGCTGGAGTGCAGACAGGTGGATCCTCGGGCTTCCTGGCCAGGGTTGGGAGTGTAGCTTAGTGACAGAGTGCTTGCCTAGCATGCATGAGGTACCAAGCTCAATTTCCAGTGCCATAAAAGAGAGATAGAGAGATATAGCGTGATGTCTAGATCTATATCTGTCTGTCTATCTGACTATATCCAGTGATAGGATGGGAAATTGTGGTTTGTGCTCTTGAAAGACAATCTGTCATCTGTGTAAAAGAAAAGGGGTTTAGAGGAGGGATGCTAATCTAGGGAAACATTAGAAAGCCAAGGCTAGATTCAGGATGAGGTGATCTAGGCTGAGACAGGCAGTGGAATAGGATGGATCCAGGAAGAAATAGACCCCAGATGAGAAGCCATGCACATGGCAACTGCCTGCCATAATATCAGACAGTTGGCATCTCCTAGGAATACAAGAGGATAGAGGCTTGCCAGAGCTGCTGACGGAGTTGACAAGTCCAAGAAGCCATTTTGCCTGTGTATCCCCAAAGCTACATGGATGGAATGAGGCTAATGAAAAGCCTCTACAGAAAATAGGTTTTCTTTCTTCACATGAAGGGAGGGTACCATTTAGCTTGAGTGGGAAACTCCCTCTGTGCAGTGAAGAAACCTTGGTATCCCCCGTGGGGGCTGCTGTCTCGGATGCTGGCTGGCTGTTGTGCTTCTTGGCTAAGCCAAGTGTTGACTGGTTATGCTAGCCTCTGAAGTGTGGAGGTGGCAGAGGGTAGGCCCTGAACCAGAGCAGTGGTCTCATTCCCCGTTTAATGATGGAGGAAGTAGGCGTGAAGAGTCTGGGGTGTAAAAGGCTATCATTTTGATGTTATTGCCCAGAGAAGGAGTCGGGGTTTTGAAGTGGAACCATTAGAACACATTGGCGATTCTCTGATTTGGTTGGAGAATGTTCTTATGGGGGACTCTGTCCTCCAGCGACCCTCTTAAACCTGTGCTGGAGAGACGGTGTGCGTCATGGGGGGTGCTGGGAAAGCCGCTGGAGAGCTTGTCTTTCCAGCTGAAACTCAGATTGTGTGGTGCTCTGAGAGGCTGGGTGAGATGTTTGGATGACCACACTGACTGGAAAACAGGATAATGTGGGGGAAGCAAATGAGATTTGCACAGGAAACCACAAAGACAGAGAGGATACAGTTGGGAATGCTGAGTTCACTTTTCTCTTGGTACTTTACATATTTCTGGCTTAGAATGCAGCATTTCTTAAATCTTCTTATTTATAAATTCATAGGTTGAAATATATTGTCTAATTATGTGGGAGCAAACTGTATAAATCTCCCTTTCTCTCCCCTGCATCCACCCTCTCTTTCTCTCTCTCCTTCTTCTCTCTCTCTGCTCAAAGACAGATGTTGGTCTTGTTTTTTTTTTTTTTTTTTTTTCTGAGACAGGGTTTCTCTTTGTAGTTTTAGTGCCTGTTCTGGATCTCACTCTGTAGACCAGGCTGGCCTCAAACTCACAGAGATCTGCCTGGCTCTGCCTCCCAAGTGCTGGGATTAAAGGTGTGTGCCACTGCCACCCAGCTGGTCTTGCTTTTTCACTCTCTGTTAGGCTGATGTTTCTCAACAACTTCTGATTTTGCCCCCCTCCCCACCCATCCATTTGGCAATACTCAGAGACATGGCTGGTTGTTACAGCTAGGGATGGTCTATATGCTTCTTGGAAGTTAGTGGGTTGAGACCAGAGATGCTGCTCAACATTCTAGGACACACAGCATCATGTTTTTTTTCCCACCACAAAGAACCACACAGCCCAACATGTCATAGTCTTATAGGTAGAGAACTTCATGATATGTGATTATGCAAATTCTCATCAGGAGCAGGTTGAGGTTAAGGGAAGAGGAAGGGGAAGAAAACAAAGTGTTCTTTTCTGTCCTTGTGGCGTTACGTCTGACATCCAGAAGGAGACCCAGCTAAGCGAGCTGCTGTCTGCCACCAGGGAGCTCTCTCAATAGCTTGATTGCCCAACTCGGTAGTTTGGAACAGGAAGTGGAGGCCCTTGCAGTGGCAAGAGGCTGGAAAGATGATTTGTGGAGGCAGACGGGTTTACATGCTGAGAAGGGCAGCTGGGTCCTACCAGAATGATCTTTTAAAGTTCTAGGGAATTTTTCAAAGGTTGGCTTGTTGAGGACATTGAGTGTGGTGCTTAGAGGAGCCAATCTCCGCTCTGGCAGTGCGTGATCTTCTAGAAGGCTATGGAGCTGAAGGCCTCCGGATTGTCCCGAGAAGACAGCCAACAGCATTATTTTGTTTTCAGGTTGTGTTTGTCCCCTCTCCACTTCCCTTTCACATTCTTTTTAATTACAGAAAATGTGAAACATGTAAAGAAATTGAGAATAGTGTAAATCCTATCTATATACTGTTTATCCTCAGTGACTGTCACTTTCTGGCTAATTGTGACCTCTATACCATCTCTCACTGCCCCCTCCCACTTTCCTGGTGTTGGGGATCAAACCACAGGCCTCACACATACTAGACAAGCTCTCCCATTAAGCCACATCCTTAGACTATTTACTCCCCCTCTTTAAACGTAGACACAGAGTAAAAAGCTGCTGGTCCCCTGCTTGGGCAGTCAAGGAGATAAGTAGTTTTAGATTCTTCAGTCTCCCAGAGGAAAACCAATGATGGACACGCCACAGTTAGAGGAGCCACCAGAGCCTGCCTGCAGTAGGCATAGGCTAGGTAAATTAGGCATGGGGGTGTGGGGTGGAGCGTGAGTACAAGCTGTCAGAGACAGTTCATTTCTTTTGAAACTCCTGGCTAGAGAAGCTTACCTGGAATGCTCTCCTGGCAGAATCCCACATAAGGATCTAGCCACAGAGGCTTGTGTTTCTGGAGACAGCATAGATACGGTCTCCTTCCTGTTTCACTCTAGGTATGCATGAGTGGAGAGTGCCGAGTGTTCAGGGTAGCCTCTGGCTTCCATCTGATGGCTGGCTTCCCCTGGAGCAGTTCCTCTCTAGAGGCTTAAGCTAGAGAGGCAGGCACGCCATAGTCTGGGAGGACCTTTGTGGCAGTTGCTCCATCCCTGCATCTGGCAGCAGAGGATGGCCTCCTTCTGCAGCCTCAGTAGCTTACCCCGCACAGTGACAGCCAGCCCCGCAGTTCACTTCCGCAGCCAAGCTTGCTTTTCCCAGCAGCGATCCCTAACCTGCAGAGCCATTGGTTTAGGCCATCAGGGCCTTGGCATGCCTTTACTTGACCCAATGTTGTGTTGTAATCTACATGTATAAATGGCTTCAAGAGTTGAGAGAGTTCTTGAATAATCATTTAATTAATGTCTATGAATTTTAATTAGCATGGGTTTCTACATACCTTGACCTCCTAGACCAAGTTCATGAGCTGTATTGGCATGGAGACCTGGGTCCCTGCAGAGCTGTGTTCCTCATTCTTACTCTGTTTACTGAATGCATTTACCCTCTCCTTATTCCGCAGAGGGTCAGGTGGCATTAGCTTGCCATGAACACTCTGTGTAGTGTGGTTGTTAGCTTTTCTTTTTTCTTTCTTTCTTTCTTTCTTTCTTTCTTTTTTTTCCTTCGAGACAGGGTTTCTATGTGCAGCTTTGCACCTTTCCTGGAACTCGCTTTGTAGACCAGGCTGGCCTCGAACTCACAGAGATCTACTTGGCTCTGCCTCCCGAGTGCTGGGATTAAAGGCATGCGCCACCACTGCCCGGTGGTTGTTAGCTTTTCATGTCTTTCTGGGGGGAAAGTGGCTTGTTGTCTGCTTAGTTTTTAGTGTCTAGTCTGTGCCAGGGTCACATGCCAACCTCATTACTTACACTGACTCTATCCTTTAGATGTCTTCTAGGAGGGAATCAGCTTTCCATTTTATAGATGGGCAAACCTAGGAGGGTTTGAGAAGGCTCAGAGGGTAGCACTGGATGCTTTGACTATATGCTTTGACTATAAAGCCCAGGTGATTTCTACTCAGCCCATCTCTCCATCACAGCTGAAGTTGATGGGAGTCTGACAGGTTGCTGGGGGAGATGGAGGCAAGTGCTATGAAGGGAGACTGAGAGTTATGGTTACTGAAGTAGTGAAATCTTTACACTGAGACCCCTGGGAAACATTGATTTAAGTGTGGTAAATTACCTGTGTCCTATTTTAGAGCTGACTATATAGAACAGAAGTTGCATGGGGGTATCCCTGAGTCAGGTTCTATCTGCAGGTGTGTTTTATTTAGTTGATACAGTTTTTCTTAACTACAAAATTGGATTAGTTGTTATCACAGGAAATGTGAAAATGGGGGCCTTTGGCCTTTCTCGGAGCACCAGGCCCACAATCCTTTATAGCATCACTTAGTGGCTGCTGTCTGTGGGTGTAGCGAGGTCTCCCAAGTGGTGTTGTTTTCCATTGGACCCTCTTCACCTATTTAGACTACCTGCCAGTTAGAATGGTTGCCATCAAGCAAATGTGTCAGCAAATGTTGGTGAGGATGTGGAGAGAAAGGAGAACCCTTACTGTCTGTGAGAGTGTGAATCAGTGGTTCTCAAACTGTGGGTCGCAACCCCTGGGGAGGGTGTCAAATGACCTTTTCACAGGAGTCACCTAAGATCATTGGAAAACAGATATTTCTATTATGATTCATAACAGTAGCAAAATTACAGTTATGAAGTAGCAATGAAAACAATTTTATGGTTGGGTGTCACCACAACATGAGGAGATGTATTGAAGAATTGCAGCATTAGGAAGGTTGAGAACCTCTGGTGTTAATGATGTAGCCACTATGGAAACTTGTATGGAGGCTCTTTAAAAAAAATCTGAAAATAAAACTACCATATGACCCAGCTATGCCATTCTTGGGATACACACAAAGGACTCTGTGTCTTACCATAGGATGCCTACTCAGCCATGTTTATTGCTGCTCTGTTCACAATAATAGAATTAGTGTTTTACATACATGGAGCCTACAACACAGTGGAGCGATATCTGCAGCTTAAATAGTTGACAAGGTAGAAATCTATGTGTAGAGAAAACACTTTCAAGAAAGATGGGAACATTTCCCACCATGGCGCTGAAGGCAACCTTACTGAGACTCCAGAAACAGATGCTAAGGGTTTTTAAAGGAGCTAAATATGTGGGCTAGTGTTGATGTAGATGAACAATGAAGTGGAAAAAAGAAATTTTATACTTTACAGCCTAAACCCTGTAGACTTGTAAATGAGTAAAAACCAGCAGGGAAGGGGCTTAGGATGCAGCAGGTTCTGAGAGGACTGAATAGAAATAGGGGACACAGGTGTCACCACCGAGAGATTTCTGGTTTACCCAGGAGATGGTGACAAATAGGAAGCAGTTATGGACTGTTTGAAAATACTTTTTGTGTAGCATACACACGAGCACAGGGTCCCACTTCAAAACATCATTGGAAAACTGTCAGGGACAGATTTGATAGGATGTTCAAGAAGGGTAACTTCATGGATAGGAGGAGAAAGAGGAAGAAAGCATTCCAGGTGAGGCACAAGGAGTAAGCATGGTTTGTAGGAGAGGAAGGTGTTAGGCATCCAGGCAGTATGACCAGAGTGAGAGGAGATAGATTAGTAGAATCTTTAAGGATAAATATGAAGGTCAGGAGAGATGTCTCCATGGTTAAGAGTGCATACTGCTCTTTCAAGGACCCAAGTTTGCCTCCCAGTACCCATAGTGGAGGTGGGGCTTGCAGCTGCCTATAACTCCAGCTCCAGGGGGTCTTATACTCTCATTTAGTCTCCACAGGCATGCACTCATGTGCACAAGCCCCCACACAGTCATATACATATGCACATATTTAAAAATAAATATTTTTAGGAAGATAAATATGAGCAGATACCTGGGAAAAAGCTGGGAAAGAACAGTAGTGGTGTGAACATAAATGCCTGCCTAATTTTGAACACTGTATCCTCAGGTAAGGTAGCTAAACCCACGTGATGTTGGCTCAGGATTCTGCTGGGTGTTGGTGCATTTCTGCCCAGCAGGAACCATTGTTCTCCTGACTGAAGGACCCACCACTGTCATTTGGACCAAGGGTAAAGAACACAACACAGAAGAAACTGCATGCAGATGACATCATTTGGGTCACATCTGGTTTTTCTTTCATGTCATTTAGAAATAAAGAATCAAAAGTGATGCAAGAATAGACAGAAATATTGGGAGAACTGAGAATTCAAAGACTGATATAGATATGGGCATTCCATTTTTTAGATGCTCCCCCAGGCTTTGCTCTGGATTCTAACCAGCTTCTAAAATTGAGCCATCCCAAGAACTGCATCTTGGATATCTTATTCATTCCAAGTGAATGTACCCAGTCTGTGCTGTGGACTATCTCCTTAAACATGGCTCCTAAATTTGTGTCTTTAATGTTCATTATTCTTCCGATATTCAGACCCATCAATTAGGCTGCCCAGTAAGATTCCCACCGGGATGTCTAGGATGATCTTAAAGGTAGCATGTTCTCTACCAAACCCCCCATTCTAAACCTCCACTATCTGAGACCTGCTTCTTTTGGTTTCAAGATCTCAGGCTCATAAACACCACCACCATCTACCTAGCTGTTCAGGTCCCTGACCTGAGAGTCAGCCTTGAGTCTTCGCTCTCCTGTACCCCCACATTTAGACAATAGCCAATCCTGTTTCTGACCACTTCTCTTTACCATTCTCAGCACAACCCAAGCAGCACCAATGCTGGCTTGGACTATTGCTATAGCTCCCTAACTGACCTCTACAAGTCCTCAAACAATTGATTCTACATTTATGTTAAAGTAGCATTTAAAAACATGTATCAAGTCATGTCATTTTACTGCTCAAAATGAATGTACTTGTTTTTTTAAAAAACAACTGTCAGTGTTCCCCTAATATGTTTGGGATTACCTAAATCGCTCATGTAGTTTCAAGACCCCATACAATCCAACCCTGCCTGGATTCCAAGTTGTCTTCTATTCCCTCCTCTGCTTTGTACTGCCACACCACCGCTGCCTTTGCTCTTCCTAGAATGCGGGTCTGTCTCTGCCCTGGGGACTGTGCACTTCCTCCTTCTGTCTTCTTGTGATTGATGTCACTCAAGTCTCTGATCAGATTAGACTTCCTCAAGTGCCTTCTCCACTATTTTATGCCCAGCCTCCCTTTTCTTCTTCTACACTGTCCAGCCTGCCCTGCTTCATCCTTCAGAGCACTTAGCACTGCTTTATTGAGTCTCCTTACTAAACGGAAGCTCCATGCAGCAAGAACACTGTCTTCTTTAACTCAGTACCACTGGAATATTGCTTGGCTTGTCGTTTGAACCAATGCATTTTTGAATGACTGAGATAATTATATAATTTTATAAGAGATTTATTATCCAATGAGTGGTTCTGAAGAAAGTGGATGGACTTAGAGATGTACCCTTAATTACAAGATGAGTTTGGGGCTGACACATTTGACAATTGACAATTTAGATGGAGTATAAACTAATTTTTTTTAAAAACTATTATGCCAAAACCAAAACAAGAAGAAGTAGAAAGAATGAATAGCAATATTAAAGAATTGATTTCATTGTTAAAGATCTTCCCAGCAAACCTCAGATAGACAAATATGCAGACAGATTGCAGGTGCTCTCCCAGTGAAGTCATCAGGCATTGGGAAGATAGACTGACATCAATCTTGAGTACTCTTCCAGAGAGGCAAAGGAGAAGGAGCATTTCACTGCCCCTTCTCTCAAACAAACAAACAAACCTCACTCCAAAATCTGGCAAGAACATTATAGTAAAAGGAAGTTGGTCAGTGAGATGGCTCAGTGGTTAAGAGTGCTTGCTGCTCTTACAGAGGACCTGGGTTCAGTTCTACACTGGGCATCTCACAGCTCCAGAGGGTCCCTCTTCTGTGCTCTTCTGTACTCTTCAGGTACCTACACACACACACACACACACACACACACACACACACACACACATAATCTTTTTTAAGAAAAGAAGAAAATTGAAGATCAAATTTTCATGGGCCTATATTTACAAATCTTAAAATATAACCAAATGAATTCAGCAGCATGTAAGTGGCCAGTAAATCATAACCAAGGGGGTGAGTTTCAGGAATTCAGGAGAAGTTTAACACTTGAAAACAAATCAAGGTAATTTCTTCTAGTAATAGAATACAGTAGAAAAATACAATCGTCTTAGTAGACATAAAAAGATTTGATGAAATTCAATATTATTCATGATTTTGTCTGAACCAAGGAATCTTAATCTGATAATGGGTACCTAAAATAAGCATCCTGTCAATGGTGATAATTTGAAATATTGAGAATTCTTCATTCTGAGATGTCTGATAGCTCCATTTCTATTGAACATTGCAAATGAAGTCTTAGTCACTGTCCCAAGACCAGATAAGAAGTAAAGGTCCAGGGATTGGAAAACTCATTACAGAGACACAACGTGATTGTATACACAGAAAATCTAAAAGAATCTATATATAAATTATTGAAATTAATGCAAGTTTAGCGAAGTTGCTGGATTCAAGGTCAGTCCTTTGTACTTTGCCAGCCTCAGTGGCACATGCTTATAGTCCCAGCTGCTCAAGAGGCTGGAGCAGGAAGGCCACTTGAGCTTGAGATTTTAAGGCCAGTCTGAGCAGCATAGTGAGACCCTTTCTCAAAAACAAAGTAAAACAATAATAGCAAGTAACTAACTGTACAGGGGCTGGAGAGATGGCTCAGCAGTTAAGAGCACTGGCTGCTCTTCTAGAGGACCCAGGTTTAATTTTAAGCACCTGCATACAGTTGTGGCTCAACTGTAACTCTAGTTCCATGGTACCCAGCACCCTTTTTTGGCCTGTGCAGGCACTTCGTGCATGTGGTACACAAACATACATGCAGGCAAAACATTTTATTTTATGTACACATAAAATAAAAATAAGTCTTTAAAACAACCAGCTGTATAGTCACACATAATACTGACAAAGATAAAATGAAATTTAAAACATACCATTTACAGGAGCCTAAAAAACTCCCATCAAATTAATGGCAACAAATGCAGTAAAGATGGGCAAGATCTCTATGCTGAGATTTCTATTACTCTATAATGAGAGTAATATAAGAAATTTTGAGTAGACAGATATACCATGTTCATAGATTGAGTGACTGTAAAATCTGTATGCAGAGAAGGCTGAGATGAGGATAACCATGGAGAATAAGAAGAAAGCTGGGAGCACCATACTCCCAGGCATTGGGGTTGATTATAAAGTATTGTAATGAGGCCAGTGCAGTGCTCACGACTGTATAAACACACGCCCTGCTGAAGAGCATACAGCTAGTCCTCGCCTCTCTGTTAGGATGGATCTCTCTAACAAAACCCAGATTAACAAGAGAAAAAGACGCAAGTTTATAGTGCATTTCACACAGGAGAGCCTCAATAAAGAGCGACTCAGAGCGGTGACTAACAAGCTGGCTTGCACAGGTGGCTTCATCGACAAGAACAACATATTCATAGAGAAACAAAAGGACAGGATGGGGTTTTAGGCTTCTGAGGGCAAGTAGGGGAATCGATGAAATTTTCCCATTGTTTATTGCTTCTTTGTTTCCTTTAGTGAAAAAAAATATTTTGTATTGAAGAGGTACATTGTGGGGTCTGGGTCTCATTTCATTTATACAAATGAAACAAAATTACAGAGATCTTTATGTAATCACCTAATTTATAATAAATGTAACACTGAAATGTGCTAGAGAAAGTATGCATTTAAAACAAATAATGCTAGTTTAATTTAATACTCATATGGCACATCTCCCTCAAACTATTCACAAAAATTCTAATTGCATATAGACTTACAAACAATAGTAAAAATAAGTTTTTTGGAAGTAAGTGAGATTTTTTTTGTATAATTTTAGGCAAACATATCTTAAATAAGACACACGAACACATACACCCACATACACGTACACCCCCAACACAATACACCCCCCCACATACACATACCTACACATAGACACACACATACACACACACACATACACACATACATACAAATATACACATACATATACATATACACACACATACAGACATACACACATACACACACTGATTATAAAAGAAAACATGATAAGATAAAATCTCTGATCAACAAAATACACTATAAAAAGTGAAAAGACAGGACACATAGAGTAAGAGAATATATAAAGAAGTTCCAAGAATCAACAAACATTAAGTAACTCAGGAGTACAGACAAATACCTTGAACAAACTTTTCATACAAGGGGTGTCCAAATGGCCAATACATTCACTAAAAATAAAAGTTACTTTATTGTACCAGTTTTCAGATTAATGCAAATTAAATTTACTATTGTAAATATCTCTGTCTACATGCCCGCCAGATGGGTAAAATTAAAAAGCCAGACAATACCAAGTGTTGCCAAGAACAGGGGACAGTTAGACTGCCATACTTTGTTGTCCTGATACAATTCCTGCCAGATATCTAAAGAACCACTGAGCTGTGCTGATCTAGACCAGGGTCATCTGGGGAAGTAATGGTGGCAAAGAGAAATTATTGGAACCTGTAGGGCATGGGGCATGGTCTCTTGCTTGATCTGGATAGTGTATGAAAGTTTATCTGTTGTATGTTTATGTTTTGTGCTCTTTCTGTAAATGTTTTTTTTTTTTGACTCAACAATTTTATTTTAAAGTATAGGTTCTTCAGTTCTTAAACCAAAGTAAGTTACAGAAAGATTTCACATTTAAATATAAAATGAAAGGTTTTCAATTAAATTGGTGAATATTTTGTAATATTGGAACTATGAATTAGGCTGTATACAATTAATATTTTCTTTGAAAAGCAAAATTAAAATAAGTAATAAAACCAACCTAAATGTCAGCCTGAAAAAAATCAGTAAAATGCTAATATGTTACATACTGCCAGTTCGTTCATCATATATTAGAAGACTGATGATACCCAGTGCTGTGGTTTATATGTGAGATATCCACCATAGGCTGATAGGTTTGAACAATCAGTCCCTGGCTGGTGGTGCTACCTAGGGAGGAACTTTAGGATATGGAGCCCTGAAGAAGTGGGTTACCACTAGAGGGGGCCTGGAGGCTCACTCTCTGTCCATCCTCTGTAATCAGCTGCTCCATCCTCCTGCTGTCTTGCCTTCCTCTCCATGACAGACTGTATCCCCTCAGACTGTAAGCCAAAATAAATCTTTCTGACCTTAAATTGCTTCCTGTTAAGTATTTTGTCACAGCAACAAGAAATATATTCAATACAAGTACCAAGGAATGGGGCTGATACTATGATCAATCAATCTGGACTTTTGAATAGTATTGGGACTGTAAAAGACTATGTGGACTTAAATATTTGAATTGGATGCATGCTGTATTATGAGATGGCTGTGGCTCTGTGGTGGTCAGGGCTAGAATGTTGGGTTTTGAATGTGAAATGTCCTCCACAGACTCATGTGCAGATGTTTTGGAAGGCTTCAGAACCTTTATGATATGGAGCTTTGCTGGAACAAGTGATTCACTGGAGGTGGGTCTTGAGGCTACATAGCCCAGCCCTACTTCCTGTCCACTGTCTGCTTGTTGACTGCAGAGACAATGTGATCAGCTGCCTCATGCTCTTGTCCCTAAAAAATAAAACCTTCTTCTCTTACATTGTTTTGTTTTGGCAGAAGGGTACTCTAATGACCCATTTGTACTGCTCAGCTTTCTGTTACTATAAGGAGTACCCAAGCCTGTGAAGAGGAAAGACATCTTGGCTCACAGTTTTGAAGGTTCTGGTCCATGTTTATTTTGTTCTGTTGCTGTGGGCCTGTGGTGAGGCAGCTTATCATGATAGGAGTATGTGACAGAGCAAACTGCTCACTTCATGGCCAGGAAGCAGAGAGAAAGACAGAGGGGTGGGACTCATGCTCAGTGACTTCCAGGGACCTTTCACTAGACCTTACTTTCTAACGGTCCACTGTCTTTCATTAGTGGCAGTCGGGGAACCCAGGCTATAAATGCATGGATCTTTGGAAGATATTCAAGATCCAAACAATAATGTTGCTGGAAATTTCTGTTTCTATAGCATTTGCCAGAGCTTGGCAACACCTTTTAGAAATTTAAGTATGCATTCAGTTTGACCTAATAATCCTAAATTTCAACTAATTTTATTTCAGGGAATATTTGCACACATATGTATATACACAAACACATATGTGTTCATATATTTTCACTTATGTATATCAAGATATCCATTAAAGCATTTGTGGGGTATTGAAATTGGTGATATTGTAAGTTGGGCAGTGGTGGCGCACGCCTTTAATCCAAGCACTTGGGAGGCAGAGGCAGGCAAATCTCTGAGTTCTAGGCCAGCCTGGTCTACCGAAGAAGTTCCAGGACAGCCAGGGCTACAAAAAGAAACCCTGTCTTGGGGGAAAAAAAGGTGATATTGTGTGAGATTTGTTAGATTAGGTCTAGCCTGTCTAAACTGTCGCTTGTGGAAAATTGACAGTTGATCTGTCTTAACTGATAAATTCAGAGGCTCAGTCAGGTGAACATTTATGTAGTGTGACCCCAATTAAAGAATTGTGTATTTTATTAGGAAAATTTGGGATACTACATACCTATAACAATTGACGATGGTGAGATTATGAAAAATTCTACTTTCTAACTTACATGTTCAAAATTTTTTTACAGTGATGTAAGTAGAAAACCAATGCAAATTAAATGAAAACAAAACAAAATTATTTCCACAAAAATCATCTTACATAATTAAAGATTTTCATATTTTTTTGGTATTAAAACCAGTAGAAACTATACCAAAATGTCAGGCTGTCTGCGGTGGTTTCATGAAAAATGTCCCCCATTGACTCAGCACTTGGGCACTTGGTCCCTGGTTGGGGGAGGTGTTTGGGGAGCACAGCCTTTGGGAGGTTCTGGAGGAAGTACATCACTGAAGGCAGATGTTGGGAGCTCATCACTCCACCTCTGTCTACTTCACCCTCTCTACTTCGTGTTTGCAGTTGGAAATGTGCCCTCTCAGCTCCTGCTTAGGCCACCTGCTGCAATGCCTCCCCTGCCCTTATGGACTCTTCTCTGGAACCATTAAGGCAAAATTAACTTCCATAAGTCACGTTTGGTCATGGTGTTTTATCACAGCAACAAAAAGTAACTGAAACACCAGCTATCTCTTCGGTCATTACTGATGATTTCCTTTCTTTGTTTAATTTACAGTCTCACCAGGCAGTCACACCTGTCATTCACGTTGCCATCACCCTGCCTCTGCCTCCCATGTTCTGGGATCACAGGTGTGTATCTCAGGCCTCATCTGACTGACATTCACCGTGTAGTCTTTAGACTTTCTAAGTTTTTTTTTCAATAGATAAGCATTGATTTAATCACCAGATAACGCTAACCAGGACTCTTAAATTTTGTCTGTGTTTTATCAATTCCACAATAAGGACTGAATCCCTAATGAAGGCCTGCCTTTCTCTTGCTTCTTGCCTGTCTGACTTCATCTCCTGTTCATCTGCATATACTTGCATTTCATTTTTATACAGAACACAGATACTTTCCCATTGTAAATAACTTACACAACATAGAGCATGTGGAGGAAAAACCCCATGGAAATCCCAATTTAAGTTTTAAATATTTACTTATTTAGAACTAAGGTATCACTATGTAGCCCTGGCTAGCCTGGAACTGGCTATGTACACCAGGCTGTCCTGGAGCTCACAGAGGTTTGCCTACCTCCGGAGTATTGGGACTGTAGGCATGTACCACCATGCCTGGCTTTAAAATTTTTTAAATTTGTTATCACTGTGTATGTATGGCATGTGTTGAGGGGCATGCAAGAGCCACAGCATGAATGTTTAGGTCAGAGGACAATTTTGTGTAGCTTCTGGGGCTTGAACTCAGGTGGTCAGCCTTGTGCTACAAGCACTTTTACTCACTCAGCCATCTCGTTCCAATCTGTTTTCAGAAATTCTCTCTCTCTCTCTCTCTCTCTCTCTCTCTCTCTCTCTCTCTCTCTCTCTCTCTCTCTCTCTCTCCTCTCCCTCCTCCATCCCCCTCTCTCTCATTCTCTCTCTCTCTCATCCCCCCACATCCAAATACAGGTATTTAAAAACACAAATGGAGGCTCACCTCTACATCTCATCTACCTTGTGTGACTTACTGTTTGAACAACTGTCTCACCCCAGCATGGCTAGCCCAAAGCCCCTTTGCCCTTTCTTCCAGTCTCCATGCAACAAGCAATTCAGCATTTCTATTGGATGTTTTTCCTAGGGGCTTTAGAATAGGAATGGTTCAAAAGAAACATACATGAAAGGAAAACACATGCAGCCATAGCCACAGAGGTGAGCTAGGGAAGATGGAGAACATAGCCAATGCTGTTTTCAATTGTTCTCTGGGATTTTTCACTCCTGTTTCTTTTCATTGTACCTTCTCACCTCCAGGCATCTAGGGCATTCTGAGTTCACCATCTCATTGTCTCAGGGACAAGTGACATAGCAGAATTCAGAAATCAATGCTTGGCATTAGATTCCCGGGGCCTGGTCCTTATGGGGACACCCAAGGACTCAATGCACAGACACAATAGGATGCCTGCTGAGTAAGAGCCTGCCTCCTCTGTGCCTCTTGACCTCTTCCCATGGGATGATGACATCATTGATAAGGAGAGAAGCTCATTGGAGGGAAGGAGGATGCACTGCTCTTTGTGACCTCTGAGGAGGCAGGCTATGCCTTGTGTCTAGACTGCTTCATGGATTGTGACTGTGAAAATCCCTGGCAAGTCTGAAAAGTCAAAGAGCAGAGCAACTAGGGCATCTGTGTTTAGGCAAAGCCCAGAAGCCATGACATTCATTACTAAGGAATGGCCTGGATTTAGACTTTGCTTTGGGTTGATGAGCCTGGAGGAGAGGTGTTCTATTGCACAGTATTCCATCTCTGTCAGGGGAAGACTGAATGACTGAGATGGTGTCTTAGGGTTTCTATTGCTATGAAGAGACACCATGACTACAGCAACTCTTATAAAGGAAAACATTTAATTGGGGCTGGTTTACAGTTCAGAGGTTTAGTCCATTATCATCATGGTGAGAAGCATGGCAGCATGTAGGCAGACATAGTGCTGGAGAAGGAGCTAAGAGTTCTACCTCTTGATCTGCAGGCAACAGGACGTAAACTGTCACACTGGGTGTGGCTTGAGCATATATGAGACCTTAAAGCCTGCCTCCACAGTGACAACTTCCTCCAACAAGGCCACACCTACTCTAACAAGTCCACACTTTCTAATAGTGTCACTCCCTATGGACCAAGCATTCAAATACATGGGGACAATTCCTATTCAAACTACCACAGGTAGCTAGGCATCAGTAAGGCTCTGTGCCAAGCATACCTGAGTTCTAGCCCTGAGCAGTGCCCTGCTCCAAGGAGAATCCAGGTTTGGCTTCATCCATTGCTTTGGTGGTGGTACTATCTGGACTTTCCTGTGATTAGCCATGAGCTCTGGGGATTTCTTCTAGAGATCCCCACAGCACAGACCCATAGAGGCAAGATCACTTTCTGCCAGGCTTGCTGCTTTGTGGGGTCTCCAGCAGCAGCAGCAGCAGCAGCATGGGCCTTTGCAGGGACATACAGGCCTGGTGGTCACAGATATGTTAATTTCTTCCCATTTCTTGGCCATACTTGTGCAAGTAGCATAAAGGAAAAAACAAGGCCTTTTTGGCAGGGCTGAATGGGAATCCAGCCAGGGATGCTGCTGGTTGATGCTGAATAACTAAGCCTCAAATTAAGACCAACAGAAAACCCTTTTCTAACGTATTGAACTTGAGACAAACTGCCTTAATTCAAGGATTGGTTAGGTAGTTTCCAGACTTAAATTATGAATCCCAATGATTTTGAGTGAGTTTTGGAAATCACCTGGAAGTACCAGCTTCATCAGTGCCTAGGGATGTTGTTAAAGTTGGTTACACTAACACAAGCTGATGGAAATGTGAGGGCAGGATGGTATCACTGGACCTGGAGTAGAGGAAACCCTGGCTGTCCTAGGGCTTCTGCAAAGCTCAGGAGCTTTCTGGTTTACCCTGTTCAGTTGGTACTTGGCTAATCCACCATCATTTCAGACTGTGGCGACCTTGGAGCAACTCCTAGTTCTTACATCCCTTCCCTGCCTCTTTCTTCTGACTTCCTGCAGGAGCCTTTCCACTCATCACCCCCTTGCTCTGTTTCCGTTCCTGGACTCTCCACCTTTGCCACTGGTCCCTGCCTGCAGTACGTGCATTCTCACTCAGGCTGCCCCACTGTTAATTTTGTGGGGCGTCTTTTTCTTTGCACCTCTTGGACTGTCTCCCAGCTGGGGAGAAAAAGGACTTTTCCTTTAGAGATGCTGTTCTTTGGTGAAAGAGCACTGGCTTCTCAGCAGAACCAAAACGAAGATCCTTCTCTACTGAAAACAAACACAATCCTTTTATCTATGGGCTTTCCTGTTTCCTTCCCGAAAGCCACCTATCTCAGACATGGGCATCATGCCAGGGGACATGGAATCATAGCATGCACTGGACATCTTTCTGTATGGTGCTGGAATCTGGGGGAAAGCTCTTTAATGTGTGTTTCTCATCAAAGCATGCATTTCTCATGTAGTATGTATTCTCATCTAACCTATTACCATATGTGACTTGAGGAATATGGTGGCTGTCAATGTGAAATTCACATGGCATTAGCCAGCCTTGCAAATGTGGCTTTTTTCTGGTTAGCTGCTTTTGACCATCATATCAAAATTTGCCATGTCTTGTCCTTCCTCTGCTGCTAGGATGTCTTTCAGTGGAGAATCCATTTCCTATAAGTGAAAGGCTGCTACTGGCAAGGGCGATTTAATGAAACTGGACATAGTTTTGAATTTTTCTTTTTTGAGGTGTGGGGGATTGAGCCCATGGTCTTGAATGCACTAATTGAGCTCTCTGCCACTGAGCCAGAGCTCCATCTGTTTTGAGATGGCTTCACTATATCCTAGTCTGGACTTGATTTCCCCAACCTTTTTTCTTTGCCTCCTGAATGCTGGCATTAAAAGTGTGGGCCACCATATCCTAGCAAAAACAGTACAGTTTTGTTTTGTTTCATTTTTGATAACAGGGTCTCCTGTAGCCTAGGTTGGACTCAGGTTCTTTGTGTAGCTAAAGATAATCATAAACTTCTAATCCTCCTGCTTCTGCCTCCCAAGTGCTGGTATTACAGGCATGTAACTACACTCAGAAAGATAATGAAGTATTAATAGTATTTTCTTTCCTCTTCACCTCTTAAAATTTCCCCCTGACTTTCCTTATCCTGTATTAACTTATTGCTGGGATTGTTATAACAGGGATAATAAAGATGGTCAGGATTTCTACTGAGGTTTTGTTTATTTATTTATTTTACTTCATAGTGGAAATAGCAAGATTTCACTTGTAAGAGTTTGAGTTCTAGGTCCTCTTCAAAGCCCAGGATATGGAAATCAAATCTCTGAAGCCATCGAGGTGAATGGTTTGAATTATGCCCACAAGTTCAGATGCTGAAGTCTTAATCCCCAGGATCTCAGAATGTGGCCTTATTAGGAGATGAAGATCTTTGCATGGTAGTCACGTTAAATAAAGGTCGTTAGGATGAGAACTGATGTTCTTAGAAGAAATAGAATTTGGGCACAGACCTCCTCAAAGGGAAGTGCTATAAAGAAATACAGGGAGAAGTTGATTTGTATTAACAGAAATGTAATACACACTCTAGTTCAAAATGGCTGAGGGAGTGCATTCATTTGCCTTTGTAGAACTCACTGCACTAAGAGAGATGATGTAGAAACAGAGTGACTCTATGGCAGCTCTGAAGACAGGAGGCAGTGCTCTGTGTGGACATTGATTAGATTTCCACAAGGTAGAGACTAGATGGGTATGCAGGTTGTTTCCACAGTATAATACACAGTAGGAAGCCAGCTAGAACTCAATAGAGAATTGTGTCTGAGGTGGAGACTTCAGAGAGGCTCCAAGCCTGGACTAGACACACACAGAGGATGAGGAGTTGGCCTGGAGGCAGTATGTGGGTAGTGAAGCAGAAAGGTGCCCTCGGGACAGCTTGGCTGTGAGCTCCTTCCTTTCTAAGAAATGTGAAGGGCAATTTGAATTCTAAGAAATGTTCTCTGAACTTGTGAAAGACTTGCTAAGGGGCATCCCAAGGAATGAAGTTGGGGCCAGAGAGCAATGCAATATCTGAAGACTCAGCAGATAAAAAGAATTCCTGGGGGAGAGCCAGAGGGTAAAGACGAAAGCCATTTAAGTTGGCTCAGAATCGAAAGGAAGTACATTGAAGTGCTTTTTCCTTTGATGGTGCTGGCAACTCCAAATCTACCTCCCTGATCCCACTGGTGTATACTAAAAAATGACTCTCTCCTGGAGAGGAAACACACATAAACCACCTGGGGCAGCCTCGGAGCCTTCCACCAATAAATATAAATCATCAACCAAGCCCGCCAGATATCTGAGGGAAACTGGTATCAGGAAGGACAAAGGCTGACAAATGGGAAGTCACTTGAGGAGATGTGGAACAATCAAAAGCAAGTCTGAGACTTAAACACAGATAAAACAACAACTGGGTAATGGAACATGAAGCAAGAATTACTGGAAATTAAAAATGATTGTTAGAACTTTTAAAATGCACTAAAATGTCAGAGTAACAGGAAGGACACTAGTAAATTCCAGATAAATAAGCAAGAAGATAAAGCTTGGAAAATCTTTCAGAACCTAACACAACAATGTACTCAGTTAGAGCTGGAGGGGTGGCTCAACACTTAAGAGCACTGGCTGCACTCCCAGAGGACCTAGGTTCGGTTCCCAGCATCCACATGGCAGCTTACAGCTGCTGTCTTTTTTTGGCCTCAGCCAGCACTGCACATGTGTGGTGCACATATTTTCACACAGGCACATCCATATACATTAAATAAAATGAAAAAACAAATTTAAAAATGTGCTAAATGTAAAAGATATGTAAAAAGACAATATAGTTTGACAGGTCTACTGTTCATATAATAGGTTATAAAGGAAATGAAACAACACAATAAACTCTTGTTGGGCTAAAGAAAGATACCAATTGAAAAGCAGAAACATGAAATCTAAGTCAAACATATTCTGATGAATTTCAGTATTTTTGGAAACAAATTCTGTCAGCAAGAGAAGAATGCATTCTTTATTAGGAAATAGGAAATAGATTCACATATGAGTGCTGTCATCAACTGCAGTACATAATAGTAACAATGAAATGATACTTTCAAAGATCTAAAGCGAAGGACATGAACAGTTTTATAACCAGCTGGATTAGCTAGAATTCTTTTGACTGTTAAGGAGCATAAGTCTTGAAGTGGCTCGAGCAAGAAGGAACTGTGTTGTATAAAATCATATGAAATTCAGATTTGAAAATCACCAGCATTGGAAATTCACTGTCTTAACACTGATAACTAATCATCAAGATTCATGATTCTTGCATTGGTCTATGGTGTCATCCTCAAGGTGTTGTTGGCCTTGCCCATAAGAATACTTTTCTCTGGTGACAAGATACCCACAGCAGTTCCAGGTGGTCCATTTGGAAACATCAGTCTTACAATGAAGATGGGAATACTTGCTATTCAGAAGTCTTTGAAGATTTTTCTTCTGTGTTTTCTAACCAAAATTTTGGTACATGTTTATTCTTTAACCAATATGGGGTAATAGTTATAGATCAACCAGTAAAAACCCATCCTCTTATGTGCACATAAAGAATGAGGGAGACCTGTACAAAAAGCATCGCACTGTGAGAAGTATGGTGATGAGAACAGGTGATATTCTGGCATCCAATAAGGCCTGCTGCACAAACACATCAACAGTTAAATAAAGACTAAAACATTTCAAACATGCAAGGATGTTGGATGCTTACTTACATGGAGCTTTTCCAGAATAGAGCAGCTACTAAATGGTATTCTTCAGCCAGACAGTTACCCAGTAGAACAATGAAATGAAATCCCAGGTAGCTACTCTGGAGCAGATTTGGAAAGCAATTAGTGGCAATCAGAAGTCTCTCTTCTTCTCTCCCTCTCTTGCCCTCCCTCCACTTCCCCCCTTCCCACCTCCTGAATTCTGGGATTACCAACACCCAGTTTACAGTGTTTTCAAGGAGAGCAGACTCCTTTATAAGAACTGCATAACCAGGAACTCTTGGCTTTATGACACAGTGCTTGTAGATGCCACCACTATACTCGTCCTTTACTTCCCCGGAGTTCTGCGAAAGGTGCAAAGTTACACTCCCAATATGAAGGAAGCAGAAATGTGCCTTGGTGCCCATAGTTCATGGAGGGGGAAGTGAGAGTTAATTCTCTCAGTCTGGATGATAGGAACATAGCTGTTTGCGTCCTGTCCTGTTAGCTGTATTTTCAGTGGTATTTACCAGTTTTGAGTTTTTAGAATCCATTGAAAGACAATGCACAGGACATATAGTTACTGAGTAGAATGTACATTTATCAACCCTGTTTGGAGTGTAGGTCATAAAATGGAAGGATTATAAGCGAGCCTTCTTTAGTGGGAGTTACTGTTTTCTAATGGATAACGTAAGAGGTAGAGATGTGAAGTGCTTTGAAGTTTTGAAGGAAACTGAAGAAGTAGAGAAAAGCAGGCTTTTACCTTGGGGATATAGGTCTGTCAGGTGCACGGAGTGGGTGAGAGACATATTCTACTCTTAGTGCTAGCTTTTTGTTTGCTTTGCCTTTAAAAGGTACACATGAAATGTATTAGATGTAATGATTATGGGAAAGCTCAGTGGAAGTACTGTGCATTCTTGTTGGGTGGTATACAGCTCATTTCCACTGTGTTAACAGCTTGCTGGATCACTACTTTCTCCCTTTACTCCCGACCCCACCATGAAGATGGTGCCTTATTGATAGAACTTTCCTCCACAGGGAGATTCGTCCTGAGACAAGGGTGAAGTCCCTGAGTTGACAAAGGTCAGTATTATCCTTGAATGTCCACCAATGGCCTTAAAATATCTTCAGTGCTGGAGGTGCTTCCTCTCAAGTTCCCTGAAGCTGCCATTTCCCCCCATTCAGGTGATTAGACACTAAATAAAATGTCTGGTTGGTGTTTCAAACTCATGTTTTCCCAAACCAAGCTAACACACCATACCACACCACACCACACTCAACACGTACTCCTTTTCTTCTGAATTTCACCCAGCAAAGGGGCTGGAGAGATGGCTCAGTGGTTAAGAGCACTGGCTGCTCATCCAGAGGACCTGGGTTTGATTCCCAGCACTCGCATGACAGTTTACATTTGTCTGTAACTTTACTTTCAGAGGATCTGACACCCTCTTCTGGTTTTTGCAGGCATCAGGCATGCACATAGTGCATGGACATACATGCAGACAAAACACTCAAACACATATTATAAAATAATAAAATAAAAAATTCCTCTAAATATGGAAAGGTGCTTATCCTTGGAGGGAGCTTTGGTGACTGAATCGTGAAGGGATAGCACACTCATCCTTTGCCTCATGGTCACTAAAGGGGATGGGCTTTTGGAGTAAAATGGCATTTCCTTTAGGCTTTAAAAGTCCCCTCTCTTCATTTCCCCTTCTCTTTCAGTGTGCTTACTACTCAGTAACCCCTCACCAGCCCTGCTACGTAAGCAGAAAATACAGTACACACAGAAACCCTGTCAGAGTCTAAGAGAACTCCTCTAGAGCATGGACAATCTGCATTCGGCTGCGCTCCACTTGAGTCTGTGTGATTTGGTAAACTGTGTAGCCCTCTCTCTCTGAATTGCAGCCCTCTGTCTCTGAATAGGATTGAAGCATAGCACCAGCTGTGCAGTCGTTCTTAAAGTGTTATCTGTGATCTCCTGGGGGAGCGGCTACTCTTTCTTGAGAGTTATGAGGTCAAAACTACTTTCATAGTTATACCAAGCCATCTTTAGACCTTTTCTATTTTCTTTACATTATACATATGCAACGGAGTTGTCTCCAGGCCACGAGACCTATGTTGTAGAATATTATTTTAAGGTACGTTACTTTTGTTTCTGCTCTGGAACATTTGTTTAATGATGCAAAGATGTGTTTGATTAAATAAAATTCACCTGCAGTCAGGAGGCTGCATTAGCAACTAGCTGACAGGAAGTGGTAGGGAGGAACCAGGTGGAAAAGGGTTTTGAAGGAGGAGTGAGAGAAGGAGGGGGACATCAGGGGCCAGCCACCCAGCTACACAACCAGAAATGGAATAAGAAAGAAAGGTATACAAAAATAAAGGTAAAAGTCCAGAGCAAAAGACAGGATAAGTTAAGAAAAGCTGGCAAGAAACAAGCCAAGTTAAGGCCGGGCATTTACAATGAAGAACAAGCCTCTGTGTGTGACTTATTTGGGAGCTAGGTGGCAGGCCCCCCAAAAGAGCAAAACAACCAACAACAGACCTATGATACTGCAGCAGATTTTATACTAAAGTGGATTCACATTCCAGTTGTCTTCAGTAAAGCCTCATGTTAAAGAGACTTATTAGAGTGTAAAACACCACCACTCCTCTAATAATTGAGTTTTTGCTTTTGAAAAAACTTTTCAAATAGTTAGATAATAACTTTTCTTAAAACAAGTTATTTCTATTAACATGTAATGGAGTAACAAATATTATTTTAATGAGTTAATAAATATTAACAATTTAATTTTAGCTGGGCATAGTGGTTACTTGCTTATAATCCCAGAATTAGATACACTGAGGCAGGAAGATTGCAAGTTTGAGACCAGCCTGAGCTACATAGTGAGCTACAGTGTCAAAACATTTAAAAAACTCACAATTCTAATTTCTAATATATTAAATAATGATATGGCATAATTATATAAGCAAAATCTCTTTAGAATTGTTGACAGATTTTAAGGGTATAAAGAGCTCCTAACACCAAAGAGGTTCAGAACTGTGGTCTGGTGTTTTTTGGGTAGCAGGTACTTTCTCACAGATAATTTTTATCCATCCCTTTCCTCTCTCTCTGCCCAGTCCCCTTTCTATACCACCCTCAATCCAATACACACACTGATGAACAAACCAGCAGGTTTTCTTCATCTTCCAGTAGACCCTGACTTCCAACCCATATACTTTCTTGGAGAATTTACTCTAGTGTGGTTTGGTACGTGGAGGACATGAGGAGTGGAACCACTGTGTGGGAACAGTGACCCAATGGCCTTCTTATGGCCAATGTGTCATTTACCCTATGTGGTCTGTGTAGAACAATTTTATAGAAAATTACTCAGACTGGAACTTCCCAGAAGTTCACAAAAAGAAACCAGCTCTGAAAGATTGGGAGCCCTACTTCCAAATCATTACAGTGAACCAGCCAAGAAGAGATCGGCACTTGGCACTTCACCTTGCCCATTTCAATCTGGAAGCAAATACACTAACTTTTAGTTGTCCCTAATGTCTCAGATACAGCCACTGGAGAAGGCTGTATCTGAGAGATACAATAACCTAGTGAGTGGTACATTCAGTGCTGATAGAGACTTTATACTACATCTTCACTAGGGACTCTTTCCTGAATGTTGATTGTAAAACAAGATTGTCAACCATTTTGGTAGCTGCAGAAGGGTGCAGTATGGGTCCTTCTGTGGAAGATGGAAACTCCTGTTTGTAAAAGAAACCACTTTACTTGAGTTTATAAAATAAACGGTGGACCTAGAATTTGCCTGACTCATTCATTTGACAGTTGTGCATAAGAGCCTATTATGGGCTAATCACTGTAGACTGTCATGAGGGCAACTTATTTCCTGTTGGAGAGACACAGAGAAAACATTGCACATTATATAGTTCCTCAGAAGGGGATGAGGACTTTGGGAACAATGGAGCAGAGGACAGGGACTCGAGGATACAGAATGAGCCTCATTGAGCATGTGACATTTGAACCAAGTCACCTTGGGGCTGAGTAGGATAAATGGGGCAGTGCTTCATACAGAGAGAATGGCAAGGACAAGGGCTCCATTTGAACAAAGGCTCTAGAACTATGGGGCAGGTATGTCCTCAGATAAATCTTATGTCTGTAATCAATCCACAAGGAACTGTTTGTTTACTATAGCATGCATTAGGTCCCAGGGGTGACTGGTTACAATAAGTCTCCTGGATGCACTCTGAGGTTCTTCATTTATTAGTCTAGGATGGGTTTGCTTACCTACAAGGTTCTAAGGTGCTGCTGATGTTGCTTTGTGTGGCCCCATAGTTAGAAACACTGCCTGCAGACCACAGGGTTCTCTAATGGTGACCAATACTGTGCACTTTCAAGATCTGCAGACCACAGTGTTTCTCTAATGGTGAACAGTACTGTGCATTTTCAAGATGATTTAAGGTACATATCATTTGCATAAATTCAGAGTCCCTGATAGTTCTATTGCATTATAGGGCTAATTTGGGCAGCAGGTCCAGCCCTTTGCCTTTTGGACACTCACTGTAATTTTTACTAATGAGGCAGTTGGAACCCAGAGAGGCTGTAGCTGCATGTTACTTGGTTGCTAAGTTCTGTAAAGGACGCTGCCATGGAATTAAAGTTCTGCCTCTCTCTTGTTTCCAGAACATTTAAACATTTTTTTTAGTCATTTTTTTTCCAGTTAGGGGAGGGGCACCTTTTGGGTTTTACTGAGAAGACCAGAAGTTATAAGTTTCTGCTGTATCTCTGCCGTGGGTCCAAGACTTTGAGGACCCAGGATGGAGGTTTTGAACTGGAGTATTCCCAGTTCCTTCCTTGGCTCTCTGATTACTTCCTCCCTTTGTTTCCCTCTGGGTCACACAGGGAGCCTGTTGTATACCTGCTTGGAGTCTTTTCTGTGGCTCAGGAAGGTGTTAGTGAGGCTGCACTCCCCTTGCCTAACCCAGCAGTGTGGAGACTAACAGGGCAAGCTTTCTTGCTCCACCTAGGCTTAGTATTGAAGCTGAGATCAATACATGGATTGCTCCTTTATTGGCAGAAAGATTTTTAAGACAAAAAAAAAGAACCTTTGACATTGAAGAGCTGCTTCATTTAACTAACCCAGTGGAGCTTCTGCCCCCTGAGACAAGTCTGCGCTGCCCCTTCACTGTGATCACAGGTGTTGAGAAGCGACTCGACTATCTGTTTCCCCTCAGAAGACATTTGGCCATTGAATTGGCCTCTTTACCTGCCTACATCTTGATTTCCATGTCAGCCACAAATATGATTCTTCTTTACAAGGAGCCCTTTGCAGAGTTTTGGCTCTCTTGCCTGGTTCTTGCCAATCTGACAGCCTCATGGGAGGGGTGGGACTTCCAGATCTGTACCAGCATGGACACTTGAAGGACTCTACTCTCAAGATTTTTACCATTTCTCCATTGTCACCTCTGCAGGCTGACTGGCTAAGGTTCATGTGGATGAAGAACCCTTTGCTGAATTAAGGATGGAGTACTTGCTAAAAGGCGCAGGAAATGACAAAAGTTCATTTATAGTAATGGTTTTCCTCTTGCATAATATTATCTTTAGAATGTATCCATTTTATTTTATGAGTCTTGACATATACACAGTCCATTCTGATTTCAAATTCTCTGGAATAGCTTAGGTTCTATCCCTGAACTCATGATTCTCTTGCCTGGCCCCCTGAATGCAAGGATCATCTTACTCAATAGAAATCAGCTTTCAAGTCTTCATTTCCACCTCACTCACTGATATGTAAAAATGTTAGCAGACTTCTTATTCTGGAGATATCTAGAAGGAAGTGCCAAATGGTGCCATTAAAACCCAAGACCCCAGCTTAGGAGCTGAATGGATGTCTTTGGTGCACGTGTGTGAGTACCATAGCCCTCCATCCACTGGTGGAAGGGGCACCTCTCACTGATTAGTTTGCTGTGTGAGCATGGGGGGGGTGGGTGGAGGGACCTGGCCCTCCCCTTTCTGTGTTGCAGACTTGTAGGGTTCAAGAGTGACACTCTAGGGTTTCCTCTGACTGCTCCATGGAGATGGGGCCCTCCTGCATGGGTAGGATCATCTGAAAGAAGTGGTCAGGGATGGCGTATGTATTTTATTTGTGTATGCATGTATAGAAGTAGGGGTTTATGTATGCACACGTGTACATGATGTAGAGGCTAGAAGTCAATGTTGAGTGTTTTCTTCAATTGCTCTCAACCTTATTTTTTGAGATTGGGTCTCTTATGGCTTAGAGCCACAGGGATCCTCCTATCTCTGCCTCCCTAGTGCCGAGATTATAAGGCACCTGTAGCCATGCCTGACTTTAAAACCTTTGAAAACAAATCAAACCAAAAAACCACGGGTGCTGGAGATCTGAACCCAGGTCCTTATGTCTGCATGGCAAGCTGCTTACTAGCGGAGCCATTTCTATAGCCAGGTGCCTGTAGTTTTAACAGCACCTTGAGTGGCGTAGAGATTTAGTTGGGATTGAGGACAGTGTAAGACAGGGGTCCTCTGCCACTGAGTCAGCTTTCATAGATGCCTTTCAGGGCCAGTCTGTCCTTTCTGTCACCTAGGCAGGCACAGGGATTTCCCATGGGCATATGGATGAGACTTCATGACTGATGTTATTTGCCTCTGCTATGAGCCCCTGTGAGGCCTGGAGAACTTATTCCAGTACCTTTGGCTGATGGACCACTTGAAGGTGCCTTTTAAGAAGAACTGGAGTGGGTGGCAGATGGTGGGGTGGCATCTGGTCCTGTCTTGGTGTGATGTCTATTGTGTTATTGAGCCGGGCTCAGACGGTTGCTGACTGTCACGTTGTGTGTCTGAAGCTTTTCTTTTTTTAAAATTGAAATAAAGACCTACTGTTTTAAAAGAGAATTGGCAGTATACCAGAGAAAATATGAGTTTAAACTTGTTTAAAGAGAACAGATACTTTTTGCCTCTTGGCTACTTCTAGTACTTAGGAACAGGGAGTTAGTACTCACCAGGCATAGCAGAGGGAAACCATGTGCCCCTGCTGGGCTTGGATTGCCTCTCTAGTTGATGAATAGATCATGGGAATATTTTGAGGAGTCCTGAGTTAGGCCCAGGGAAGGATGGGACACTCGAGGGATTTAGGTAGGCATTGGCTATTTACAAAATGGTTAAAAATTATTTCAGTGTTTTGCCAAACAGGTATGTCTGTTTGGGTGTGTAGTATTGGTACATCAGCTGTGGAGGCATGGCCATATCTGTCTTGTCATTGCTACATCCTCTGGGCCAGACACATAGTAGGTGCTCAAAAACTACTTGCTTGATGTCCTGTTTGTGTGTGTGTCTGTGTGTGTGTGTGTGTGTGCGCGCGCGTGCGCGCGTGTGCTCATGCGCGCATGCGTGCATGTGCATGCATGTGTGAACTTGACACAAGATAGAGTTGTCTGAGGAAAGGGAACTTCAACTGAGAAAATGCTTCCATAAGACTGGTTTTTGGGCAAGCTTGTGGGTGCATTTTAAAATTGGTGATTGATGTGTGAGAGCCCAGTACATTATGGGTGGTGCCACCCCTGGGCAAGTGGTCCTGAGTTGTATAAGAAAGCAGTCAGAACAAACCATGAGCCTCATTCTGTGGCTCCTGAGTCAGTTTCTGTCTTAAGTTTATGGTTTGACTTCTCTCAGCGATTGAATGTGACCTGGGAGCTGTAAGATGAAAGAAACCCTTTCTTCCCCAAGTTGCTTTTTGGCCATGGTGTGTTTATCACAGCCATAGAAACCCTAGTGAAGACACTTGACTATCAGTTTAGCCTTTTAGCTGTTAGGAACCTCCTAGGAACAGGTGGTCACAGAAGCCTCAGGCTAAAGAAACATCTGGGTCATGGAGATCTCATCTATTTCTCCTTCCCAGGGCGATCCATGTGTCCCTCTTAGGGTTCTCCTTGTTAGCTAGCTTCTCTGAAGCTGTGGGTTGTAGTCTGGTTATTCTTTGCTTTACATCTAGTATCCCTTATGAGTGAGTACATACCATGTTTGTCCTTCTGAGTCTGGGTTACCTCACTTAGGATGATATTTTCTAGTTCTATCCATTTGCCTGCAAATTTCATGATGTCATTGTTTTTTACTGCTGAGTAGTACTCCATTGTGTATATGTACCACATTTTCTTTATCCATTCTTTGGTTGAGGGGCATCTAGGTTGTTCCAGGTTCTGGTTATTATGAATAATGCTGCTATGAACATAGTTGAACATATGTCCTTGTGGTATGATTGAGCATTCTTTGGGTATATGCTCAAGAGTGTTGTAGCTGGGTCTTGAGGTAGATTAATTCCCAATTTTTTGAGAAACTGATTGCCATACTGATTTCCAAAGTGGCTGTATAAGTTTGTACTCCCACCAACAGTAGAGGAATGTTCTCCTTGTTCTGAATCCTCTCCAATATGAGCAAATGGGGTGAGGGGTGGCAATGGAGGGTAGGGGATGGGGAATGAGAACATAAGGGAACAGGATGGTCAAACTGAAACAGGGATAGAGTGGGAAAGCAAGGAGAGAGATACTATGATAAGGGAGACATCAAGGGAACAAGGAGAAACAGGGTGCTAGGGAAGTTCCCAGGAATCCACAAGGATGACCCCACTGTAGACTACTAGCAATAGTGGAGAGGGTGCCTGAACTGACCTACTCCAATAATCAGATTGGTGAGTACCCTAATTGTCATCATAGAGCCTCCATCCAATAACTGATGGAAGCAGATGCAGAGATCCACAGCCAAGCACCAGGCCAAGCTCCAGGAGTCCAGTCGAAGAGAGAAAAGAGGGATTCTATGAGCAAAGGGCATCAAGATCATGATGGGGAAACCTATAGAGACAACCAAACCAAACTAGTGGGAACTCATGAACTGTGGACCAATAGCTGTGGAGCCTCCATGGGACTGGACTAGGTCCTCTGCATAGGCGAGACAGTTGTTTAGCTTGACCTGTTTAAGGAGCCCCTGGCAGTGGGATCAGGATCCATCCCTGGTGCATGAGCAGACTTTTTGGAGCCCAGTGCCTATGGGGGGACACCTTACACAGCCTTGGTTCAGGGGGAGGGGCTTGGACCTGCCTCAACTGAATGTACCAGGCTCTGCTGACTCCCCATGGAAGACCTTGCCTTGGAGGAGGTGGGAATGGGGGGTCAATAGGGAGGAAGGCTGGAAGGGGTGGGAGGAGGGAGGAGAGGGGCATCTGTGGTTGGTATGTAAAATGAACAGAAAATTTCTTAATAATAAAAAATCTAGGAATGGTAGAATAAAAAAAAGAAACATCTGGGTGGGGTTAATGCAGATGGTCAAAGTGCTGGGTGAGAGATGGCTGAGTGCTCAGCTCTGTGTCATGTTTATCGTTTCCCCTCCCCTCCCCTCAAAGCTCAGGGACCATCCAGAGGAGGGAGCGGGAGGATGTAAGAGCTAGCGGATGGGAGAAGTGCTCTGGTTGCTGTGTTCTGGGCCTGACGTGCCCATTGCACTCAAGAACTCACAGCAGCTGTGACTACCTGCACAAGATCTATCAGTCAACATTCCAGCATGGGTTAAGAGGGACACATGAGGTCCCAACCCGAGCTCAGGAACTGTTGGCAGTGAATGGTTGCTGGGGGAGAAGCATTCATGTTTCTTCAATGATGAGTAGCCACTGTCGGTTACCCATGACCCAATGAATAACCCTACACTCACCCATGTGCATGTGAGCAACTTTAATTAAACCGGGTTATTAAACAGTAAAAGACATGGAGATAGGAGTGGGATGTGTTGGGAAGAAAAAATCCCAGAGGGAGTGTAAGGGGAATAAGAGAGCAAAATGGGGTGTGTGTGAATATGATTAAAATATGTGACATATATGTATGGGATTGTCAAAGAATGAATAAAAAATTATATTAAGAAAAGTGCCGTCCAGCATGACACTGTGCATGTGATGACACAGCAGTGATATTGTGCAGAGAGATGCTCCCTAGAAGTTAGGCTGCTCTTTGTGACCATGGCAGCTATAGGAAAGATATTTTCATACCGGTAGAATATGATGTGTCTTTAACCTGGATTTGTGATACCAGACTGTTCGTACCCTCCCTAGACAGTGTTGGGGCTACGCTGACAAGCATGTGCTTCTGAGCTGACAGTTCAGCATCTTGATTATGTTATTGCATCTGTTTGTTTATTCTGTTACATATCACTCTGGTCCAGAGTGTCACTTATTTTCAGTTCCCTAGCTCACCATCTTTATGATCTATCCTGAGCCGAGACACTGAGCCTAGCCTTGGGGTGGGCCATGTAGGCTCTAGAGTTCAAATCTGGCTTGGTGTGGGTGTGGCTTCTCTGTGCTCTGGCTTTCTTGCCACAGATGGAATTAGTAATAAATCCTGGGAGTGCTACTATAGGGAACGAACTTAGGGACAAGGCCTGGCACATCGTTGGTGCCATATGGATGCTCGTTCCACTTAGGATCTAATTTTAAATGACCAGATTTCAAATATGCTAATGTAAGACACATGAGCTCAACCAGGTGACATTCATACTTGGGGCTGAGGCTGGGCAGCAGTTGGCACCTCTGCTCTGTTTGAGACTACTTCAGTGGAGTTTGTTTTATAAATGTGGTGGTGGGGGGACATCCTTGACTGTCAGGGGGTCTTTAAGGACTGGCTTGAACATCTTTTTGTGTACTTGTCAGTATTGGGAATCACAGAAGAACTGCCATCTACCATAGTCCTGGCTGGAAGATTCATTGCAGTCCCACTGATGAGCTAGAAGGGGTTCTCTGAGAGAACCAGATGGTATGAGTCAAAGTCACTCTTCCATCCTCCCCCTCTTCCTTTGGGAGGCTGCTCTACCTCACGTGGTCCTGGTAGGGTTATCATTAAGGTGAATTTTACTTCATTCTGCCCTCAGAAGAGGACATGTGATCTAATGTGGGCTACCCTGGTATTACATCCTCCTTGTCACCTAGACTGGTTTGAGGATGGGTATTTTCCCAAATTGGGGTTCAAAGAGACCACTGTGGGGATCTTCTACTAGACACATTAGTAATCTCTGAGAATGTTGAAATGTCAAAGCCTGCCCTGTACATAGAGTCTACCTGCAGCTAAAGAATGAAGTTTGTGTGTGAAGAGAGGCAGATAAAAGCAGGAAGGACAAGAAAAAAGAGAACACAAGCACATCACTTGAGCACCAAGGCCAACCATGGCTAAACAATCCTGCTGAGTAGAGTCTAACAATGTTTTATGCATTGGATTTTCTAGAATTCTTTGATACAGCCTCATAAGAAAAAGTTGAGAAAGATCCATTTGGTACTCTATGCACATGCACAGAGGTCAACTTCAGATGTCCTTCCTTAGGGGTACTGTCCATCTTGATTTTTTGAGACAAGGTCTGTCATTGGCCTGGAACTTGCTGATTAGGCTAAGGTGGCTGGCCATTGAGGTCCATGGTTCCACCTGTCTCCACCTCCTCAGAGCTGGAATGAGTACAAGTGCATGCCACCATAACCTGTCCTGTAGCTAGAGTTTTCCTGCCTGGCCTACAGTCAGGACAAATCTCTCTCACCTGCCAGTCCCACAGCCGCTCAGACCCAACCAAGTAAACACAGAGACTTATATTGCTTACAAACTGTATGGCTGTGGCAAGCTTCTTACTAACTGTTCTTATAGATTAAATTAATCCATTTCTATTAATCTATACCTTGCCACATGGCTTGTGGCACCTTCACATGCTGTTTGTCATTGCGGCGGCTGGCAGTGTCTCTGACTCAGCCTTCCACTTCCCAGCTTTATTCTCCTCGTCCCGCCTATACTTCCTGCCTGGCCACTGGACAATCAGTGATTTATTTATTGACCAATCAGCAACACACTTGACATACAGACCATCCCACAGCACTGTCCTTCCTATCTATCTGTCTATCTATCTGTCTGTCTGTCTGTCTGCCTGCCTGCCTGTCTGTCTATTAAAAATGGGCCCTGGAGGTTGAACTCAAGTCTTCCTGCTTGCAAGGCAAGTACTTTACTGACTGAGCTGTCTTCCAGCCCTGGTTTGACTCTCGCTCTTCTGTAGCTGATCATGGAACCAGCCTCTACCCTCTGTGCCTTCTTCAGGGTTTCCTGTCTCTGAGATGCTGCCCCCATTGCTTCCTCATTTATTCAGATGCCTCCCTGTAGCCCCTCTGATCGGTACAGCCCTTCTCTTCCTTCACTGGGCTCACACACGGTTTTACTTTTTCGGCTTTCCACTGTCATCATTAGTCATTTGGGTGGCTTCTTTGTCACCCAGAGTTATCCTGGCTCTGAGACCCTGGTGTCAGTGGCTTGAGTGCATGCTAGTTGGGGTGGGGTGCAGGCCTAGTTGGGATCCTGGGGATGGGGCTGGTGAGCAGATGCTTATCAAAGAGATCACTGAGATGTTGCTCCAGAAATTTCTGGCTTTATTTTTATTGTTGCTCTAATTCTAATGTTTTCTGGCTTAAGAAATAAGAATGGGGGTTTACTCAGGAGGGAGATTTAAATGAATTCTTCTGGAGGATTTTTACCCTTTTATTTAATTGACTTACATTTTCTAATATTCCTATAACGAGCACATATTGCTCTTATAATTAGAAAAAAATATTAAGACGGTGAAAACGATTTCCTGTTATGTAGAAGGGATCAGAATAAGAATGGAACATAGCATGAAAGAGGTGATAATGACAGCTGATTTTACCTCCTAGTAATCTTGTCATATAGAGTAAACAAACAAACCATTTGCTAATGAATGCTTCATTAATTCTAATTATTTCAAGTAGCCAGAAATCAAACAAGAGTTTGTGATCTGATTTTCACCAGTCAGTATTAATGTCCAATGCTGTTCAGGATGTTAAACAGTGTCTGTGTGAGGCATTACAAACATCCCATGTAAGGTAGAGGGAGGGCTGAGGAGATGGCTCTGTGGGCAAAGTGCTTGTCACACAAACACCAGGACCTGAGCTCAGATTCTGAGCACTACTGGAAATGGCCAGGCACCATAGTGTGTGTGATCCCAGGACTGCAAGGTCAGACATGGCAGTGTTTGTGTGCAATCCCAGTATTGCAAGGCTGGGCACAGCATGTGTGTGTAATTGAAGTACTGAGGGGATGGAGACAAGGGGACTCTGGAGCTTACTAGCCACTATTTTAACCAAATGGGCCAACTCCAGCTTCAATGAGACCCTATTTCAAAGAACAGGTTGGAAGGGGATTGAGAAATCCTCCTGACATTAACCTCTGACTTCTACATGCACACTCACACATGTGTACACACATGTGTAAACACACATGTGTACACACATGTGTAAACACACACACACAAAACCATATGATCACATGCACATACATATGAAACCCCCGCAAACCCACACAGACACATACACACACCCACTCTTGTACACGTACAACCACACATGAAAGGACAGAGATCAGTCCCAGCCAGAAGTTCTCAGTACAGGTTCTCGCTATATAAAATTTAGCAAAAATTATGACAGTTTTTCTCACTTTCTCCAATTTAATAAAACTTTCCAAACACTCAAAGCCAAAAAAGAATGGGAACAAAAACATTGTCAGTTAAATTGGGCCAAATTTAGTGTCCAGTCTTCTAAATAATAGTCCAACAACAAGATAAAAATTATTGAACAAACAATTGAGAACAAATGAAGACAGAATATGGCTACTCACCTGCAACCTGCAGGGTGTTAGTTCCTTCCCACAGTATTTTGGCTTTCCTTTAAAAATTAGTCTTATGTTTACCCCTTTGTCGATCCTTCTTTTTAATAGAAGCCTTTTAACACTGTAAGGGGTGTTTTGCTTCTTGATGTTAAGCCAGAATACCTCAGGATATTTTATAAACACGTCCATTAGACTGCTGGCTCCCCCAAGTTTGACGATTTACTCAACTGATATAACAGGTAGTTGGATTTAGCCGCTGTGTAGAGAGCTATCGTTTAGCACAGTTTGACATTTAACGGCTTAACCATAAAAAATACAATTGATGTTAATACGCTCCATTCAGGCCTGTTTCCAAAGAAGCCCTGCAATTTAGCCACGTCGAGCTCCCTCAGTCGGTGTTTACTAATAATGCCTGATTTCAACAGAAGAAACAGACCTTCAACTCAGACAACACAGGGAACATGTATGGTGTCGGGGTGGGGAAGTGTGGGCAGTGTTGGGGTGGCGTGTGAGGGTATGGGGGTGTGGGAGGCAGGGGGTGTGGGGTGGGGATGAAAGTGAGGGTTGTAATCATTCAGTGATTCTTTCATCCATGTGCTAACAGCTGGATGAAATTTTTGCGTCCTTCCGTTTCCTTTCCTGTGCTGAACTAATTTGAGTCTTACAGACTTAAAACAGGTGTGGGAAATTTGCATGCTGTGGCACGGGGTGTTCCTGAAGGACTCACTGAATGAGGAACTTGCCCAGCCCAAGCCTAACTTTCACTTAGGGATACAGATACATACCAAGTGGAGTTTGCTTGATGTCATCCAAACATAACAAGAAGATTTATTAATATTTTAGATGATGCTAACGTTTGCATAGATAAAGGATGCACATTTTGCTTCCTCTCAGACGTCACCAGATTGTCTGCTTCTCTGCCTTCATGCTCCCGAGTCAAGGACAGGAGTGCAGCTCCCAGCCACAGGAAGAGGGGCGGTCTGAGAGCCGCGACCCATGCACACAAAATTGTGCCCTTTCACTGGTTAATTTGCACCCTTCTATTGAGGTCCACAGTCTATGTCCCTCCTCTCAGATCAGGACTGACTGTGATACGTTGGACATGTTTGGGCAGTAGTAAGTGATGCCCTGTGGCTTCAAAGGTGTGCTCTGTAGCATAAGGTCCTCTCCTCCTGCCACAGATGTTTGACTTTTATAGCATATGACTGCCTTGAGTTACACAGCAAAAGGGTTTAGCAGCTGTGAAGAAATTAAGATGGGGGCTGGAGAGATGGCTCAGCTAGGCTCACAATGAAAAAAAGACAAATTAAGATGGGAAAATAACTGGATTTTTTTTCAAGAGAGTTCAATATAATCCCTTCTAAGAGGGAGCCAAGAAGTCAGCGTGGACAGATTTGATGATGTCCTGCTATTAGCTTTGAAGGTCAAGGAAGGCAGGCAGCCTCTTGAGCTGGAAGAGACAAGGGGTCAAGTTCTCCTTCAGTCTCCTGAAGCAAGGCAGATTGGCTAATTTGATTTTAGCCCAGTGAAATCCACTTGAGACTTCTGACCTGCAGTACTGTAAGATAATGGGTTTGTATTTTCCTGAGGCCAGGTTCAAGGAAGTTTGTTACAGTAGCAGCAGGAGGCCAATATACAAGGTTAGGTCAGTAAGGCTTTATTGCTTTCTATTATTGTGTGTGCACATGTATGAGGGTGCATGTCCACATATGTTTGTGGAGGCAAGGTGTTTGCATCAGATGTCTTCCTTGGCTGCTTTCTATGGTGATATTTTAATTGTACTGAAATGCGATTTTATTTGTATATTAATAAATGAAGTTGCCTGGGGGTCAGAGCTAATAGCAAGCCATAGCAGAAGCTGGGATTAAAGGTGTGCACCACCACCGCCCAGCTTCCTTGTAACTAACACTCCTAAACAATGAAAATTATCCCAGACCCAAAACCCATTAAAAGACCAAAAAACCACTCGCCCCACACTACCTCTAGCAGGAAGTAATTTTAAGAAAATGACGCCCATATTCCCAAGAGGTGGGGTAGTTGTTTTTTTTTTTTTTTGGTCGTTCAATGACTTATGGGTATTGTCATTGTTTACAATGGTTGGTTACAAGTTGTTAATTGTTAATGGTCAGGAAAAAAGCTGAACATGGAGATTAGATTCAGAGGTTTTGTTTAAAAAAAAGGAAAAAGAAAGAAGAGAATATAGATATGAGGTAGATCATTGACCCTAATCTGAGGAAAAAAGATAAACAAATAAAAGGATAAATGAGTAGATCATTGAATCTACACTGAAAAGAAAAAGGGGAAGATATAAAAATGACAAAAGGTAGATTACTGAATCTATTATGAAAAGAAAAAATACTTTTAAAAAGGAACTACTTGTTTTAAATAAGATAAGTAATGAAAATTTTTTGTCTGAGTTTATCAAATGTTACTGGACTGGACATTGTTATATATTAATGGAGTTTTTTGTCTGAATCTGTCAAATGTTAATGGACTAGACATTGTTAATGTAATCTTGACTATATTGTATATACTTATTGGATATAGTTTTTCTTGTATTAGTTATGTTTTTTTAAATTTTAGACAAAAAGAGAGGAAATGTGGTGGTATTATGTTCCCCTAAATATTGTGTACCCTAATAAACTTATCTGGGGTCAGAGAACAGAAAAGCCACTCGATACTTAGGATTGTCAGTGGTAGCACATGCCTTTAATTCTAGCATTCCAGTGGCAGAACTCCATCTGTTCAAGGATACAGCCAAGCATGGTGACTCACGCCTTTAATCCCAGAAAGTAAGCCTTTAATCCCAGGGAGTGATGGTAGAAAGCAGAAAGGTATATAAGGCGTGAGGACCAGAAACTAGAAGCATTTGGCTGGTTAAGCATTTGGCTGGTTAAGCTTTTAGGTTTTGAGCAGCACAGTTCAGCTGAGAGCCATTCAGATATGAGGACACAGAGGCTTCCAGTCTGAGGAAACAAGATCAGCTGAAAAGTTGGCTAGGTGAGGTTAGCTGTGGTTTGTTCTGTCTCTCTGATCTTCCAGTGTTCACCCCAATACTTGGCTCAGGTTTGATTTCATTAATAAGAACTTTTAAGATTCATGCTACAGCTTTCTACCTTTTTTTTTTTTTTTTTTTTTTTATTTTTTTATTTTTTTTTAAAGACAGAGTCTCTCACTCAACCTGGAGCTCCTTGCTTTAGGAGACAGTCTGGCTAGTAAACCACAGGAATTCTCCTGTCTCCATCTCCCCAGTACTGGGATCACAGGTGTATTCTTTAGCGCTTGGCTTTTTAAATATTTGGCCAGGGTTCCGAACTCAGGTCCTCATGTTTGTGTGTGACAAGCATTTTTCCACTGAGGCAGCTTCCCAACCCAAGGCATATTAACTCCTCTAGTCCTCTTCCCAGGACACACTCTCTTGGGAACCAGCCTCCATGCTATGAGAAAGCCAGGCCACGTATCCCCAGCCCAAGCATCAGATTTGTAAGTTAGGAAATCTCTGTAGCCACCAGCCACCAGCTGCTATAGTTATCCTCAACTTCCTGTCTTCTAGTCTGAGGCCTCAGACATAGTGGGACAGAGACAAGCCCTCTCTGCCCAAATTCCTGACTCACAAAATCCACAAGCTTAGTAAAATGGCCTGTTTCATCCCATAAAGTTCAGGGTGATTTGCAGAAGCCAAGGTGTCATGTAGGCTCTGTGAACCATGGTGTAGTCTCCACTCACTGCCAAGGTGTCGTCTAGGCTCTGTGAGCCACGGTGTAGTCTCCCACTCACTGCCCAGAAGCCACTGTGGTTTGGCTTCTGTAGATGGGCTCATATAACAAGCTAATTTGGGCTGAAAGTGTGATCAGGTTGGAGGACACAGGAAGCCACAGGACCCTGGAGAGCACCTGAAAACAAGAAGTTGGTTACTGTGTGTCCATGAAGCCAAGGGGGAGGGAAAGCCAAGAGAAGGTGAGTCCAGTCATTTAACAAGATCCTTCAACTCCTCCATCCTTAGAATGCTCATTTGTGCCACGGATGGTCCCTTGTGCTAATAACTCCAAAAGGAGGTGGCTGGAGGAAAGCAGGCAGTCTCCTTAACCTTATGATTGCTCATCACAGGTGGCCCTGACTTGCTCATCCAGTTCCTTGTTCCTGCATTCATTCCCTCCTGAAAACTAAGATACTAGAGGATACCAGAGGGTCTATCTCCCATGGTCTTCTCTCCACACATTCCCAGCATATCCTTTCTTCCCTTGCTTTCAAAAGGTAACTGTGATCTTTATTTTTTGAGAACACAGAAGCTACCAGAAGGGAATTTTCTCAGACCCCAGTGTCAGATCTAGGAGGCATCAGCTCCCATATACTTGCCTTCTTGCCTGTGGATGAAGTGGCAGTGTTCCCACTGAGGCCAGGTCCTCCATTTGGATGCTCATCCCATGCCTCTTGCCTGCTTGAGAGCAGTGCTCCAGCTGTTGCTTCCTTTCTTGCCTCTTCTTACCACTTTTTCCTTTTCTGCCAACTTTTCAACACTCTGACATCCCTCTCATATCCTCCCTTCTTCATTTATCTACCTCTATACTTCCTTTTGTTGATGACACAACTGTCAGTGCTTTAATGAAAAAATTCTGTATGGCATAGGTATATTATATGTGTATGTATATATTATCCACATACCTTTGTGTGTATGTGTGTATGTGTGTCTGTGTGTGCGTGCACATGCGTGCTCATTAATAATCTGCATCAACTTTGGGGGTACTTACATTTCCTTTCCTGTCTTAGGATGTCCAACTCCCTGTATTATATTTCACATGTGTCTTTTGCAAATGGCATAAATTCTGTGTTATGTTTATTCTGACAAGATGACTTTTAGCTTGGATATTTAGTTCATTCATAGTTAATGTTATCTGTGTTAGATTTGCATTGAAATCCGCTACTTGGGAAACTATTTACTCTGCTTATCTTGTTTTTTTCTTCACTTCTTGCCTTTTTGGTTATTCTATATAATTATTTTTTTCCTCTACTGTATTTATGCTTTTTATTTACATTCTTTTAGTGGCTTCCCTGGAAGTTACATACATTTCACTTACCAAAGTCTAAATTTGCTTGATGAACATCTGTGTACCCCTCCTGACTGATACAAAGACCTTAGCTATCATCCATTTTGCTCTTGCCTTTTAAACCTCCAGGCCTATGTGCCAGTGTTCAGGCATCATGGACAAGTAGATAGATCTGTTACTTTCTCTGTTCTTTTTGTAGCTCATTGTTCATCTGGGTCCCCCATTCTTTTCCCCCAAGGAACATTCTTTGGAATTCTTTTAGAATTGTCTTTAGCAAGTGTCTGCTGGTAGCAGGTTAGTGTCTGTTGGACAATACCATTATTTTGCCTCCATTAAAAAATGTTTTCACTGAGAATCTAATTCTAGATGGGGAATGGGTTTTTTGAATACATTGAAGATGGGGCTGGAGAGATGGTTAAGAGCAGTTGTTCTTGCAGAGGATCCGGGTTCAATTCTCAGCACCTACATGGTGACTGACAAGTGTCTGTAACTCTAGTGCCAGGGAATCTGATGTCCCCTTCCCATATCTGAAGGTACAAGGCATACATGTGGTGCACAGACACACACGCAGCCAAAACACCCATACACATAAAAAAATGAAAACATTGAAGATGACATCCCAATGTCTTTGGCCTTTGAGGCTGTCAGGAAGCCAAATGCTTGTCCTTGAAGGTGATGTCCTTTCCTTGGCTACTTTTAAGATATTTTGCCTGTGGTTATTTTTATGAAGATCCACTGTGATGTGAGTTGTTTGCTAGGGTGTTTGGGTATTTTTTCTCTGTGAGTTTATCACTGTTAAAAAGATTGGTGATGGGAATGCACTGACCACTTTTCATAATGATGGATTTTCTTTCTTTTTATTAAAATGTTTTACTTATTTTACATACCAACCACAGTTCCCCTCCCTCATCACCTCCCGTACCCTCCTCCCTGCTCCCTTGTACCTCCCCCCCCATCAACTCCTCCTTCATCTCCATTCAGAAAGGGTAAGGCCTTCATGGGAGTCAACAAAGTATGGCATATCAAGTTGAGGCAGGACCAAGCTCCATGACCCTGCATCATGGCTGAATGAAGCATCTTACCACAGGGAATAGGTTCCAAAAAGCCAGCTCATGTGCCAGGGACAGGCTAGGGGCCCCACAAACAGACCAAGCTACACAACTGTTATCCACATGCAGAGGGCCTAGGTCAGTCCCATGCAGGCTCCCTACCTCTCAGTCTAGAGTCCATGAGCTCCCATGAGCTCAGGTCAGCTGTCTTTGTGGTTTTTCCCATCATGATCTTGACTTCCCTTGCTCATATAATCCCTCTTCCCTCTCTTCATTTGGATTCCTGGAGCTCAGCTGAGTGCTTGGCTGTGGATCTCTGCATTTGCTTCCATCAGTTACTGGATGAAGGTTCTATGGTGACAATTGGGGTAGTCACCAATCTGATTATAGGAGATGCCAGTTCAGGCACTCTCTCCACTATTGCTAGGCGTCTTAGCTGGGGTCGTCCCTGTGGACTCCTGGGAGTTTCCCTGGCACTAGGTTTCTCCCTAACCCTATAATAACCCCCTATATCAAGATACCTCCTTCATTGCCCTCCCTCTCTGTGCCTCCCCCAACTTGATCCCTGATCCCTCATGCTCCCATCTCCCATTCCCTCCCCTGTAATCCCCCCCCCATCCCAGTTTACCCAGGAGATCCCACCTATTTCCCCTTCCCAGGGCGATCCATGTGTCCCTCTTAGGGTTCTCCTTGTTACTTAGCTTCTCTGGGGCTGTGGATTGTAGCCTAGTTATCCTTTGCTTTACATCTAATGTAAAACAAATGGTGGGTTTCACTGAGCCCTTTTCTGGGTATCTGTGATCAGCTTTATTGAGCCTGGAAAATCTTCTCGGAGGGTTGCTTGCTTCTGTCTATTCTCTTGCTCTCTTCTTTCTAGGACTTCGAACAAATGCGGTCAGACCTCATCTTCCCTGTTACATAATTTCTTTAATATTTTCTCTCTTGTTTTTCTTTGCTATATTTTGGGTAATTTTTTTGATCTTTCTATTAATCCTTTCTTCAACATGGTCTAAACTGTTATTAAACCAAGCTGTCAATCTTTTGTGGTTTTTTTTTTAAACAATTGTTCTGGAGCTTCTTCTTGGCTACTTTTCAAATCATTAGTGTTATTTCCAAATTCTGGTCCCTGTAGGTATTGTCAGACTGTAACTTTGTTTCTTTAAACACAGTAAGTGCAGCTGTTCTGTGATTTATACTTGATAGTTGCAATAGCCCTAGCCTTGGCTTATCTGCTTCTTATGGTGCTGTTCTGCTTGTGAACTGCTTATTCCTAGGGCCCTGGGTGGAGGGTAACTTTTTTCTGTGAGTTATCATTGTCAGAAAACAGGTCCTGGAAATGCATTGACCACTAAGAGCAAGGTGCCTTCTCCAGCGAGGGCTGGACAAGTCTCCAGGGCTCTCTCTGGTCTACTGTAGTTGTTCATTAATGAAGCTCTTGTTCTTTCCCCCATGCATGTGAAATACATTTGGATAGCAAATCTTGCTGGGCATTCCTTTCCGTTTTCTTCGCCATCATCCTGTCTCACTCTTCACCTCTCTTCAGCTCTCTGCTCTGCCTTGTCTGTGCCTTTCCTGGCCACTGTGTATAAACAACTGTTTTGTTCATGGCACTACTGTCAACATAGCATGCTCTGTGGTGGCTCGTTCATTTGTCTACAGATTATTTAAATTGACAAACAATAAACAACATGTGCTTATGGCATAATACACACACATTACAGAACAACGGTCTAATTGAAATTTGCCCTTACATCTTTTTACCAATACCCCCCAACTCTCACATCTCCCACTCTCTGGCAACCACCATCTTTCTCCCTGTTTAGCTTTCCGAGACTCTGTGAAAGCAAGATCATGCAGTACTTGCCATTCTGTGCCTGGTTTATTTAATTTTACACGTCTTTCACATTCATTCACATGTGATCGTCATCACATGCTGATGCAAATGATAAGGTTTGTCTTCTTTAAGGCTAAATAGTATTTCATGGCGTATAAATATCACATTTTCTTTATTCCATATTTTGACTATTATAAATAATGCTGCAATGAACACAACAGTATAGATATCACTTTTAGATATTGGTTTTAGTTCCTTCACGTGTGTGTGTAAATATCTACCATCTCTCTCTCTCTCTCTCTCTTTCTCTCTCTCTCTCTCTCTCTCTATATATATATATATATATAATCTGTCTGTCTATCCTATCTATCTATCTATCTATCTATCTATCTATCTATCTATCTATCTATCTATCTATCTACATCCATCCTCCCACAAAGGTTTTTTGAATTATATAGTGGTTCTACTTTTGACAACTCCATACTGATTTTTATAACAAATGTACTAATTTACAACAATGTGTAAGGCCATCGCTTCCTCTATATGCTCACCAAAACTTGTTATCTGTTGTCTTTTACAGAATGCAACTTTCTCCAACACTAACTATTTTTTAATCATACTTAACTATATTTGATGAATAGCATTCATTTAGCTGGGCATGGCAGTGTATACTTATAGTTCCAGAACTTGGAGTCTGAGGCAAAAGCACTGTGGAGTTCAAGGCCAGCCTGGGCTACAAAGTAAAACCTTATCTCAAAACACCAAACTGAACCCCTGGAAAAAAATTTTTAATACTCTTCCCAGAGAGCAGTACCTGAAACAGTTTATTAAATGTATAGTAAATAATGAATTGATTGTGTTGAAATTTCCCTTCTACCATTCCACTTCTTCAGCACATATGTATAGAAGAAGTACAATATTAACCATGGAAGCCTTGTTATATGAATATGACAACATTTTTGGTAAAACTCATTCCTCATCTTGATAAGGAAAACCCAAGCATATTACTTAAATTTGGTGCCAAAGTTCCCATTAACTTCCAAACATTCATTCTACCAGCCCTGCCCCTCTCTCAGTGCTCCCACACTGTAGATTCTGATAAGAAATGGACATAGGTGGCAGGCGGTATAGGAGTTAGACACAGTTAAGTCAGGTGACATTCCTGGGTAATGAGTGATGTAAAAGTGATAGTTAGGTTTACTTGTCAATCACCTGGGAAGAGTCTCAAGGAGGATTGTTTGTATTAGGTTTGCCTGTGGGCAAGTCTGTGGGAGATTGTCTTGTTTATGTTAGTTAATGTGGAAAGTCCTGTCCTAAGAGTGAGCAGTACCATTCTCTGGGTGTGGGTCCTGAATATAAAGAGTAGAGAGCACAAGCTGATCAGTAGACACTATGCATTCATTTTCTCTCTGTTCTTGACTGAGGATATGAATGAACACTTCAAGTTCTTGCCTTGACTTCCCCACAGTAACAGACTGTAAAATAGAATTGTAAGCTAATACAATTTTTTTTGCTCCAAGTTGATTTTTGTTGAATCATCCCATCAGCTATGGCTGCCTCTTATCCTACAAAGATCTTAATTTTAAACTAGATGGACTAAATGTACAGCAAATTTTACATGAAGAGTTTACTATGTAGATGACTGTTGTAGGCACGGGAGAATTAGTGTCTTAGGAAGCAAGTCTTCACAGCTGTTATGGTTTGAATGTGAAATGTCCCCCCATGGGCTCATGTATCTGAACACTTAGTCCCTAGATGGTGGCACTGTTTGGAGAGATTGTGGGCCCTTTGGGATGTGTGGCCTGGCCTGCTATGGTTCAGCTTTCTGTCTGTGGTTGTGATGTGCCTGACTTCCTCGTACCTCTACTGCCATGTCTTTGAGATGTTCCCATCATGCCTTGCACTGAAGTTGTGAGCAGAAAGAAAGCTTTCCCCACTTAAATTGCTTTTGCCAGACGTTTTGCCACAATGAGAAAAGTAACGAACACTTCAGCCATCTGGACACAGGCAAGCACCCTGCTGCACACTGCTGTGCTTTGACTGAGATGGTGTAGGGCATTTCCCTCCTTCCCACTATGGCTGGTGCCCCCCTCCCTCAGAGTCTAGGAACAGGAGGGAGCCATGCTGTTCAGACTTAGGAGACAGACTTAGAGGTTATAAGTTTCAGGTTTGTGTCTCCACAAACTTCATATGTTGAAAGTCTAACCCCAGTGGGATGGTCCTGAGACAAGGCTTTGGGAAATAGCTAGGCCATGAGGGCAGAGACACGAGAACACTTGTTTCTCTTTCTGTCTGATGTGTTAGGATATAGCGAGAAGATAGCCATCTAGTCTAGCTCTGCCAGACCAAGATCTGTCGTGTTCCTCCTTGATTTTTGGATTTCCCAGCCTTCGGAGCTGTGAGAGGCATTTTGTGTGCTGCAGCTGTGCAGAGTGTGTTATTTTCATTCCAGCAGCCTGAATTAAGATGGCAGCATGTTCAAGTTCTTCATTCTGCCCTTAAGATTCTGTGTGATCCAGCCTACTTCTTAGGTTTATTCTGTGCTACTGTAATCCACGCCATTCACAAGCACGTGATGCTGTTCGTAGTCTGTGTCCCTTGTCTAGGACTAATCTTCCAGCATTCCCACGCTGGTTCCTTTTTGCCTTTCACGTCTCAACTTGAAATACTTCCTGAAGGCTTTCCCTGATACTCTTTCTGGAAGCCGGCTCTCTCTGGGTTCCCTTTCTCAGAACTCTCTCATGTAAGCACTGTATTTGCTTGTTTGATCTTTGTTCCATTGCCAGATTGTATGCCTCAAGAAGGAAATGTGGCAGGCAATTCAAAACACCTGTTGAATGAGTTGCATTCTGAAATGACCTTTCATTAGGAGTTGCTATGTTCTATTCTGTGGTCTGGTGGACTTCTCCTCCCCATTATCCACACATGAGCAAAACAGTGTTATGTAGCACAAGTCTTAAAAGGTCTTATTAATAAAAACAAACCTTGAGCCAGATATTGGGGTGAATGCTGGAAGATCAGAGAAGCAGAAGAAGCCACAGCCACCTTACCTTGCCAACTCCTCAGCTGATCCTGTTTCCTCAGACTGGAAGCCTCTGTGTCCTCATCTGAATGTATCTCAGCTGAACTGCTGCTAAAAGCCTAAAAGCTTAACAGACTCTAGTTCCTGGTCCTCACGCCTTATATACCTTTCTGCTTTCTGCCATCACTTCCTGGGATTAAAGGCATGAGTCATCATGCCTGGCTGTTTCCAGTGTGGCTTTGAACTCACAGAGATCCGGATGGATCTCTGCCTCCCAAATGACAGGATTAAAGGCATGTGCTACCACTGCCTGACCTCTATGTTTAATATTGTGGCTGTTCTGTTCTCTGACCCCAGATAAATTTATTAGGGTGCACAATATTTTGGGGAACACAATATCACTACAGTGTCAGCTTTCTATCACTATAACAAGATACCATGAACAATAAACTTACAAAGAGAGAAGGCTCAGTTTTGGAGGGTGTGGTAGTTTGAATGTAATTGGCCCCCATAAGCTCATAGGGAGCAGTGCTATTAGGAGGTGTGGCTTTGTTGGAATAGGTATAGCCTTGTTGGAGGAAGTGTGTCACTGTGAGGACGGGCTTTGAGGTCTCCTATGCTCAAGCTACACCCAGTGTCAGTCCACTTCCTGTTGTCTGCCTTCTCCAGAACCACATCTGCCTGCATGCCACCATGATGATAATAGACTGAACTGCTGAACTGTAAGCCACCTCAATTAAATGTTTTCCTTTATCAGAGTTGCTGTGGTCATGTGTCTCTTCACAGCAATAGAAACCTGAACTAAGACAGGGTCTACTCCATATACTGCTGAGCATGTGTGGCAGAGCAAACTCATGCGGTGTTTGTTTTTGCTCTTTTTTTGAGGGGGGGCTGCCACCCGGCTCCCAAATAAATCACACATAGAGGCTTATTCTTACTTATAAATTCCCAGCCTTAGCTTGGCTTGTTTCTTGCCAGCTTTTCTTAACTTAAATTATCCCGTCTACCTTTTGCCTCTGGGCTTTTCCTGTTCTCTTACTTCTGTAAATCTTACTCTTACTCCGTGTCTTGCTGTGTAGCTGGGTGGCTGGCCCCTGGAGTCCACCTCCTTCTCTGGCTTCTTCTTTTTTCCTCCCAGATTTCCCCTTCTATTTATCTTCTCTTCCTACCAGCCCCACCTAGCCTTTCTCCTGCCTTCCTATTGGCTGTTCAGTTCTTTTTCAGCCTATCAGGTGTTTTAGATAGGCACAGAAACACAGCTTCAGAGAGTTAAACAAATGCAACATAAACAAAAGTAACACACCTTAAAGTAACATTCTGCAACAACTCCACTCAGCTAACAATCCAGGGAGTGAAAGACAGAAAGGGAAGGGATGGGGCCCTAAACCCCCCTTTCCAAGGCCACAGCTCCGGCTTCCTAAAGACCTCACACCAATCTCTACCTCCTGTCCTAAACTTTAACGTAGGCTTTAGAGGGATAGTCAAGATCTAGACTACTGAAGCATTGTGCTGTTAGAGGGGAACAAAGACACCAAGAATTCACTTGCCCTCTTCCATGTTTTCTTTTTAATTCTTTATCCCGTTAATCCATTTTTTTCTGTTATATTCCCTCTTCCTCTTGATTGTTTCTTACTGTAGGTTTAGCTTTCTGAAATGTTAGCCCTGCTTCTAGAACTTTCTCATTTGTCTTACAGTTCCTAATTAGTATTGCTTTCCCTCATTCCTTTCTTAGCTCATTCACACCGTGGGTGATGTCATAACTTTGATCTCTCTCTGCCCCGCCCCCCCATATATGTTACGTTCCTTGTGAGTTTCCTTAGGAGAACAGAACAAGTGTAGCTAGAGTTTTCCTGCCTGGCCCACAGTCAGGACAAATCTCTCTCACCTGTCAGTCCCACAGCCACTCAGACCCGACCAAGTAAACACAGAGACTTATATTGGTTACAAACTGTATGGCCGTGGCAGGCTTCTTGCTAACTGTCCTTACAGCTTAAATTAATCCATTTCCATTAATCTATACCTTGCCACATGGCTCGTGGCTTACCGGCATCTTCACATGCTGCTTGTCATCATGGCGGCTGGCAGTGTCTCTATCTCAGCCTTCTACTTCCCAGCTTTATTCTCCTCCTTGTCCCGCCTACACTTCCTGCCTAGCCAATGGCCAATCAGTGTTTTATTTATTGACTAATCAGCAACACATGTGACATACAGAACATCCCACAGCAAACAAGCCTGGCTTAGTTTCTACTCAGGGTTTCTGCTGTTCTTGAAGAACACTTCTGTGTTTTCTACTTGTCCATTCATACTTCCTAAGGAAAGTTACCAAGATTGGTTAAAAAATACTCTGAAAAATTGGTTCTTCCTTCTGTTTTTGATTCCAAGCGGTACACTGTTTTCCCTTTGTATACAGGACTGTATTGTGATTAAATCCTGACGCCCCTCTGGATGGGGTGGAGTGGACTGAATCTCATCAGGACATGCTCATGTTTTGTAGTTTGAGTCTAATTAGAAAGCAATGAACCTCCCAGGAGCCCTTCGACCGAGAGGGAGGTGGATCTGGTACCTAGTGTTTGTCAGTTTGTCATCTTCCCTGCCCTGCATGGGGCCAGCCATGGAGGGGGGCATGAGCCACGGAGGGAGACACAAGCCACGGAGGGGGACATGAGCCACGGAGGGGGCCACAAGCCACTGAGGGAGGCATGAACTACGGAGGAGGGCATGAGCCACCGAGGAGGGCACAGCTTGTGTTTCTAGGAGTTTGACCTACCACGACTAGTTCTCCTTCTTTCCCACACAACTGCACCTGGTTGCTGGCACTGTCTTCTGCCGAGACAGCTCATTTTTGGTGGGTAGTCACCTGTCCCCTTCCTTCCATCTCACATTCTAGGAAAAAAAATAAGTGTATGCGTGTGTATGTGTGTGTATGTGTGTGTGTGTGTGTGGGGGTATATATCCTTGTCTGCATGTGTCTATGTCTATGCTTCAGAAAAAGAAAGCTAATCTATTGACCAAGTTTGGAACTATGAGCGAGCATGATCTCGGCATGCATTCCCATGTGTTAATTTGCTCTTTGTGCATTGTGAGTGTCTAGGTCTTCATGCTGCTTGTTGGTCATGGTTGTATAGCTGTCATTTGAGGCTTTAGACTCATCCTAGGTACCAATTAACACTGTTGTGAAGGATTTTCCTTTTTCTCCTTTAGGGAACCACACTGAGCTTTTGTGTTCTTGGCATTTATACTGTTCTACCAACATTTTGGGGGTACCAGCTCCATACCAGGCAGAGCTCTGAGAATGCCAAGTGGTGTCTTCCCATCTTTCAACTCATTAAGACCTATTTATGTTTTCACTTGGCTTTAATTGGCAAGTTTAATGATACGCCTCTAATTCCATTACCCATTGTATCAGCAAGTAATTAATGAGAATGTTAAGTAGCATGGATAAGAACTGACCCCACAGAACTACATTTGTCATTTTCTCCTGAGCTGACATTTATTCTGTCCTGTTAATCAATTTTCTGTTCACTAGATACATAAATTACAGGTTCCCAGTTTAATGATGGCTTGGTCATATAAAATAAAACCTAAAGTGTTAAATAAATTCGTCTCCTTGGTGACCAAGGTTCACCAGACTTTTCCCTGCTGATTTTTACCCTTGCTGTAGCTAGCTGTCTGTTAAAACGAGCAATGACTGCCTCCATGTTTTTCCGACATTGGGGACTTCAAGTAAGGAGAAGATGAATGAAGGACTTAGGTCTATCATTGTCTGAAGACTGCTTTTGTTTAAAGAGAAAACTGCAAGAGGGATGCTTTTGCCTTTGTTTCCTTTGATATTTACATTCCCCAACTTTTCATGGTAGTTGTCACATAGGTTGACCTGTACCTTCCCAGCCCCCTTTACATGAGTGACCAGACCAGTTAGGCCTCACTTTCAGAGCTGGATATTTGCTGTTAATTAAAACAAGCAGAGAAGGAAATCTTATAAATACTGGGAGAGAGAAATTGATTTTGTAGGATAAATATACTGTCAGCCACTCATCCTCTGATCACCCCGCCCTGACTTCCTTATTTGTAAAAATAAATCATTTGTTACTTTTCAAGAAACACCAGCCTGCCCTCCCTTTCAGTCCTAGGGAGCGGAATCCCTTTGTAGCAGGGCTTTTAGGGCACCCCCAGTTTGTTTTTGTTTTAAAATTTAAAAATATTTATGTGTGTGTGTGTGTGTGTGTGTGTGTGCGCGCGCGTGCGCGCGCGCGCGCGCGCATGCAGGTGTCTGCAGAGGCCAAAAGAGGACATCAGATCCCCTGGAGCTGGAATTGCAGGAGGTTGTGAGCTGCCTGATCTAGATGCCAGGAAGCAAACTTGGGTCCTCCGGAAGAGCAACAAATAGTCCGAACCTCTGAGACATGTCCCAGCCCCAGCCCATGTTTTTTAGATGCTGTCACCTTTGCATGCTTTCAGGGGCTTGCCAGGCTACTGGGTTCCTGAATGTCCCGTGGAAGCTGGAAGATGCTTCTCAGTTTCAGATGCTCCCCAGGGAGTTGAGGGCCCTGGAGGAGAAGCACTTGATGTGAGCCCTCGAGGCTTGCCCAGGAGAGGTTGGACAGTGCTGAGTCAAAGCCAGGACTTACAGGAAGTGTATGTTTTGGGAATCTTCCAAGATGATGGTGCTTGAGTTTCAAAACATATATTCCAGCAGAGGATGGGTTATATAGCTTCTCTGCAGGACCGTGAAACCCCAAAGTGCAGTTTCTTCTCTGAGTCACTGATAGCCTGCTTTTTCTTTTTCTTTGTTTTTATTGTACATGTATTCGTGTGGTGTATTTGTGAGTGAATGTGTATTCTCAGGGGTTTGGGTACATCTTTGTGTTTGGGTGCACACGAACGTGTGAAGATGAGAAGTTGACATTGGGTGTCTTTCTTGGTTGCTTCCCACTTCATTTTCTGAGGCAGGGTCTTCCTTAACCCAGTGTCCGCTAATTATGACTAGTCTAGGAGGTCATCTTGTTCCAGAAATCTGCCATCTCTGCCTCATGTGGCTGGGTTTCAGCCAGTTGCCATGTCTGCCAGGCTTTCACATGGGTTCTGGGATCCAGACTTTGGTCCTTACACTTGCATAGCAAATGCTTTACCACTGAGATATCTCACCAACCCATTATTTCTCCTTTCTTTCTTTCTTTCTTTCTTTCTTTCTTTCTTTCTTTCTTTCTTTCTTTCTTTCTTTCTTTCTTTCTTTCTTTCTTTCCCCCTTCCCTGCCTTCCTTCTTCCCTTTTCTCCTTCTGTTCTCTCTCTCTTCTCTTTTCTCTCTTCTCTCTCTCTCTCTCTCTCTCTCTCTCTCTCTCTCTCTCTCTCTCTCTCTCTCTAACAGGGACTCATTGTTGTATAGCCTATGCTGACCTTGAGCTCATAATCCTGATGCCTCAATTTTCAGAGCACTGGAATGACAGGCTTGTGCCCCAGGCTTGGCTCTTCACCGACGGGGCTCTGTTAGAGTATCATGAGGGCTTATTGTACCACTTGGCTTCTGTCTGACAGTTCCTGGAAATGAGGCTTCGTTGTATTGTTGGATGATGGGGAATGGCATTCTGTGTTTTCCTTTCTCTTCCTCCACCTTTGACAGTGTGTAGAATTGAGTCCCAGAAAGATGAACCTAGTGAGAAGCATTGTGTGTGAGTGTGTCTGTATACACACACGAAACACTTCTCTCTCTCTTTCTGTGTGTGTATGAGAAAATACAGCTTCATTTACCTTTCATGCCTCAAGTTCTCTCAACTGTGCTGATGAGAAACTAAATTAGTGAGATAACTTGAATTGGTTGGAATGGATCCAGAGTGTGGACAAGTGATTCTCAAGCTCCTGTCTGCCTGGGAATTACCTGAACACTTGGGCAGTAGCCTCAGAGGACAGGAATGGGGGTGTGTGTGATAATTTGTATTTCTAACAAGCTTCCAGGAATAGCTACTGAGAACAATGGTATAAAGGTTGGAAGGGCTGTGGAGCAAGGGCACGACCTGGGGCAGAGAATATGTCTTCCTGACTTCTATGCTTTGTTTGCAGAACAGTTGCCTTCTACTGGGTCCTCAAGTCTTTGCTCCATGCAAGACCATCCCTGGGCTCTTTTCATCCTTGGAAGAATACAGGTCCTGCCAGGCGGTGGTGGCACACGCCTTTAATCCCAGCACTCGGGAGGCAGAGGCAGGCGGATCTCTGTGAGTTCAAGGCCAGCCTGGGCTACAGAGTGAGTTCCAGGAAAGGCGCAAAGCTACACAGAGAAATCCTGTCTCAAAAAAACAAAACAAAATAAAACAAACAAACAAAAAAAGAATACAGGACCTTGTTTAGCATTAATTGCATCTTTAAAGGTGGTATATCCAATCACAGTCAAAATGTTACGGTTTTAGCCAGGCCTAGTGGCATACATCTTTAATTTCAGCACTCAAGAGACAAAGGCAGATGGATCTCTATGAGTTCGAGGCCAGACTGGTCTACAGAGTGAGTTCCAGGACAGCAAGGGCTAGGGGAACTCTGTCTTGACAAACAACAAACAAACAAAAACAACAACAACAAAAAAGTCAGGGCTTCAACATAGTAATAGGGGGGAGCCTTCAGTTCACGGTGCCCTTGTGGTGAGCTCCTCCTGGTAGGAAGGGTCAAAGTTCACAACATGACATTTATGAGGGTTGAGAGGGAAGTGCTAACTTTTGGTTGTGAACCTGTACATCTTATAATTAAGACCCAAACCGGAGATTAAAATGGGTCTTAGTGGGGGAGATCTAGGAATAAAAAGTCCTATAAGATTGGATTCTAAGAGGTCTGTTCAGTTCTTTGATCTGGTAGCTGTTGTCTGTTGGTGGTAGTTTTACTTTACACATGAAGTTGTGTGAGGTCATCTTTGTTCTGTGTTCTCATGACTGAACAGCCTTCCCAGACTTTTAGAGTCTGGCTCTAGGCCAGAAGTGTCCACTGAGGCAGGCTGACAAAGAGGCTGGGGAAACAGACCTGACAGAGGAATGAGACAAGACCCACACAGCCAGAGTCTTTTTTACTTTTGGGTGGGTAGTGGCAGGAAATGTACAATGTGTCACTTGTGCTTTGAGACACAACAGTATCTAGTCCTCCCACCAGAGTCCCATACTCAGCAGGTTCTGAATGGCTGCTGTACACCAGAGATTCCCATTTTATTTGCAAACATTCAGATGGATGAGTTTGTGTTCTCCAGTGGGATGACTGCCTCTGTTACCTGCGGTTCTCATCCCCCTCATTGCATGTCATTCAAGGCTCTGCAGGAGATGCCTCATGAGGCTTGATGCTCACCTCCCAGCCTACATCTGCTGCTTCATCTGTCTTCAGTGAGGCAGGCAGGCTGGGAGTTAGGGAACTTGGAAGACACATTCCTCTCCTGCATGGCTGTGCCCTTCACTTGGAGGTGGCAGCAGCCCAGGGGCTCACATTAGAAGGACAAGTGGGGCCCTCTGCACCAAGGAGCTGGAAGGACCACAGCAGGCTGTCTCCTCCAGTCCCTTCCTATACTGCCCTGCCAAGGCCTGACCTGCTCTTCCTGCCAAAGTCTCTCTCTCCCCTTTTGTTTTCTCCTCCCCTCCCCCCACTATAGAACAATATGCCAGATGCCCAACTTCTCCCCATCACTCAGCTCACTCTCTGTTTCCTTAGGTTCTAAGCAGGCAGGCTAGGGGAATGGTGAAGGTTTGAAAGTCAGGAGCTTTGCAGATAGGCTGACTTTGGGTTTCCGAGGGCTTCCGAAGTATCACAGACTAGGTGGTTCAGGATGACAGAAACGTATTGTTTTACAGTTGTAAAGGCCAGAAGCCCCCCAAATCAAGGTCTCAGTAGAGCCATGTTTTCTCGGCAGGCACCAGCTCTCCTGGCTTCTGGTAATTCCTCGGCCTGCAGCAGCCTGACCTCTCTTCCCTTGGTGGTCTGACTGTGTTCACGTCTGTGTTCCAGTTTCTCGTTTGTAAGGCACCAGTCATATTGGATGAGAGGCCCCACTACCATAATCTCATCTTAGGTAATCACATCTGCACTGAGTTTGTGTCTATAATAGTAGCTTTGAATTACTATGAGAAAATGCTTTAGTTATAACCTGACTTGCTGTTTCTAAGGATATGCTTGCAAATAAATACTGTACTATACTTTAAAAAAAAAAAAAAACATACTCACTTTCCAGATAGCAAAGGATGGAAATGACATAGTAACTTAGAAAAAAAAAAACAAACAAAGAAAAGAAGAATAGGAGGCAGTAACACATCAGATGTGACTAGTTGGAGGCAGACTCAGAAGGGGTTGGAGTTCAGTAAGTCTGGTTCATGGCTCTTGGGAAGCAAACTGGAATAAGGTAGCCCAGTCCTTTAGACCTGGTATCTGGGGAATTGAGTCTCCAAGTTGGGCTTCTGGCAGCTGATGCCTACACCTCAGCCTCTTACTCACCTTTCCTGAGCCTTAGTTGACTCTGTCTAGGGAGGAGAATAGTGGTGTCTTGAGGAGGGAGTCTCTAGAAGATCACTAGATGAAAGGGCTTCGGGAGGGACTAGCTTGAATTACACTTTGCCTTTATCCATCTGTCTCAGTAGGTCCAAGCTGTACTCACAGATGTAAAGTAAGCATTGTTGATCTAGAGGGCAGATCAAGGAAAAAATCAATCAGGTGGCTGAATTCACTAGCCTCGAAATAACTTTCTGAGTTTGGTATGAGCTGTTCCTGTGCTGGCCTGAGAATTGCCTGCCCTTGGATGAGTGCTGACTGGGTGGGTGTGCTTTCACACTAAGCCCTCAATAGGGTCCTTGACCTCCAAACATGGCCTTGCTGGTTCATCAGCTTCCAGATGGATCTGACTTCATTCAGCAGCACATCTCTCCATGGCCATTGACCATCACAGATCTTAGGTGTGCCCTGACAAGTACAGGCAGCAATAGGCTCCGGTCCTTTACCACTGGGCAGAGGAGCTCTGCCTTCCATATTATTTGGGGCTAAAGAAAGGTCCTCTGGGAATATCTTTAGACTTCTGACTTCTTTTCTCATGGTAGCCCAAGTAGAACTCAACCATACCATTCTCAGATAGTGGCACTGAAATGGGGACCAGCAGAAAGAGTTGTGGGTACTTAAAAAATCAAGTTTTCTTACTTTCTAAGCAATTTAATGATTTGAACACAACTCTTCACATGCATGGACAGGAATCACTGGCTTGATTTCTCAGTATCCACTAAGGGCCAATATGTCCCACCGTAGGAACTAATGAAGAAACACTGCAGTGGGGTTTCCACCTATGGAGATCAAGTTGGACAAAAGTCCCTTTGTCTCAGGTTAGGCTCCCTGGGAAATGGACTGTGGTGGTTTGAATGAAAATGTCCCTCATATGCTCATGCTCTTGAACAATTGGTTCCCACTTGGGGGCACTGTTTTTGGGAGGTGGCGCAGCCTTGCTAGAGGAAGTATGTCACCAGGGGTGGGCTTTGGGATCCTACAGCCTTCCTCTGTGTCTGATTCACTCTCTCTGCTTTATGTTTGTGGTTGAAGATGTGACTTCTCAGCTTCCTGCTTCCTTGCTCTGCTGGTTGCTGCCATGCCTCCCCACCATGATAGATTGTTATCCCTAAATATCCCTGGAACCATAAATCCCAAATAAACTCTTTCTTCTATATGCTACTTTTAGCCATGGTATTATATCATAGTGATAGTAAAGGAACTAACATATGGACCCAAGATGAAGGTTTCCCAGCAGGAGGGGCACTGAGGGGTGTTCTCTGCCCAGCTTCTCTAGAGGAATGAGGGAAGTAGCTTTGGGAACAGAGGAATGTCTAACTGGGAAGTCATCATAATGAAGGCCTCATAGTGTTCCATGGGAGGCTCAGGAGCTGGGAATGTGTTTTAGAATTGTCTCAAATGGAGGCAAAGGACCAGGACTGTATAGCCAAGACCCCTGCATGAATAGGCATTAGTTATGGGGTTGGCTTTCAGGAGGTAGGTGTGACCCTGGAGGAGCCAACTCTTTTCAGAGGATATGTCCCTCAGTGCTGAAGGTGGCTGTGTGGAGATGAGGCAAGATGTTTGAGCATTCTCATGCTTCTCCATGACTCTGTAGTGTGTTCAGCAATAGGAGGCTATTGGTCACTCACAGAGACCTGGCATCCACTCACTCTTAGTTGAGCCTTATCTCTGTCTGTGGAAGAGAACATGGTGCCTTGGAGAGAAGTGATGGGCATTAATGAGTTACAGCCAGTGTGTCCAGGAGTCCCATAGATGAAAGGGCTGCAGGGGTAGGGCCAACTCTCAGTGGCCTCTGCTTTCGTCTGTCTGTCTCAGTGTGTCTTAGTTGGGCTTGATGCCTTGTAGGAGGCCAGCAAGTAAACAGGCTATAGAGTAGGACTTGGGGCAGAGAGTCCGAATGTTGTCAGCAAGAAGTTCCATCTAAGCTGAGAGCTGAAGAATTAGGAGTGGATCATTTAAAAAGGGTGTGGTGAGAGGCTTACCAAGGGCCAGAGGGGTGTGTGTGTGTGTGTGTGCGTGTGCGTGTGCGTGTGCGTGTGTGTGTGTGTGTGTGTGTGTGTGCGTGTGCGTGTGTGTGTGTGTGTGTGTGTGTGTGTGTGTATGTGTGGTGTAAGGGGTTGGTTATAGATATGAATGAGGCTGGGGAGGGTCAGTGACCTGGAGAGAGAGTATAACAACAGTATGAGGCCAGAGGGAAGGGCAACTATTGCAAGAAGAACGGAAGGGAAGGGGAAGGGGAAGGGGAAGGGGGAGGGGAAGGGGAAGAAGGGAAGGGAAGGGAAGGGAAGGGAAGGGAAGGGAAGGGAAGGGAAGGGAAGGGAAGGGAAGGGAAGGGAAGGGAAGGGAAGGGAAGGGAAGGGAAGGGAAGGAAAGGAAAGGAAAGGAAAGGAAAGGAAAGGAAAGGAAGACCCAGTGCTCCTTGGACAAACACAGAAGTGCTGGCAGCATACTGAAGCAGTCTGGGAATAGGAGAGATACCGATGATTTCTCCATTTCATCCAGGTCCAAATTCCTGTCATACATCTGCCTGGGCCTTTGGAACCTTCACGAAGCACACAGACATTACCTTTGTTGGGTTGCAGGCTACCCCCTTGGGCTATATCTGTTCTCCACCCCAGGTTCTGTCCTCCATGCTGGGAACCTCTTCTGCATGCTCTTGGACTACATGATCTTCAGTCCCCACTAGCCCTTGTTGCCCTCTGCTTGGCAGACTCCAGTTTTCTCTCTGTGCCACATCTTGCACTGCCCACTTTCCCACACCCATCCTCCAGTTTCCATGGAGATCCCTGCCGTGGCCCTGGTGACCTTTCCAGTGACCTTCTCTGCATGGGTGCTAGTAAACACTTTCTCTTTTGAAATGATTTTTCTCAGAGTTCCCTTCCGGTTTTCTTGAATTTTGATTATCTTCCTGATTTCTCTACTTTTGCCTGCAGTTTGGCATTTGTTCTGTCTTTTCTTTCTGCTCTTCTGCTGGGACCCTCTGAGTGCCCCACCCCACCCCATTAATTCCTATGTGAGGGCTGGACAGAGCAACATGCTTCCAATGAGTTCAGTGGGGCAGAGAGTTACGGGGTATCACATCTGTGCTAGGCTATGAATGTCTAAGTTCTGCCTTGCCAGCTCCCCACAATTCTCCTCCTCTCCCTCTTCTCTTTCCCCTTCCCATGGCTTTGATGAAGCCAGACACTGGGTTATAGAACCCCACATGACAAGTGGGGCATAGCAAGGTAGCCTCCTCCTAACATCGAGGACTTGAACCTTGCCAACAGTTGCCCACGTGTGCCAGCAACCACTGTGTGAGTCTAGTAACAGACTCCATTCCCATGCAAACTTGTGATAGTGCAGCCCCAGAAGACGCCTTACCTGGAGCCTTCTGAGAGGTTCGGGGGCAAGACCTTGAGGACAGTCTTGTGAGAGACCCTGAAACTGGCGTTGATGTCCCAATTGAGTTCTGCCTGATCTACAAGGACTTGAAACAAGAAATGTGGTTGCAAGCCTCTGAGTTGTACATCCCCACTCTCCTTGTCCGTTGTCAAGGACCCCTCCACAGAACCAAATTCCGTTCATCTTCAGAGCATATCATGCAATGTGCAGCTCCCGTGCTCTTTAAGAAGTGATTTCTGCTTTGCTTGGAACACATTCTTCACCTGATAAATTCTTGCTTGTATTTGTTGCCTTGAGCACATGGTGGCTTGGGTTATATAATCATATTTCAATGTTTATTTGTATGCTTATAATTAAAAATTTCTACAACAATAACAATGATTCGGAAGAGCCTTCTTGGTGACACAATACTTACACATACTCAACACATTTTTAAAAATAAAATTCAGTAAGTATTTATTTAGGATTTGGCTGGAACAGGTCCTGTGGGGATATGAAGATGTCAGTAGCCAAATGCATGATTTGGAACCTGGGATGTTCCATTCACACACATTTGTCTAATTAATTCCTATTTATCTTTTGGTGCTCATCCATTCTGCACCACCCTTTCAACACATCTTTCCCAGACTCTTGGCATAGGTCAGGTCCACTTGCATGCATACATAAATGCCTGCCAAGCAAGGCCACATTCTGATGTGTGGTTGGGGGCGTGGGGGGTTGGATTTTGACACCTCTTGGTGTTCCTTTTGTTTTGGTTTTGAGACAGTGTCTCACTATGTTGCTATTTAGCCCTGGCTGGTCTGAATGCACAATCCTCTTGCCTCAGCCACCTAAGTGCTGGGATTACAAGTGTACAATACCATATCCCATTCTGTTTTAAAAACATAACTTTACCAGTGGACAAAATTTAATCCATAGAACTTTATTTTTGCTCATCTGCATTTTAATACTCTTTTTAGGGTCAATGGTAGACTTTGCAGAGGTACCAAATTTACATTATATTTGAATCTCAGTATACCCATGAGCATTGTCATACGGATGCCATTCTGTAAGACAGAGTAAACAGTGTGAGGGCCATACCGAATGTAAGAATGTCTCATTCATTACCCCCCTAAACCCCAGAGATTCTCCCTTCCCTCTCATCCTTAGGAAGATGGTTCCTTAGGCCACAAAAATTCTATGGCTCCTAAATGGGGGTGCCTGTGATCTTGCACTTTAAGGGAATTTGTAGTTGAGATATTATGGGTGAATGAAGGGTGTTACTGGCATCTATTTAGTGGACACAAGGGATACTAAAAGGTGCAATAATGCACAGGGTTGCCCCCCATAAATTTATAATGTTAATATTGCTGCCATTCAGAAGCTCTTCAGTAATGCAGGTGTGTGCCTCAGCATTTTAGGGTAGTGGTAACAAAATGCTTGGCTTGAGTTTGGAACATTCTCGTGTGTGTGTGTGTGTGTGTGTGTGTGTGTGTGTGTGTGTGTGTGTGTTCCTAAGAGGCTCTGACATTCTCCCTCTCTTGCCCCTCTGGCTAGCATTGTGAGGTGAGTTTGAAAATAGAAATCAAGTCAGTATTAACAAAGCCACACAGAGAAGAGTGAGAGTTCCCATATCCCAACTGCTCCCCACTTTGCTATTAAAGGTTGCAAAATAAGGTTCATGTTCTCAGAGTCCAGTGGAGCCCAGGGAAGATGACTGAGGTCACAAATGAGTGGGCAGGAGTGCAATGTCAAAATAAAAATATGAACTGTGGAGTAGTTGTCTGAAATTTCCCCTTTCCCTTTTCTTTGTGTGTATGTACATATGTGTGCATGTCTCTATTTATGTGTGTGCATGTGTGTATGTCTGTGTGTGTGCAGGTATATGTGTACATTGTGTGTGCATATCTCTGTGTGTATGTGTGCAGGCATGTGTGTGTGTGTATTTCTGTGTGTGTCTGTGTTTGTGTATGTCTCTATGTGTACACAGGAATATATGTCTATGTGTGTGCATGTGTGTATGTCTCTGTATGTGTGTGCAGGAGTATATGTGTATGTCTGTGTGTTTACATGTGGGTATATGTCTCTGTGTATGTGCACAGGCATGTGTGCTTTTATGTCTATGTGTGTGTATGTATGTGGGTGGGTGTGCATGTTTATATGTGTGTCTGTGTATGTATGTATGTATGTATGTCAGTGTGTGTATGTCTCTGTGCATGTGTGTGCTCACATGCATGCATGTGAGTATATTTGTGTATGCCTCTGTGTGTGTGTGTGTGTGTGTGTGTGTGTGTGTGTGTGTGTGTGTGCTGGAATTACACTTGGGCCTCATGCATCCCAGGCAAGTGCTCTGCCTCTGAGCTATTGTGGAGATAGCCTCTGAGCTAAAATGGCTCCCAAAGGGAGTGGCGCTATTAGGAGATATGACTTTTTTGGGGGAAATGTGTCACTGTGGGGCCGGCCTTGAGGTCTCTTTTGCTCAAGCTTCCCTCAGTGTGACTGTCAGTTGACTTCCTGTTGCCTGTAAGATGTAGCACTCTCAGCTCCAGCACCATGTCTGCCTGCACACCGCCATGCTCCCTATCATGATAATAATGGACTAAACCTCTGAAACTGTAAGCTGCCACCCCAATTAAATGTTTCCTTTATAAAAGTTGCCATGGTCATGGTGTCTCTTCACAGCAATAAAAACTCTATCTCTCCAGTCCTCTTTTTTTTTTCTAATCAACTTATATTCAACTTTAAAAAGTCAGCAAGTAATCATTATTTCTTACATGCTATGAATGCTTTTCAAACATCTGTCCCAGGAAGGCCAAGCCCTTTAAGCCAAGACTGGTCCTGGATATGCCCCAGTTTGAGAGTTTTGAGATTGGGTTTGATTGAGGAAAGTATGCTCTGTTTCTATTCTTTATGGCTTCTCACTCTGTCCTGAGTGTCCGTAGGCAAATGTTTATTGTCCTTTCCTCTTTGACTGAGGTGTAGATTCCTGTAATCTGCCTGAAGTGAATCTCTTGATGCTGTTTTACTTTTAACCTGAATCTTCTGCTTGGCTGGGTCAATAAACACTTCATTAGTGGAAGTCCCTGATCACTTATCAAATTAATTTTATACCAGTAGGGCCTCTAATTCTAGCTCATGTTTTCTGGTATTTTCTGTCTGTGCATGTTTCCTTTTTGAGGTGGTCAAGGAACTTAGCAACATTTTGTTCTAGAGGCTGGGTAAGGAAAGCCTACAGCATCAGTTGTCATATACTCTCAGGGCCTCAATAAAAGGGGCCATATTTTAGGGAAGGAGAGGAACATTATATTTCAAAATAGAGATACTAGAAAATGCCTGATTTTTTTTAAAAAAAAAAAATCTCTTTTTCTTTATTTTTTTGAAACAGGGTCTCCCTGTTTCTGGCTGGCCTGAAACTTACTACATTGACCAGGCTGACCCCAAACTCACAGAGATCCACCTGTCTCTGTTTCCTAATTGCTGGAACTAAAGGTGTGCATCAGTACAGCCAGCACTATTTTTCTTGATAATTGTCATAAAGCCGCCCAGATTAAAAATTGTACAGTATCTCCTCACTGAGAACAGACAATGCCTTCTCTGGCTCTATTTCCCCTGTGTCAGTCATTGTCAAATGCTACATAACAAAAACAACCTCACGTGGTTACAGCAGTCTGCAGCTGTTCTCTCTTTCTTCCTCTATGCCTGCCCCATCTGCAAGCATGTTAGCCAAGATTTATCTGCACTGGCTGGGCTGGACCCAGGCTGCAGGTTCTGTCCAGGTCCACTGCAACAGCCTCAGTTTTGCTGTGCCTATGGCATGGCTGTCGCTAAGGCATATTTTCTGCATGATCATGGCAGAAGTAGAAGGTGAAATCTCATTGGCCCAAAGCAAGTTCTGTGGTGAAACTCAAGCCCCAATTTTCATTGATTTGGGAAACATTCCTTTCAAAGTTAGTTGCTGAACACAATCACAATAATTTTATTATCTGCCATAGTTTCTGATGGTCAGGAATTCAGGAAGGGGCTCAGTGAGGTGGTCCCAACTCAAGATTTCTCCTGGAGCCATAGTCCAATGGTGGCTACAGCTGGCACATCAGGGGATGGGCCAGATTTTTCTGTCTTCATGTTGTTTCAGGCTTTTCTGTGTGGGCTAGTTGGAGTTTCCAAACAGCTTGGTGAATTTAGAATTGTCACCCTGTACACAGGCACACACAGTTGTTGCCAGAGAACCAAATGGAAGGCACCTATATTTTACAATGAGCCTTGGAAGTCACACAGCATCACTTCTTCCATGTATGTTGGAACAATTGTAAACCTTCCCAATTTCAATGGGAAGGAATGTGGATCCCAACTCTCAGAGGGATGTGTGAGTCACATGATAAAAAACACATAAGGGGCCTGCCATCATGGCACAGAGATGTATTCTCTGACCACAGTTTGGAGAGGAGAATGCATATAGGCTAAACCTGCCCTCAGAGTCATGGGCCTTTGCACTTTATATGGGGCCATGAACACTGAAGCACAAAAATGTATGTTAGGTAACTGCTTTTAGGCTGGCTGCCCAGAAACTGGCTCAGAAGTGGAGCCTGGGGAAGATTTTGTATTGAGGGGTTTCTATAATGAAAACTTTATAGCCATGTGGGGGAAGCAGCCAAGGATTGGGGAGAAACTAGGTAATACTGGAGGCTTAGTTCCATGAGGAGTCACAAGTGTCACTTGTGGGGAACACCTGAGATACTTCTCAGGTATTTCTAGGTAAGGTGGCTCCTGTCAGATTAGGAGACTCCTCCAGAGTAGGGTGTAAGTGTGAGGTACAGGTAGCCAAGAGCAGCTGCAGCAGAAGGAAGAGCGTGCTATGGCTTTAGTGTGATTCATGTGTGCCCCCAAAGGTTTATGTGCAAAGGATTGGTACCCAGGGTGGCAGTATTGTCCTTCTTTAAAAGGTGATGTCTTACCTTCTTTTGCTATAAAGAGACACTATGACCAAGGCAACTTATAAAAGAAAACATTTAATTGGAGCTTGCTTACAGCAGCATCTCTATCTCCACACAATGTAGCAGCATCCCTACCTCCACACAATGTAGCAGCATCCCTACTTCCTTGTGATGTAGCAGCATCCCTACTTCCTTGTGATGTAGCAGTATTCCTACCTTCCATGATGCTCATTGTCATGGCCTCTTGATGACTAGACAACTCAGTTTCTTTGCTCATTTTTAAAATGAGGAGCTTAAAGTAACTGTCTTGGTTACTTTTCTCATTCCTGAGACAGAACACCTGAAGGAAACAGCTTAAGAGAGGAAGGCTTTCTTTTAGCTCGTGATTCAGGGGATGCAGTCTGTCATGATGGTAAGAATGGCTTGTGGCATGGCACCAAGAATGTGAAGTAGCTGGTTATGTAACATTAGTTGCCAGAAAGCAGGGAGTTCAGACCAAATGAGAGGGCCTGGCTGTAACCCTCCATGTCTATCCCCTAGCAGCCCAGTTCTTCTAGCTAGGCCTCCCAAAGGTTTCACAGTCTCACAAAAGAGTGCCACTACCAAATGTGAGCCTATGGAGAACATTCAATACTCCAGCTACAACAGAAACCAGGCAAGGCAGCTTTAATTCTCATTTTAATTTGAGAAAGCCACTGTGGTCCACAGCAGTAGCATCTTTAGACCTTCGGAGGCTAAAGTACTGTGTGTGAGAAGCACACACATCCCATATGACACCAGGGACAATTGTTAAGTGGGCTCGTATTTCTTTGGCTCTCAGCTTTGGTTCTCAAGCCAATGTGTTCTCTTAGAGAACCAATGCTCTTAAATGGCTCTTGATTTAAAGTCTGTATTGCCTCCCAAAGGATGTGCTTCATCTGTGCTGGATTTTATGTTCAAGCTTGTACTTAGCCATGATTTTAGGAGACTGTTCCCATGCCTTGTTAAGCCAGCAGCAGCAGTAGCAGCAGAGTGGTATTGTAAGTAGTAGGACTGTTGCTCACTTAGTTGAGGACTACCCACGGGTACCTTTCTTGCTATAATATGGATTTCTCTGTCTGAAGTGAATTCAGTGTGTGTGGGGGTGGGTGGAGTGGGGAACAAACTTACAGTATACTAGTCAGTTGGAGCCCTTGGATAGTAGTGGCATCTGAGGCCTAAAAATTGGGAGGGAAGATAAATTCATGTCTGAAATATTCATCAATCCTAATTAGGATGAAATACTGCCATTTACAGGGTAAAAAACCAGTCATATTGTCATCAAGCTGGTTGGTGTCACTTAAGGATAGCATCAGACCAAAGACTCAGAGTGGCCTTTGTTGCTGTCGGGTAGAACTTGCACCTGCAGCTACAGGAGCCGAGTTGCCTAAGAAGGTAGAAACCTGCACTCCCATATCCATGGGAACCTCTTCCTGTAACCCTAACTGCTCCATCTATGAGCCCATTGCATCAGCACTGGATGGCCAATGACAGCTATCTGTTTCCCATGTGAATGATGATACTTCCTTCATAGTCAGTGCCCACCAGTAGGCACATCTGCACAATATAGAGGTCCTCTGATTTTGAGCCAAATACATGTCCACACAACTCCTTGCAGACTTGCTTGTGCCAAAGTCACCAGACAAGCCTTTCTCCACTGCCCATGAGTCTGTGGTTGTACCCTTGCCGTGGGCTATTTTCCACATACAGTGATGATCAGGCATGGCATTGGGTGTCTATTTTCAGCTCACACCAGCTCAACCAGCTGACACATACATCTTCAAATCCACTCTGAGGCATTCCCCTCCTCTATCAGTTGAGCATGGGAAATTCCCCAGTGAGGTCACAGTTGTGATCTGAGTGGGAAGGGTTGCTGTAACAGCAGAGAGCAGCATAGTAGAGGTGGACCTTGGCTGCCTTCTCTTGCAAGTCATGTGCCCTTCAGCCCTGCTGTGGGAAGCCTGGAATGTACAGCTTATGCTTTGTGATGGATTGTTGTGGACCCTCCCACCATCGTGACTTTGTGGGTAGATTAGCTCAACATTTGCAGCTCTACTTAAAGTGTGTGGCCCCTAATAGATCAAACCACACTCTAGTAGATGGCCCCCACATCCATGAATATGTGTGCAACACAAACTGGTCTTGGTGGGTTATAAAAAAATTAGAGGACGTGAGTAGGGAGGAGGTGGGGGGAAAGAGTTGGGGGTGATTATGATCAAAGTACATTGTATGCATGTATAAAATACTCAAAGAACTAACAAGAATATATTAAAATATTTGTAGCCATGTCCATTTAGTCATGCACTGTCTCACATGGTCAGTGTCCACAAGGTGGCCCAGAAGCCACCAGCAGCTCTTTTAGTGGTTTAGCATTCTCTGCTGAAGACCTCACGGGCTTTGCTCCAGAATCCTGGGGGTATGTCTTGAAATTCTCCATGTGGAGCATCTCCAGGGGCCCCCAGAACACCTTTATCTAGCAAAGCTTCTGCCCCTGCCTCAGGTTATATGGCCAAATGGCAGGGTCTGGACCTGCTGCAGGACCAGCATGTTCTGAGCCCTACTCAAAGCAGGAGTCCTTTATGCTGCCCCCCCTTTAAATTAACAAATGCTGTGTTCAGAAAGCTTAAGTCATTTCAAGGTCTCAGGGCAGGTAAGTGGTGGCTGGGAGGCTCAGTGTGCCCCTCCTGCTGCACTGTGCTGCCCCCCACAGACAGCCACATCTAGTTCTGGGATGTTGAAAAAGAGAATTACCTGTGGTCAGTTGCAGGTGGGGGAACTGGCTTACCCTAGTAATGCCAGATGTAGATCAGTTTTGGCTTCTTAAATTAGGTTGTGACTCAGGTGCCTGTGTTACTCAAGGACAGGCATTGGCACCGTGTCCTGGCCTGACTCAGTGAGTGATTCAGACTGAGAACTGGCCAAATTGAGGATTTTTGGATGGTACATAACCTTTTAGGTATTCATCCTATCTCAGCTATGAATAGACTTGGGCCACAATCAACCCCCCCGGACTCCTCCTCCTTCTCAAGTGCTTCAAGTCTTCCCTCTGTGTCCAGTCTAGACAATGGGCATCATTGCAGCGTGGACTTTCCTTCCTTTTGTCCCATTTGTCCTTGGCTCACAGAGCTCCTCCAGATGCCTTTGTGTTAACTGGAACACTAAGGAGGAGGTTGGCTCTTAGAGGTCTATTCACATGCCTAAGCTATTTATGTGGGAACCAAGATCTGACTCCTAGTGGTTTGACTCTGCTGCATCGGACTGAACCATGCTAAATGTTTTATGTTTATTGACAATTATTGATGATAAACTTACACCTCCTTGTTTAGCAGTGTCTTAGAAAATTGAAAACTTCCTAGAGATTGTATCAGTATTAATATAGTATTAATTTTGCTTTTTAGTCTATTTCGTTTGATAAAAATGAACATTTAATTATTATTGTGATGATTACTCTGGCCAAACTTTGTTTTTGTGGGCCTTAGGATGCCTCTTTCAACTTTGTAGGGCTTATGGACTGGTGGGAGGTAGGTTTTTGGGAAGTATGGTGAAATACAACCTAATGTTACTGAGTGAAGGAGAGGGAAAATTAGTCATAAATGGTAAAATAATTCATTTTACTTCCAAATGCATATTTATGGATTTTTTTTTTGGTTTTTCGAGACAGGGTTTCTCTGTGTAGCTTTGTGCCTTTCCTGGAACTCACTTGGTAGCCCAGGCTGGTCTCGAACTCACAGAGATCCGCCTGGCTCTGCCTCCCGAGTGTTGGGATTAAAGGCATGCGCCACCACCTCCCGGCTTAGATTTTTTTTATAAAATAGGCATGTACTTTGATTAAAAAAATAAAAAATTAGATTCCTCCTTCCAAAGACCTTTTAGACCCAAGCAATTTTCTTCCCATCTTCCCTGAGCATAGAGGAAGGAGTTGGAAGAACTTATGTAGAGGCACGAGAAACCAAAGTTGGAGCATCTTCCAGTTTTTTCTCTATGGTTCATATTGTAGCTTCAGTAATTTGTTTCCAATGCTGGTCCAAACCCATACATACTTGATTCAGTTTCTTTTCTATTGCGATGAAGAGACACCATGAAAAAGGCTACTTATAAAAGAAAATATTTAATTGAGGACTTGTTTACAGTTTCAGAGGATGATTCCACAACTTTCGTGGGGAGCATGGCAGTAGGCAGGCAGGCATGACGCTAGAGCAGTAGCTGAGAGCTTACATCTGATTCATAAGCAGAAAGCAAAGAGAGAGAGAGAGAGGCTGGAACTCAAAGCCTACATTCAGTGATATACCTACTCCAACAAGGCTGTACCTCTTAGTCCTCCTTAAATAGTCTGTCAGCTGGAAAACCAAACATTCAAATATATAAGTCTATGTGGGGCATTCTTATTCAAACCATCACAATACTTGAAATCAAACAAAATTTAAAAGTGAATTTCAAATTCCATGTTTAAATTACAGGCCTATGGACTCATAACTCCTTTCTAATTTTTAAAAATTTTTATTTATGTGAATGTATATATGTGTGTGGGTTTGTGCACATGTGTGCAGGTGACCTTGGAGGCCAGAAAGGGGCATCAGATCCCCTAGAGCTGGAGTTAGAGGTGGCTATGAGCCTTCCAATGTGGGTGCTAGAAACTGAATTCCACTCCTGTGCAGGAGCAGCAAGCACTTAGAACCATGGAGCCACCTCTTAGCCCCTCAGACCTCCTTTTATTTCCGTCAGTGTTTGAGTTGTTCTTTCCACTCTCTGTTGCCAGAGTGGTTGCTTTTGCATTCTCAGAGGAGAGTGGGGGAGGCCTTAGCCCACTTCAGTCGCACACCTCTTTGGTGTATTCATCAGGCTTCTGCATCACTGTGACCAAAATACCTGAGAGAAGAATTGAAAGGAAAAGGGTTACTTGAGCTCATGTTTTCAGAGGTCTTGGCACATGGTTGCTTGGCCCCATGCACTAGGGTGAAACATGATGGGGGCAGGAGCATTCAGAGGAAGGGCTTCTTCACCTCACTGCAAACAGGAATCGAGGAGATGGGGAGAGAGAGAGTGACAGAAAGGGCCACAGGGATGTTACCCCTAAGCACTTTCTCCCAGTGACATACTTCCTCCAGTGAAGTCCCACCTCCTGTCCGTTTCCAGAACCTCCCCAAAATAGCACCACCATCGAGGAGCCTAGGCTCTAACACATGAGGCTGTGAGGGACATTTCATACTCCATACTATATGGGGACAAGACAGTGAGTCACACTGGATCATCTGATATTTGGATTAATTTGTAGGGCTGTTCTATTGGAGTGCCTAATTAGGGTGGAACTCCTGGAATAGATTCACAGGCAGAATGCACTTTCTGTGGTTGCTGTTTCTGAAAGTTCTCAGGATAAGGGGTGTTAGATCAGCCAAAGTTTCTCTTAAGAGTTTACAGTCCTCTGTACCATTGCATTATGAATCCTGAGGTTACACAAAATAGACAGAGGGTCTCAGGTGGGCATTGGAACCATGCCATCTACTATAGCCCTGTCTTCTTTCCCTAAAGGGAGTGCACTAGGCTTCCATAGTCTCTCCTAGCCAGGCTTCAACAGGTGCAAAATATTCTGGGTTTTGGATAAAGAGCAGAATCCAGTGGATGCTTTCGCTGTTCATCTTCTCTGGTCTGTGACCATTTCCCACAGGACCTGTGAGTAAACCAGGAAGTAATTGGTAACAGAGCCTGGTGGTGTTAGCAGCTGAATGGTAATGACTCCCCTGATGAACCCTGCCTCTGCCATTGCTCACAGCTTCTGTAGAGAGGAACTCCTGGCTACCAGTCTGCCTCATTTAAGAGGGAGAAGAAGGTCCAGAAGGCCTCACATCTCTTTTGACTATAGAAGGTTTCCAAAATTTTTCTTCAGTTTCCATATCTTCATCCAAAACACATGAATTCCTGGAGGCCCTTTTCTAACCAGATTAACTCTCGAGTCATCCCTGTGTCCTCTGTCTCACACAGTGATTGTATTCCTCTGTCCATTTGCAACTTTAATTATGAGTTTCCTTGATGGGCTTCCCTCCTGGTTAACTTCTCCTGGTAACTCATTAAACCTCTGAGTCACACATTCATTATTATAGAGAGGACAAAAATGAAAGAACACAAAGGAGCCGAGCCCTGGGAGAAACTTGGGGGCGGACTACTGTGGTTAAGCATAGCTGGGCATCTGGAGGCCTTAGCTGCCTCTCGTCCCCTTTTAGGACGTTGGACCTACAGGGTGCTGTACATAATGCACTGAGGTCATTGGCTGCGGTTGGGTCTAATGGGACTCTGCTTATTGTAGAATACCAGCTTACAATTCTGGTGAAAGTGCATTCCTCCTACCTAATTGTGTCCTCTGAGCCTACGTGGTCTTCAAACAAGGATGAAGCATCTCATTAAAGAGGATTCCCAATCTTAATTTTGTCCCTCAAAGAACATGAAAGGAAACAATTCATAACCCACAGAGGCTTGTAATACTTTCTATTCTTCTCACTGTGATTTTCCCCCAACTCCCCACCTCCACTCTCCCCCAGTTCACCAAGCATTCTTCCTTTCCTCACTCCCTCCTCAAGATTAGTATTTCACTTTATTGGCATCAGACACCCCTTTGAAAGGTAAGGTTCCTGGTACCACCTGACTGATTTGTTGTTGTGAAGATTAATAGAGCTAAAACATGCCAGTACCACCCACCTGGTGCCTGGAACATTTTAAATCTCCCAAAGGTTAGCTATTATAATGTTCAATTCTGTCTCCCTGGCCTCCATTTTTATTTTCACTCTCAGTGGAAACACTGGAGGAAAAAGAGTCTGAAAGCTGAGAAATTAGATCCTAAATAATAGTAACAATAGGTATCATTTACTGAGTGTGACTTATGTCCTGAGCCTGGCATGTATTATCTCTTTCATCCCTGCCACAGCCCTGAGGGATAGATAGTGTTATCATCCACTTTCACAAACAAGGAAACTCAGACTTAAGAGAGATGAAGCAATATGCCGGAGGCCACAGAGCTGGCAAGTGGTGGAGCTGAGCCTGCCTGACTCCCAAGACCTTGGCTTAATAGCCTTGTAAAAGTCTGAAAACCAAATGCTCTTGGTGTGCATTTATGACTCCTGTGAGCTATGAGCCCCTGCTCAGAGACTTTGGGCCCCTGATGACAAGTGGCCTGTTAGTAGAAAGAGCAGAACCAGCCTGTCAACTGGCCAGGGTGAAGTCACCTGGCCTGCACTGAAGCAAACCCTCTGATGGCCTCCTTGATTTTTTAGTCAGAGACAGGGAGAAATGGATTCTTCTGCAAAGGTTGCCATTTGTTTCTTGATTATTTAATAATCAAGTTAAAAATGTATGCTGCCTCCTTGGTTGGCAAAATAAAGGCTCTCTGCACCTTAATATGTGCTTAAAACAACTAATGAGTTCTTAGGGATCCATCATTGACTCTAGAAGTAGAAGTCAGGATACTTGGAGTCAGTGAATGTAGGTTTGCCAAGATCCTCTCCCTGAAAAGAAACCTCCACATAGTTCACAACCCCAGAGCCTTATCAGTCCTGGGGAGTTTGAGGATGAGCTGATGTCCAGCATGGAATACTTGGCACATAGCCTTGTCCTCCAGATGTCCTGGGACTAAGGCCACATGTGGTCCTTGTACATGTGTCCGCTGGGAACACTGCATCTGAGGGGCAAATTTCTGGATAAAGTCGCAGCTCTACAAATGGTTCCTTGCACCCTGAGTCAGACCAACACAATCCTGGATTCCCAAGCACGAGAGCAAGAGGGGCGGTCACAGCCTGGGCTGCTCTGATGGTGCCTCTTTTGTGCTCACAGGAGTCACATTTCCTTGTTAATAGTGACAACTCATTGCTATTCACCTTCCTCCTCCTAGCCCTTTCTTCTTCCCCCTGACATCCTATTTCTTCTTTTTTCTCCTCCTTCTCTTTTTCTTCTTTTTCTTCTTCTCCTTCTCCTTCTTCTTCTTCTTCTTCTTTCTCCTCCTCCTTCCCTCCTCCTTCTCCTCCTCCCCTCCTCCTTCTCCTCCTATCCTCCTCCCCCTCCTCTTCCTCCTCCTCCTTCTGCTTTTATTCATCTTCCTCTGCTTTTTTTTAACTATGAAAATATGAACAGCAAGAGAATGTCAAGATTTGGTAGGTTCTTAACTCCTTAATTCAAGCATTTATAAAGCATGCAGTCTAAACTGAGCCTGAGGTGGAGGTTATAAAAGTAAATAAGAAATAACTCCTACTCGTGTCCAGGCGGGGTAATGAAGGGCGAGGGTCGAGGGAAAGAGAGCTTGGGGGAGCGGGAGATCCCAGCTGGATCAAGAACAGAGAGGGAGAACAAGGAATAGGAGACCATGGTAAATGAAGACCACATGAGAATAGGAAGAAGCAAAGTGCTAGAGAGGCCCACAGAAATCCACAAAGATACCCCCACAACAGACTGCTGACAATGGTCGAGATACAGCCCGAACTGACCTACTCTGGTGATGGCATGGCCAAACACCCTAATTGTCGTGCTAGAAACCCCATCTAACTACTGAGGGATCTGGATGCAGAGATCCATGGCTAGGCCCCAGGTGGATCTCTGGGAATCCAATTAGCGAGAATGAGGAGAGTTTATATGAGCGAGAATTGTTGAGACCAAGGTTGGATAAAGCACAGGGACAAATAGCCAAACGAATGGAAACACGTGAACTATGAAGAGGGGTCACCAACTGGATCAGGCCCTCTGAATGGGTGAGACAGTTGATTGGCCTGATCTGTTTGGGAGGCATCCAGGCAGTGGGACTGGGTCCTGTGCTCATTGCATGAGTTGGCTGTTTGAAACCTGGGGCCTATGCAGGATCGCTTGGCTCAGCCTGGGAGGAGGGGACTGGACCTACCTGGACTGAGTCTACCAGGTTGATCTCAGTCTGCGGGGGAGGTTTTGCCCTGGAGGAGGTGGGAATGGGGGGTGGGCTGGGGGGAAGGTGAGGGGGGCCGGAGGGGGGAGAACAAGGGAATCTGTGGCTGATATGTAGAACTGAATTGTATTGCAAAATAAAAATAAAAATTAAAAAAAGAATCAACTTCTGTTGAATGTGTACATTCAGGAGTACTGCAAGTATATATATCTGGGTTGGATATCATTTTAAATGTTCCATACAGGCCATGTGTTGAAACCTTGGTCTGTAGTATAGCAATGTTGAAGTGATAGGACACTTGAGAGGAGGTGAGACCTTAGTTATGCCAGTGCAGGTCTGTATCTCAGTACTCAGAAGATAGAGGCTGAAATATGAGGAATTCAAGGCCAGCCTTGGCTGTATAGTGAGTAAAAGGCCATCCTGGAATCTTGTCTCAAAAACTCAAAGGGGGAAAAAAGAGGTGTGGCCTAGTGAGAGGCTATTTGGTCTCTGGAGACACAACCTCAGAAGGGATTAATATAGTTCTTCTCTTGGGACCCAGCTTGCTTCTAGATTCCTGTCTTGTGGTCCTTTTATCTTACCAGTAATGTCATCCACCATGACATTAATGTCTTCATCAGAGCCAAGCAGAAGCTGACACAGTGTCTTTGAACCTCCAGAGCTATGAGCTAAATAGACAATGTTTTCTCTGTAAATTATCTGGCATTGAGTATTTTGTTATGGAAACACAAGACAACTAATAAAAAAAAGAGAGACAAAAATGTGACACATACAATGAGCAACATGTTCCAAGCACTTTCTTGCATCTGGTGCTCTGTTGAGTCACTCTGAACTGGATCATCTCAATTCTCAGAGCAGCATTCTGCTGGAACCCAGCCATCTCATCTGCTTACACATGTGGCCAATGCCAAGAGAGAATAAATAATTGTCCCAACATCATACTGTGAGCATGCATGCCACTGTTCATGGTGTGGCTGCTTCCTACTTAGTCATAGCATTCTGTGACAGGTGGCACAAAAGAAGGGTCAGGAAGATGTGAGAGATTTGGATCTAGCTTGAAGCAGTGAGGGAAGATGGTTGCAAGTGTTAGAATATTGTGAGCAGAGACAGAGGTGGAGGTTCCAGGTGTTTCCAGCTTAAGATACTGGGGATGGGTGGTATGAATATGATGACAGAAGAATCTAGAAAGACATCTGGGCTATTCCCCCAGTGCATAAATCTTTGAATTCTGGGAATATAAATGATGGGCTATTTCTTCTTCTTACTCTTTTATTTATTTTCCACATTGTCTTCAATGAATTTACATGTGTACATGTTTTACACATGTGTGTATGCATATACATATGAAAGGATATGTGTGTTGGAGAAGTGTTAAGTTTCAGTGCAGATGGAGGAGTCTAGGGGGGAGGGTTGTTTATCATAGCAACAGAGAAGAGACTAAGACACCCTATTTCCATGGATCCCTGAGTCCCAAAGTTTGTCTCTCCAGCCCATGAAGACTATCAGAGTCTCTGGGCTATTGATTTCTACTTGGTCTTAACGACTGCATTGTCCAGCATCAAGTACACTGAGTGAAGAGTATGACTCTGACCAGGGTTTCCATTCAGTGGATATTTCTGCTCTGGACTCAAACTCCCAAGTGCTGGGTGTCTTGGTTGTTCCCAGTGTCTTCAAGCATCTGGCTTGTGTGAGTGTGTACGGGTGGTTGCGTGCAGGGGTTTGTCTGTGTCTAAATATGCTTTCTGCATAGGTGAAATTGTGAGCATCTCTCCACATTCTAAATAATTCTTTGAGGGACATTTCAATAATGCCCTCATTCTTTCAGCATTTACTTGCTTACCTTTATGGTTCAGGACTTTGATATGTCTATCTATATCCTCTAAGTAATTAACAAGAGAAAAATAAAAAAACTTTCAATGCAATCAGTAACAGAAACTAGGGACTGGATTCTAATAGCTATTCCTCTTTTTCTCTGTATTGTGTGAGTCAAGTATGTAGTGTCTTCAGCAACAGGGTCTTACCATCAAGTTCTGGAGGGCAACCAAGACCAGTGGCAATAGCCTATAATGTCTAGGGTTGTGACCAATAGCTTGAAAAGTGGTGTCCCATACCTGGTACTGAGATTTGTATTTAATAGTCTATGTTGTCTAGGAGAAACACTGTTCCCCAGCATTATGGGGGTAACTTGATCAAACTCCTTTAATATATGAATGTATTTTAGGAAGCTTTTACAGTATTAGGTTTCTTTATGGCCTTTTTTTCAAACATCTTTAGCATTAGTTACCCCTCCCCATATGCACTCCTCTACCCTGCCCTTCCATCCCCTACCCAATTTAACCCTTCCTGTTTCATTATTCTCCTTTACCCTTTTATACCACCTGCATTCTATCCCCCTACCCTTGAAATTCCCAACCCCACCATGACCCCAGCTTCTTGCCTTACTAGCTTCCTGCCTTTTATGGTTACTCCAAGTGAAACACACATATCTAAAGATTGAAAGCTAAGATCCACATATGAGAGAGAATAGGCAATTCTTGTCTTTCTGGGTTTGTGCTACCTCTCTCAAAATGATTCTTTCCAGCTCCATCTATTTACCTGTAAATTTTGTTCTCTACAGCTGACTAATAATCCATCATATAAATGTACCACATGTTCATTATCCATTTGTCAGATGATGGACATCTAGGCTATTTCCATGTCTTGGCTATTAGTGAATAGAGCAGCAATGAGCATGAGTGAGCAAGCATATCTATAATATCCCAGGAAATAAATAACCCATTCCAGAGCACTTAATCAGTTTATTTTTAGGGTAAATTTAGGTTTATAACATTTGGCCTGAAAGTGTAGAACATCCCACATTCTCCCCTCCTCTTATGAATTCCTCTATTATTTCTAGCACACATTACTAGGGTACAAAGGACAGAATCAAAATTGAATCAAAGGGAGGAATTTCCTAAGGAATTTCTTTTCCTCACCTGTAGCCCACAGTGAAGATCTTCCCCCCTCCTTGAAATGGAGGGAAAGACCTGACAGGACAGAGAATTCTACTCAGAAACATACGTGTGAACACTATAGATCAACACCACACAGAAGAGTCATAGGAAGACCTTTTCAGTTAATTTGTGTCTAACTCTTGGTTCTCCAAAGCCCAGGGTGCAAGGAAGTCCCAGGGCAGAAGGCTTATGCTGCAGATAATCTTGGGTAAGGGAGAGTGGGGTATCATGTGTTAGGCAAACAGCCAAGTCTCTCCCCCAGGTGATATTAATGACCCTTAGGAGAGGTCAGCCTTGGTTAAATCTCCTGCACCAATAAAAGGAGTCAGCCATAGAAGGTGTTCTCAAATAGCTGGCTTTCCTTGTTTAACTTTTTTAGTGGTAAAATATACATGATACAAATTGATTCTTTCAACCATTTCTAAGTGTATAACTCAGTAATATTGAATACATTCATATTGGGTAGTGTTTGAGTTTTGCTTCTGTTGCTGTGATAAAACATCCTGACCAAACATAATGTAGAGAAAGGGGGTTTATTTAAGCTCATAGTTTCAGGCAACAGTCCATCACTGCAGAGAAGTTACAGCTTCTTCTCAAGCAGCAGGAGCTGGAGACAGCTGGTCATATCATCCTCACAGTCAAGAGCAGAGGGAGAATGAATGCAAACATGCTTTACTTGCTCGTTTGCTTGTGCTCAGCTGCATTTCTCTACTCTTATACAATCCATGATGCCCTGCCTGGAGAATGGTGCCATTCATAGTGGGCTAGGTCTTCCCCCATCAATTAGCTTAGTTAAGACAATCCATACATTAAGATATGTCCACAGGTCAACCCAATGTAGACAATCCTTCATTAATTCTCTTTCCCTAGGTGATTCTAGGTTGTGTCAAGTTAACAATTTAAGCTTATTATAACCAGTCTATCAGCATCCATCTCCAGAACCATTTCTACTTTGCAAAATTGAAACTTGGTAGCTATTTACTAATAACTCTTTATGTTCTTCCATTCCTCAACCACCATTCAACTTTCTCTTTCTATGATTTGACTACTCTATGCCTGTAGCTAGAGTTTTCCTGCCTGGCCCACAGTCAGGATATATCTCTTTCACCTGCCAGTCCCACAGCCTCTCAGACCCGACCAAGTAAACACAGAGACTTATGTTGCTTTCAAACTGTATGGCCATGGCAGGCTTCTTGCTAACTGTTCTTATAGCTTAAATTAATCCATTTCCTTTCATCTATACCTTGCCACATGGCTCGTGGCTTACCGGCATCTTCACAAGCTGTTTCTCATCGTGGCGGCTGGCAGTGTCTCTCTGACTCAGCCTTCCACTTCCCAGCTTTATTCTCCTCCTTGCCCCGCCTATACTTCCTGCCTAGCCAACGGCCAATCAGTGTTTTATTGATTAATTAGCAACACATTTGCCATACATCCCACAGCACTTCCCCATGCCCCTGCTGGAGATGGGATAATATGGTATGTGTTCTATTATGACTGACTTGTTTCACTTAACAGAGTGCCTGTGTTATATATCAGAATGTCATTCCTCTGTCAGGCTAATGATAGCCCATTGTAGTTAGAGGTCATATATTTTTCACATCCATTCACCTTCTATTCGTGGGCATTGAATTGCTTTGCTTTGTCTTTTTTTTTTTTAATAACCAGAAAGTTACACTTTTAAGTCTGAGAATGTAGATCAGTGGTAGAGTGCTTGGTTAGCATGCAAAAAACCTTGGGTTCAATCCTGAACACCTTGCAAGAGCATTTTAAAGTCAGATATTTATATTAGCCAAGAACTTTAGCTTCCTTAAATTCTTCAGAATAAATATTAAATTTCTATTCCATAACCTTTAGTTCAGAATTATTGCCGGGCAGTGGTGGCATATGCACTCGAGAGGCAGAGCCAGGCGGATCTCTGTGAGTTTGAGGCCAGCTTGGGCTACAGAGTGAGTTCCAGGAAAGGTGCAAAGCTGCACAGAGAAACCCTGTCTTGAAAAACCAAAAAAAAAAAAAAAATTATTACCTGCTGTTGTTCTGGTAACCCAAGAGGTTAAGCAGAATAGGTTTCCAAAACATATCAGAGGAATATCCATCTCAAAGATTCATAGCCTAACTGGAGAAACAAATTGGTACCAGATGATATTAACAGCTCATGTGTGAGTGGATGCAGGAGGGGTGTCTGGAAGTAAGGTTGCATGTCTGTCTGGGGCAGGTTGGAGAGCCTTGAATCCAGACTGGGGAGGATCCAGTAGGGAGGTGGTGGGAAACACTTCAAGATTTCACATCGCTTCGGTATAGATAGATTACTTTCTTTACTATTAAATTTCAGTTTTAACTTTATAATGCATTTACATGCTTTCAATGATAAAACAACAAAATTTGATATATCCAGACAGATCTAGTTTCCATGCTAAGCCCCTCCCTATCGTGTTCTTTCTTCTATAGATATCTCCTTTTTGTTGGATTTTGTCTCATTTTCATTCCTTTTTGAAAATACAAGTAGATATGTGTATGTATTCACCTTCCTTTTTAAAATCAAAGCTAGTGCATGATGCACACTCTGCATCCCATCCTTTTCACTCACATCCCTCATGCCAGGACACATGCTTTTCTCCACTCTTTCTGTGCCTGTGTGATTCCTGGACTCTGCATGTATCAGCATTTATTCAACCTGTCCATGGGGGTTGGCACTTGGGGCTGTTTGTCATTCTTTTGCTTCCTTCAGTGTATCATCAACTGAGCCTACATGAGCAGCCTTGTACACATGTCATTTTACCCATCACAGAGTCAGAGGGTGAAGGCAGTGTTCATTCCAACCTATATTTTGTGTTTTAAAAAAGAAAAAAAAAACATTCCACAGGGCCTGTGGCACTTTGTGTACTTGTCAGCAAGGTGTGTAAATCTGTTTTTCATAGGTAAAATGTATTTTTAAAAAGAAGTAAGCAAACATATAAATGCATGTATACATACAAGGATCTTTGAAAGTGTGTCAATAATGATAAGTGAATAATGGGGCAAAATTATGATTTGAAGGCTGGAGACATGTATTTAGCCGAATGACTTCAGACAAGTCCTATGCCTTTCTCAGCTCTAAAACAGGGCTGGCCTTCATTTTACTTCTGAGGTCTTTTCAACTCTAAACAAGGTTTTCTACAGTGCTCAAAGGTTTCCATTTCTTTGGTCTTGTGCTTGCCTTTCCAGACTATCTTTGGTTCTGTGAGGAGCTGCCTTCCCACAACCTTGTGTGAAAATCATCCACTAGAAAAGGGAAGTGACAGGATGTAGGGCTCTGTACCTGATTTCCTCTAGAGGTTGACTTCCTGGCCCTCCTAGCCAGACATGAAAGAGATGAGGGAGAAATGGGACATCTGCTGATTCTCAGAGAGGTGGTGGCTTTATCCCCTCCCAGGCTCCTCAGCACCTTCACCATGGACAGCACCATCATCTTTTGGCTCTAAACTTTTCTAAGCTCACATTCATGGAGACCACAGATGCAGTACTGGCATCCTTTAAAAATGAAATGAAACCAGAGAGAGCCCCAGAGGGCTTCAAGGATAATGTTCTAGCTCATGAATTGAGCACATGTCTCATTTTTTATGCACTTTATCATAAAGCACACAAGTAGTCGAATGATCCGATACTAGGGTAACAGATACATTGGCTTGCCTAAGACAGCCTGGCTTACATCTCTTGTTATTATTATATATTAGTAGACCCTCTTTCCTCCAAATTGTCCCAGTGTCCAGTAAAATACTATAGTACTTATACTAAGATATTGGCATGAGTGAAATTGCCCTTGGGCAGAATGAGATGAGAGCCTCTAGAGTGGACCTCAGCCCTCCCACGTTTTTACTCAGGCTGTAAAATAAGCCTGAGAACCAGGTTGACACTAACAGCACACAAAACCGTCAATAAACTTTTTACTGTGAAGAGTTCAGGGATGCTTTTGAGCAGCAGCTTTCACCGTTTGCATCTCTGATCATTTTTATTTATATCTAGGGAAGTCCGAGGAGCCCCCGAGGGTCAGACCTGCCCTCATCCTTATTTCCTTTCTGGTTTGCCATAGAGTCCATCAATGCTCACCAGGGGCTTGTTTACACTGAATTATCTGGGTCCTGCACCACATCACCTCATCTTCTTTTCATTCTCCTTCTTCTGCACTCTTTGCAATCATTGATGGCAGATGTTTGTTGAACACCTACTAAATGTTTGATACTGCACCAGGTTCTGGGGCTAAAATGGAGAAACTCATATGCATGACTCCTGTGTGAATTTGGTGTATAGTGTAGTGGGGGAAGGGTATTAAACAGCCTCCTAAAGAAATTACCACGTAGTTAGCTCCATACCACAGAGAAGGCAAAGTGGGATGAAAGGCAAGAATCATGGTTCAGGGAATTGAGCTCTGAAGAGGTGACAGTTAACTTGTGACCTGAATAATGAGAGGGAGTCAGGCAAATGAAAAGAGAGGACGGAATGTACCAGACAGAAGGTGAGGCACATGCAGAGGCTGAGGTAAGAGTGTTGGCAGGGAAGCCTGGAAAGAAAGCATATGCCACACCCTGGACATGTTCAGAGGCATTCACAGAGCAACAATGGTTGATTTGCTCATGTGTGGATTACTTTGTGCAGATCTGGGCATATTACTATTAAAGTGTTTGCATGAATAAAGGCTCTTGGCCAGTTGATCAATAAAAAGAAGTATCTTGGAGGACAGTATGGTTCTATGTTTATATCTATTAGGATGCAGCTAAACCTGTTAGAAAGCCAAAGAGACTTTGACTAAATAAAGTAAGTATTTGTTAATGCACATAGCTCAAAGGTCCCTGGCAATGATTCCACCAGGCTTGGCTTCATCAAAGTTCAAATGTCTTGGACCAGCATCATCTGATAGAGGTGTAATTAATATAAGCCTCCTGTCTCCTAACTTCAACATGTAGTCGATGTGAAATTACTAGGGGAATATTTACATTCATTTTCTCACAGCATGTGTTTGAAATCTAGCATGTCTTTATATCCATGTCATTTTAACTGCTGAGTAGCTTCATGGAGCTGTTGGCTTTTCCTTTGAACAGATCAAAATCTTAGGTCCTGTAATTTTTATTTATTTAAAAATATATTTGTATTAATTCTATGTTAATATCATATCATGCATATATACAGTGTAATTCGATGATATTCATTCCCACTCCCCCTAACTCCTCCCAGATCCTCCCCTACCCCACCATCCTCCCCCACTTCATATCTTCTCTTTTTTATAACCCACCGAGTCCAATTTGTACCGCACATATATACATGGGTGCGGAACCACCCACTGGAGCATAGTCTATATACCAGGGGTCACAACTCCTGAAGAAAACAGATTTCTTTCCTACTCCAGCAGCCATCAAGTGCCAATAGTTCCTCAGCTGGGAATGGGCACTCATGAGCCCCTCCCCAGTCCATGCTGGATGTTGGCCATCTTGATCTTGTAAATGTCTTATGCAGGCAACCACCGCTGCTGTGAGTTCATACATGCAGCTCTTCTGTCATGTCCAGAAGTCAGCTTCACCCCATCCTCCCTCTCTCTAGCTCCATAGTCTTTCTGTTCCATCTTCCTTCCCAGACCTGTTCCCTAAGCTTTGTGGGGAGGATGATATAGATGTCCCATTTTTGGTGGAACAAACAATCTCTGCACTTTGACGAGTTGTTTAACCAGTGCTTGTTAATACAGGTTAGGCAGATCTCTCCACCTGGTGACAGAACTCCCTTGTATGTTCAGTCAAGTACAGGTGTATGGGAATGGATTCACTCTGTCTCTATCTCTCAGGGAAGATGGGTGGTATATGGGGTGACAGAAGCCCCTGGATCAACTGCCTCTACTTTCCCCTATTATCACCTAAGTATATTCCTTTTCTATGTGTCTTGGCTTGTAGAGGGCCAAGCAGTGCTAGTTATTGCTTTGTGTTCTAATTCAGTCATTAAGGTGGGGTCACCTATTATGGTTCTCTGTCTCAAGGTTATAGACTGGGGTTTACATTTGTCTTCACTCGGAATCTACCTAGATCAATGGCTTCTCTTTGCAGTGTTCTTCTTTGTTCTGATGCTGGTCATCAGTGCTTGTCGTCATCTTTCCCATAAACATCTTCTATCTTTACCCAGGTTTGCTTAGGGGGGCAAAATATGCTTGAGTGTAACTCAGCCTCTCCTATCTGAAGATTTAGCAGTGAATATTGGTGTTATTATCTTAAAACTCATTTCTATGTGATTGCTATACCACAGGTGTACAATCTTAGAATGTCAATGTCGTATTTTGGGTAGCTAGGTTATAGAGAACTCTTAAGAGTAAAGAGTTAGTTGTGGTTGAAAGAAATGAGAGAGAGAAAGATTTCAGAAAGACTAGATAAATTACTAAATGACAACATAATTCAGTTTTGTAGGGAAGAAGAGAATAATTTTATAAGCAAACACACACATATGTATATACACATATATACATATACGTACATACATTTGGAAGAGGAGGAGGAAGGACATATTCAGAAAAATAGAGGATAGTAATTCTTCTTTTGAAATCTGTCTCATAAGTGTTAGTCGTCAAGATTACTCAACAAGTAGTCACTTGTTGCCATCTGAAATCCAGTGTTTTTCTGGTTGGACAATTGGTCTCAGCCAAAAAGGCATTTATGGTGCTTTTGTGTTCTTAATCAAGGGCAGACTTTTCCAGCATTATAAATGATAGGGAAGTACTCAGTGGGCCACAGGAAATCTTGACAGCATTTTGGAATGTGTGGCTCAGAACTTCTAAGTCAGGCCTTTGGAATCTGACTTGGGATTGGATTCTGGCTCTGGCATAGACTAACTCTGTGCCTTGGAAAAACTTCTTGTACTGGCTAGTTTTATGTAAACTTGACACAAATGAGTCATCTGAAAGGAGGGAAACTCAATTGAGAAAATGTCTCCATAAGATCTGTCTCTAAGGTATTTTCTTAATTAGTTATTGATGGGGAAAGGTCCAGCCCATTGTGGGTGATTCCATTCCTGGGCTGGAGTCCCGGGTTCTATGATAAAGGCTGAACAAGCTATGAGGAGCAAGCCAGTAAGCAGCATCCCTCTATGGCTTCTGCATCAGCTCCTGCCTTCAGATTTCTGCCCTGTTTGAGTTTCTGTCCTGATTTCCTTCAATAATGGACTAAAATGTAGAAGTATAAGCCAAATAAACTCTTTCCTCCCCAACTTGATTTTGGTCATGGTGTCTAACTAAGACACTTTAAACTTCCTAGAGTCCATTTCTCTCACTGAGTTAGATAAAGTGGAAAGTTTTTAGTTAGCTAAACTACAGTGGTCTAAGTGACCACTAACTGTTTATTTATATATCCATTCTTATTAATTATGATACATAGACTAGTTAATGGTTAATATTAATACTTATCTTTGGAAAAGGACAATAAATAATAAAATAAATAACTATACTCAGCCTGATATTGGCCTAATCTTGACTCATCCATCATATTTACCACAAACTAGTGACATGAATGAAAAAAATCAGAAATTGATTTAAATGACTAGAACTCCTCTAAAGTTATTTTATTGTTTGCCACCTACAGTGCTTATTGTGTAGCGTCACATTTTCTGCCAGGCAGTTGTAGACTGGTACGTGCTTTCAGTGAGGCGACTGTCCTGGATTACAGCTGAGTCATGATAATCCCAGATTACAGCTGAATAATGATGTCCTGGGTTATAGCTGAGTCAGAGCTTACACAGATTCTGGCTTTTACTAGAAAGTCACACTATTTATGTTTAATTTAACTGCTATGGATTTTTCTTCATACCTTCCATTTCTCAAGAACCATTCTGAAACATCTGTTACTCCTAAAGTCCTTTAAGGAACTTTCCAAGAGGAAGATAATTGCCCTGACCAACTGCTATATCTTCTCCTGTTTGCTACAGAGAAAGATGCAGAAATACCTATGTAGGTTCTGGTTTGTACCCAAATTATGTGGAGCTGAAAGGAGCATTGCCTCCAAAATCACAACACACACACACACACACACACACACACACACACACACACACACACACACAGAGCTTGATGAATAGCACACCCTCAGATTTTCTTGAGCTCACTGATATACTGAGGTTGTGGGCAACTAGTAGGCTGTTCAGGAGGAGACAGACACCTGCAGAAGAAACAGGACAGGGACACTATCACCTTGGGGTTGAAGTCAGCCAGGTGCCTGCAAGAATTCAACTAGAGTAGTTGAGTAGGTGGGATCTGAGTGATGGCATACTGACTATGAATAAAGGGAGACCCACACCTTCTTACAGATATTTTATAGGAACATGGCTACAAATTCACAGAAGCAGTTGGGGAGACTACAGAAAGTCTCTCCTGTAGTGAATGTCTGGGGCAGGGAAACAAGCTTCTGTGAGAATGGCAAGAAAGCTCCCTCTGAACAGTGTTCCTGTGTTTCCCCTGGAAACACAAACTTGGTGTGTGTGATATGTGTGGAAGGGGAACAGCAGTGCTCTTAGGCTATTGGTGAATTACATGTGAGGTAAAGGAACAGGAGGAAAGTCTTGACTCCCAGAGAAGGGGCAGGGGTTCATTTTGTATTCAGAATTAATCCAGAAGAGAGACAGGTTCACTAAGAGGAGCACACACAGCTTAAAGACTCAGTGATACAGTGCTTGTCTACAACTAGAGTGAAAGAAGAACACAGAGTATTTCCTTCCCTTATCTCCAAAGGACAGTAATGAAAGAACTCAGGAAAAAAAAAGGAAGGCGGAAGGGGCAAGGGAGAAAACAAAGAAGAAAAAAGGACAACTAATAAGATAATATATTTTAATTCATTCATGACATAATCACATTAAATGTGAATGGCCTAAATACCTCAGTTGAAAGATTGAGATTGTCAGATTAGATTAAAAAAAAAAGAAATATTCAAAAGTATCCTGTCTTTATAAACCCACTTTAAATATAAAAACAGGTAGTTAAAAACTATTGGATATAAAAAATGATTTGCTATGCAAATTGAAGTATTTTTATTAATACCAGGCAAAACTGTAGCTAGAGTTTTCCTGCTTGGCCCACAGTCAAGACAAATCTCTCTCACCTGCCAGTCCCACAGCCTCTCAGACCCGACCAAGTAAACACAGAGACTTATATTGGTTACAAACTGTATGGCCATGGCAGGCTTCTTGCTAACTGTTCTTACAGCTTAAATTAATCCATTTCCATTAATCTATACCTTGCCACGTGGCTCGTGGCTTACCGGCATCTTCACATGCTGTTTCTCATCATGGCAGCTGGCAGTGTCTCTCTGACTCAGCCTTCCACTTCCCAGCTTTATTCTCCTCCTTGTCCCGCCTACACTTCCTGCCTAGCCAATGGCCAATCAGTGTTTTATTTATTGATTAATCAGCAACACATTTGCCATACAGAACATCCCACAGCACTTCCCCCCCTTTTTTTTTAAGAAGGAAGGTTTTAACCTTAACAAAGCAAAATTACATATAATTTGGGAATTTGGGCGTAGCTTCTCTTACTATTTCCTGCTGGAGGGGGGTGCTGTATCTTATGGGGACACAAAGAAAATTTTAGGATCATGGAGTAGTCCGTGAAGCTGTATTCTGAGCCAGTTGCCTTGAAACCATTCTGGATGTTGGATCATCTGGGCCATGGTGTCATCGGAGACCTTTCAGGGGGTCTTGGCTGGTCAAACCTGATGTATCTTAATCTGGAACAAATCCATAGCCTCTGGCTTTCTGTGGGAACAAAAGCAGAGATTCCTTTCCAAGGCAACACATCCTTAGATCCAAATTTTGAAGTCAAGGTATCTTTAAAATATACATTTTGGTATAACTCAACAGCTTTTACAATCAAATGTTTCTCTGCAGTTAAAAATCCCAAAGACAACACAATCCAGATTCTCTGTGTAATATTCATCTTTACATGGCTTATTTTTTATATTAATTTTACTGTCTCTTTAAAGACTTTATTTTTAAAACTATGTATTTGTTTATATAACTGTATATATCACCTTTTTTGTCTCTTTCAAGCCTATGTACATTTTACACACATTTAAACTATTACATCTGAATCTGTCTTATTGTGAATCTGTTGCTTTAAACTGCAGCAGCTGTGGCTGCTGGCTCCGCCCACCTCAGCTTCCCAACATGGCCGTGGTTTACCGCCAGCTCTGGGAGCTATCGGGGGTCTATGCTTTTAGTCAAGCAGCGTGTAGCCCAGAAACCTCCCCTTTTGCTCTGCACCAGCAAAGGCTAAATCCACCATGCAGCTCAAAGTGCCACTTGCAAAGGCCTCATTCCTGCCATGGGCAGGTCGAGCACACACGCTAGGAACCCACCAGTAGCTCAAACCGGCAGCTGCTGCTCATTTGAGAGAGACAATTAGGAACTGTTTTTAGCTCCGTTTTAGAATCTTTTTTCTCAGTTTTTAGGTGGAAACTCTTGCCACCACGTTGGACACCATTTGTAGTTAGAGTTTTCCTGCTTGGCCCACGGTCAAGACAAATCTCTCTCACCTGCCAGTCCCACAGCCTCTCAGACCCGACCAAGTAAACACAGAGATGTATATTGGTTACAAACTGTATGGCCATGGCAGGCTTCTTGCTAACTGTTCTTACAGCTTAAATTAATCCATTTCCATTAATCTATACCTTGCCATGTGGCTCGTGGCTTACCGGCATCTTCACATGCTGTTTCTCATCATGGCAGCTGACAGTGTCTCTCTGACTCAGCCTTCCACTTCCCAGCTTTATTCTCCTCCTTGTCCTGCCTACACTTCCTGCCTAGCCAATGGCCAATCAGTGTTTTATTTATTGACTAATTAGCAACACATTTGCCATACAGAACATCCCACAGCACAAAACAGACCTTTAAAACAAGAGTTATTATAAGGGATAAAGATACACATTAAATTACTATAAAGAATTCTTTTCTCCAAAGAGACATAACAACAAACTTTCAAAATACATAATGCAAAAGTGCAGAATAAAGTGAAATATATGATTTCATAATCATAATTAAAAATGTCAGTGCTTTTTTCTGAGTAGATGACTGAACAAATAGGAATAAAATCACTAAAATTATAGATGACCTGAGTCACTTCAGCCAACTTGATCTAGTTGTTTATAGAACATTTCATCCAACAACACAACCTTATGAAGTACACATGCAGCATGCACCCAAAAATGCTGTGTTCTGAGCCATAAGACAAACCTTAACTTCAGAGAATAAACATCATGGACCCATAAGTGAGTTTAGTAGGGTGACAGATTGTATTTCTTTAAAAATATTTCATTTTATGTGTATGGGTGTTTTGCCTATATGTGTATCTGTGCATCATTTGTGTGCAGTGCCCTTGGAGGTCAGAAGAGGGTGTTTTTGATTTGTTTTTGTTTTTGAGAAAGTGTTTTTCTGGGTAGCCCAGGCTGTCCTGGAGCTAGCTCTGTAGACCAGGCTGGCCTTGAACTCACAGAGATCTGCCTGTCTCTGCCTTCCAAGTGCTGGGATTAAAGGTGTGTGCCACCACCATCAGGCTAACATTTGGTTTTTGAAACTTAGATGCCTTTATAATAACACCTCAAAATCAAATACTTAGCTATAATTCTAACTATAACGTTCAAGTTATCACTCCAAACTGGGTACAGAAGACACAGGAAGGCCCTGATTATCTCATTGTACCAGAAAGTAAGTAAGGCAGTGCTAACTGCCACCAATGGGGGCATGTTGAGTACAGGAACTAATTTGAAGGAACTGTCCATGGCCCAGATGGGAACAATTTTAATTAGAACTAAATAAGGATGTGTTAGGTTGTAACTCAAAGAACAAAGTAAGTGTTCACGAATCTGTTGTGATTAAATTAGTGTTGAACGGACTTGTTCCTTTATGGAGGAAAAGATGATTCAGGAATGAGGGAGAGAGGAAATCACCTTCAGGATGCTGCTGTGGCCATATTTACTACAGACAGCTCACCTCACAGATGCCAAAATTATTGGGTGAATAATCTCAAGATATTTGAGATTCCCTGATAATTATCAATCACACAGAGAAAATGAGTCACCTTTCGGTGGTGAAACCTGGCAGATGCTACTAAGGTTGGCCTGACCAGTAATAAGACAAACTGATATGGTGATGGCATATTGATACACTAAGTGTGGGAAACATGGGTCATCACTTCATACTAAGAGCACCGGCAGCTCAGAGTAGCAGAAGTGGGGCAGTTTTTTCTACCACCGTGCAAAGCTGGGCATTGGTCTAGAATGGCAGGTATACTGACTGAGCACTGAGAACATCAACGCAAGTCCCTCCTTCCCTTTCCCCATGGGCTGAGGAATTATGAGGGTACAGTCTTACATGTCATCCTTCATCCCTAGTGTGTCTTTCCCTATGTCATTTACTTTGTCTTTCAGCAAAAGTTACAAGAGGTTTATCTCTCCATGTTTGTTTTAAAGCTCCTCAGGGGCATGCCCTTGACATGTCTGCAGGTCAGAGGGCAAGCTTGGCTGTTAGGAATCTATTCTACACTTCCAGTTAACTATTCCGGTGGGATAGTTAGATGAACAGGGTTTGGAGAGTGGTTAGACTGCCAGCAGGTGCCTGTTGTTTTCTGTTTCTCTGCAATTTGATCTAAGCTGACTCAAAATACTTTTATTTTGAAAAGGAGCCATCCTATCTTATTTCTTATAGGACACAGCACTTTTATACTATTCCTGCCCCAGACTCCTAAGCACAATTTAATCATGAGAAAATACCAGAAAAGTCCAAATGAGGGACAGTCCACAATACCCGGGCAAGGCTGTTCCCAAGGGTCAGAAGTTTGAGAGTAAAGGGAAGACTGAGTGGCAAGGCAGGTCAGAGGAGATGGAGGAGAGGCAACATCTCAGAGCAACATCACACCCCCCACTGAAGCCTGGGATAGAGAAGGACATTAGTTGTAATGCATTTTTGTTTTGTACACGTATTTGTAAAACATTTCCACATAGGGAAACATTAGAGAAAAATCTGTCATTCAGTTAGTGGTGGTGTGCCAGCATTATTTTCTTGATTTTGATCATTGTTGCTGTGGTTACATAAGATGCTAACAATAAGGAAATCTGGGGAAAGGGCATATAGGATTCTTTGTCTAAATCTTGTGTGAGTTTAAAATGATTTTAATATGAAAGCTGAAATAGAGGGGGTGAACTTTTGATGAATAGGCCCTGATGAAAGAGGCAAAGGCTGCTGTGTCTTTTGGGAGGCTGTGGAGAGCTTCAAAGTGTCAGTGGGATCTGCTGAGGAACGTCTTTGCAGGTTCCCTGGGCACTCCTGTGCCTCTATGCTCTTAGGACTGCAGTTTGAGAATTATTGTGATCAAGTCATCTACCCTAATTCATCTGGAGACATCTGATTTCTCCATTTCTCTTAAAAATTGCTTTAAAAATCAAATATGAGCTGGGCGGTAGTGGCATATGTTTTTAATCCCAGCACTTGGGAGGCAGAGGCAGACAGATCTCTGTGAATTTGAGGCCAACTGGGTCTACAAAGTGAATTCCAGAACAGCCAGGACTGTCGCTCAGAGAAACCCTGTCTTGAAAAACAACAAAACAATGTGTTTATATAAGCAAATTTTTAAAAGCTTACTATCTTCCTAATTGAGAGATGACTGCCCCCCTCCCCCTTGTTTTATTGGCTGATCATTGGAAACAGCTATGCAGGCTAGTCTTCCATCAACCAATTCCATCATTCTTAGCTGACAAAACCTTCTGTATCTACAGGCTTTGCTTATATGGAGATGCTTCATGCGTTCCTGTCATTTGCTTGGCCCCTAAAGGCATGCTAAGTTTTGATCCCCCATGAGAATTTACATGAAATTTGCAGTGTTTATTCATGACCTTTTCTTGTTACAGCTTTGTTGATGTTATTTCAGTATGGCTGAAATTTCACACTTTGCTCCTGCGATGCTGTAGAGTCCTCTGTAGCCATAACCTAGCATTTGCCTTTACATCTGTCCCAGAGAGTGACTGGGGAGCATGACTGCTGTGTGTGAGATGCCCAAAGTGGGGTCTTCTAGATGGGAGAAGCTTCCTTACATTGAACTCAGGCTTAGCATGGCAAAGGATAATCTTATTTGAAAGAAAAAGCAAGGTTAGACCCTATAAGTTACTTGCTGAGCAAAATTTCTACCTCTGATTTGGTGTACTAGAAAGACCCAGACTTTGTGCCTTTAGTTCCTTTTCTTGTTCTGTGCCCACCTGAGCTTATCCAGGCTATGCTTGTGGTACGGTGAATCCATGGTGTGGTGTTTCAGTCCACACTGGAGGATGGGTTCCAATGAGTTTTTTAATTGCAGCAAGCCGGAGGGAAGGAGACAGGTGACTCCTTCGGGCTTGCTAGACTTAGCCTACTCAGTGAGTTTTAGACCATAAAACAGGTGGACAGTGCCTGATGAATGACACCCAAGGTTGTCCTTTGGCCTCCACACACATGTGCACACACCTGCACACACACACACATACACACACACACTAGTACAAATGCACACCTGCTTGCACTCATATGTACATGTTCCCTCCCAAAAAAACCCTAAAAATATGCAACTTAAAGCAATTGAATGAGCAAAATATTTAATAAATGAGCTAGCAATGGGGTGGCTCCCAGTGTGGAAACTGGATCATATCAAGTTCTCTCTTCCTCCTCCTTCATTTGGCTCTTGGTTTGATCTGTTACTTCCTTCTTCCACCTACTGGCACAGCAGTCCTCTCCACTGCATTGTACTTAATATCGATCAACTCTTCTGCTGAGCTCTGTGTCTAGTCTGAGTTCTGCAACTAAACTGCCCTTTGAAGAATGCTATGAAATCAGAAAGGATAGAAGCCACTTTGGGCAACAGAATTAGGTCCCAGATGCCACGGCAAAATGATGGGCTGATTCTTATAGTATAAAATGTAAGAAGGCTAAATAATGTAAGGTCATGTTGTGAGGACCTGGAAAGTAAATATGTGAGTAGAGACCAGGAAAATGTGTGGCCGTAGCAGCAATTACAAATAAACAAACAGATCTATTGATCAATAAGTAGGTAGAAGAGTGATATAATTGTATTGCTTGAGTCCCCAGATACAGTTGCTGTCACAAAGACCTGAAAGAACTTTAATAAGCTAAAAATTACTTTCCTTCTTGGAGATTGGGAATAACCAGGACAGGGTAAAATGCCAGCACCACAGACCCAGGATCCTCTGTCTTGTTTGGCCAGCCTGATCCACATGGCTTCCAGGCCTGCACTCCAGCCAATAGAAAAGAGAATGGGAGGAGAGAGCGTGATCTTTCCCTTCAAGAGCAGACCAGGAAATCACACAGTTTATACAAGCTTGCAACTCAAAGCTAAAGCCTGTCTTCGGGCCACACCTACAGGGATGTTGGGAAGTGTAGCTCTAGTTGAGTAGCTGTGTTACTACTAAGTAAGATAGGAAGGGGAGAATGGCTACTGATGGAACTTTAGCAGGCTTGAATTAAAGTCAACATGCAGATCAGTGTAATCTTACTATCAGAAAGACTCGAGCAACAGTATATTGCCCTGAGAGAAATACAGAATCCTCTAAAACAGGAGATAGCAAGTTTTTCCAGAAAAGGACAAAATAGCAAACATTTTAGATTTTACAGGTCACATAGGGTATTTGTTACAAATTCTTTCCTGTGTTTGTGTTTTCACAACCCTTCAAGAATGTCAAATCCATTCTTAGTGTGTGGACTGTAAAAATTAGGCTGCTCCAAGGGCTGTAGTTTGTGTATCTCTGTTTAGTATAAGCATGGCGGTTGTCTGTGGTCACATCTAAAACGTAGGAGACTGTTCCAGGAAGCTGATGAGTGTAGGGAGAATTCCAGGTGAGTTCCAAAAGAGACATTTTAGCCTGGACCAGCTCAGATTCCTGTGGACTTATCAACCTTCTCAAATAGTTGAAGGATATTTGGGGTATTAGGAGTGACTCCTATTTTGTTCATATCAAAAGAGAAGAAGGAGAATTGATAATAGAAAGTTCTAGAAGGCAGACCACAGTGTGTATATGAAAGGGCTTTCTAGTTGTTGCTTATCACTTGTGAACCCTATAGTCACACATGTTATGTAGCTGCTTCATTTTATTCCTTACAGCCCCAATAGGTAGGTGTACCATTATGTCTCATATGAGTTAGTTTTATGTTTATATTTATAACCAAAATTCCTGACAGATACAACTTAATAGACAAAAGATTTTTTTTTTTTTGCTTATGGTTTGGAGGAACACAGTCTTTCACAGCAGAGAAGGCATGGTGGGATTTGTGGCAGCAGGGCTACCTGTGGCAGAGACCCCTCCCATCATGGCAGACCAGGAAGCAGAATGTGGCCAGAACTAGGGACCAGGCCTTCAGAGGTTCCCTCTCTAGTGACCTACTTCAGCCAGCTAGGCCCTGCCTCCTAAAGGCTCTCTAATACCACCCCCTTTCCTCAGTGGCACCTCAAACTGGGGGTGAGTGTTCAAAGCATGACTTTGGAGGGCACACTTCCCATTCAAGCCACAACACCTTTGCTTGACAGATGAGAAAGCCATAGCTCATGGTCACAGAGCTCACCTAAGTATGCTGTTACAAGCCTTAGCAACAGCTACTCCCTACTGCCCCCTTGTGTTCAAGTTAAATGACTAGGATATGTAAATCCTGGAGCAGTGCCAGGCACAGAGTAACGCTGCCGGTGGGAACACGTATTGGAATCCTTGGGTATCCTGGCATTTCTCTCTGTGGTGATTTTCTTAGTCTCCTGTGACTAAGAAGTACCATCAATTTGATGCCTTTGAATGACACATTCATCTGCTCATAGTTTGGAGGTCTGAAGTCTTCAGTCCATTTCTTGGTGGTGATCAAGGTGTTGACATGGACAGCGACAAAATCCCTCTAGAAGCTTCAGGGGGAAATCCATTCCTTGCTTCTTCCTACTTCTGATGGCTCTGACTTGTCCAGGCTTCTGGCTGCATCCCTCTGATCTTGACCTCCTTAATCCCATGACTCTCTTTAGCCCTCTTCCTGTCTCTTACAAAAGATCCTGTGATTCCATGCAGAGCTCCCCCAACCCAGTTTGTTTAGAATAACCTCCCTATATCCAGGTCATTAATTTATTCACATCGTTTGCATGTAAGGTAACATTCATTTTCCAGGCATTAGGTAGTACATATCTGTGGGGGCATTGTTTAGCCTATCCCAATGGTATTTTGCGTACACTGGATGACCTCATCGTTTTCTTTACACTATTAGAAAATAACTTTATGGCATTGAATGGCTTAATGACAAACTATACTATCTATCTATTCTCTGAGGTCTCTTTTTCTGAACAACAGACTTTAAATAAGGCATGGGTTAGAGGAAGTAATTATTGTCAACTAGCCATAGTCAAATACTATTATTATGTTACTCAATAATGATTTCTTTGTTCCACGAATTTAAAATTCAGCCTTCATTTCTTACCTTTACATGACACACTATAGTCAGATTGTTTCTTGACTACTTTCAATTCTACCAGCCTGTTTTGCAGGCTCTCCAGTGTGAGGCTCTTTTGGTTACTGTAACACTGAAGTGTTATGTATTTCTAACTGGCAAACATGTTTCTTCCTATCCCTTCTCTATTTTTGTGACAATGGCCCTTCTACTGTTTTCTTTCTCATTGTATGTTTCAACTGTGTGGGGTGCAGTTATGCACACTGTAATCAGCACTCAGGATGCTGAGGAGGGAGGAACTGAAGCTCCAGGCTAGCCTGGGCTACAGAACTAGATACCATCTCTAAACAAACATCCATCCAACAACACCACCAAAAATCCCCAGTCCTTATTATCACTTTAACATGGTATTTGGAAGAAGAGGCATTCTGGGATTGTCTACTTGACAAAATGGTCCTTTCAGTCTTGTTTATTACTTATTACTACTACTATTATTATTATTATGATTTGGCTTATGCATTTCTGTGGAGACTTTCTCACTTTTTTAAATACAGAAATTTAATTCCAGACATCTGTATTTTAAAAACAAATAGATGGTGGTTAGTAGGTAGGAATGTAGACTAGACACTGTAAGAGAATAGTAATAATAACCAATAAGAAAACAGAACAGCTTATAACCAAATACTCTATCAAAACTATATGAACTGGAATCTCTCTCTCTCTCTCTCTCTCTCTCTCTCTCTCTCTCTCTCTCTCTCTTTCTCTTTCTCTCTCTCTTTCTCTCTCTTTATGGGTAAATGAAATTGGTAGCAGGTGATGCTGCAGATTAGGGGAATGCTGCATATTTAATCATTTGACTCTCATCTTTCAAAATGTTTAATAATTAAATGTTATAACCATGCTATCAATTCTCTTCTCAATCTTATATTTTACCTGGCTTCACTCCACATCACATTTTCTTACATAACACCCTCTCCTTGTGTGAGTTTATTTTCCTGGCCTATTTTCCCCTTGCTTAGCAGAGAATCTTAAGTTATGTCCAGAAACTTTTCTTAATAAAGGGTGTACCAGTGATGTCATGTCTCCATTTTGTTATCACATAGAGGGAAACACTGGTCTGACAGCTAGTGAGGCTGCACTACATTCCCTTGAGTGGCCTATAAGCACAGGTGTGTCTCTGAGCCCCGTTTTAGACAGGGGAATAGGAAGTCATTCTGATTTTAGTCCCTTTTAAGCAGCGGGTCTTCCTTCCCTATGAGTATGCCTGTAGTTGTGTCTCTTGGTTCTTGGGGTTCTGCATTGGTGAATGTGTGTGCTTGCTCAATGACTCTGCTTCCAGCATGCCTTGTGATCTGCACCCCAGTCTTCAGCTCAAAGGAATGGCCCTTTGCTTCCGTGTTTCTGCTTCTCCTTGGTGCTGCTGTTCTTCAGGACTCCTGTTGGATATTCCCAACCCTTTGTCTCATACTCTTTGCTTTATGTGGTTACTGAAGTCTCTTCCCCTTTGTGTGAGTGTGTGCATTCTTGTGTGTGTGTGTGTGTGTGTGTGTGTGTGTGTGTAGACTGCTTTTAGTGGCACCCCCAAGGGAGCTGCTGCCCTGCTCCTCCTCACCTCTAGTTCCTACTTACATTAGAGACAAGCCTCCCGCTTTCCACAGAAGCTGTAAAAAATTTGTGTCCAGCCATTCTGCCTTTAGTGAATTGGCCCTGACCCCTATGGCCTGGATTTGCCTGTGTCTCTTCACACCTGTTATCCTCCTCTGGTCTCTATCTTTTGAGCCTGAGCTTTCTAGGACCCTTTTCTGGGATCCTGTGCACTGACTTCAAGGTCTGTGCAGGATCTGCAACAACCTTCCTGCTTCTTCCCTCGTGACTCTGAATCTTCCTTGTACTCTTTACAACCCTTACATCTTGATGACACGATCCTTTGGTTCCCAGTAGGACCACTGACATTTGGGTGGCTCTTTGGGGGAAGAGTGAAGAGCAGAACATGTAGGAGCCCCTTTATCATTCACCAAACCAGTAACCCAGGTGTGGAATTAGGGGAGGGGTCTGGTGCTTCCGCCCTGGCGTGACTGGACCATATGACCTAGTCACCTTCTGCCTGCAAGGGTCCTCCTTCCAGCCTAACAACAAGAGTTTGAGAAACAACCTCTATCCAAAAAGCCAGAGAGACAGGGTTTAGCATCGTCAGAGATCAGAATGAAGTACAACTGAAGTGCTTAGTTGCAATAAACCTGCTGGAGGCAAGGCTCCTGTGGGTCACTACAAGACAGGGTTGTGGGCTTCAGTGCACTAAGGCTAAGTTAATAGTCCCCTCCCCAGGGGGGGCAGTTGAGAGCTGTGCCCTTAAAAGAGAGAGGGAGTGGGCCCAGACCTTCTGGATTCCTGACAACTTAGCTATATTATGACTTTTCCTCAGTACTGTGGTGTTACAGGGAGATTAGAGGCAGAAAATAAAAATCTTGTTTTCTCCAGACTTCCTGGTTTTGTTTTTTAATGTGAAGAAAGAATGCTTTTGTCAGGAACACTTCTCTAGGTCTTTCAACAGGGATAGAGACATCTTTCTTCTCAAGATGTGTCTCCTCTTCCTCCAATACCACAGTGGCAGATACTCCTGCCTCCTCCCAGAAGTCCCCTCCCCCAGGCCTGAGTAGAAGAGAGTCTGTGAGAAGAGTGACAGGCTCCCTGTGGTAGGTCTGTGCCTTGTCACCAAGCCTCCTAAGCTCAGGTCCTCCGGGGTGGCCGCGGGAGAGCCAGCTCCATGCTGTGTGGCTGGTGACATTTCCGGCTGCCAGTGCCCAACCAATCAGTGACAGACTCAGCTAGCTCAGGCGATGACACATGAAATATGGTAATTTTCTGTAAAGAGGAGAGAGGTGGGGGGGGGGGTTGGCTGGGAGGGTGAGGCAGACAGGGCCAGGTAAGAGAGAACCAGGCATTGGTTTCAGAGGTCTGTTGGACAGGACCAGGAGAGGGAATGAGAGCTGGGGCTAGAGCTGGACCTAGGGACACTATGATGGAGGGAACCCTGCTGGTGGCAAGGAACAAGGGGAGAACCAGCAGTGCCAGGATGAAGCTCTGGGGCTCTTGGGTGGAAGACATTTGTCTTCCTTTCCAACAGGAGTAAAGTTACTTTTTGTATTTTCTCAGTGGTACCTCTTTAAAAGGTAAAACAAAACTCGAATAGATGCCATCTGCACGGCTGAAGTAGTTGCCAAGAGTGTTTCAGGTTAGAGGTGGTTTGTCCCTCTGCCCTATTGTTCAACCTTCATGATCAACTTTGTTCCAAAACTCCAAAAAAGTTCAAAACAGAACAGCAATGAAATCTTGCTAAACTTTTTTTGAAGAGCCAAATGAGAATCGTCAGACACTAAAGGCTAGGTTAGTGGTGGTTTCGATTTCTGGTTGAAGCAGAGGGAAACTAGAGCAGGATCTGTGCCTGAGTCTCAAGGTGGATCAAAAATGGGCTAGAACCATCCTTGGGGTTGGGAACATCTTCTAGGTCCTTGAGACCACAGGGCAAGACAGGGCAGCATGCCCTGTGGTTAGGCCCTGGGGGGATCACAGGGGTGTATCACTGCCTTCAGTCGCATGACAAGATTTCTGGCCCTTTATCAGCAATAAGGGACCCCAGAGGGATGACCTGTGTGTTGACAAGTCTGCTGAGGGTCTGACCCTTGAGCACAAATGTTTAGAAATGTTCATATGCAATGCTACTCATCACTGGGAAGCTCATCGTCCTGTATTTGCATGTTTCTCCCACCATGTAAATGTATTATCCACGTGTGCAGATTTATGAAAGGGTATCAATCAATGAACGTTGTTACTGCTGCAATTCTGCCCCGTGTGGCTATAGGCTCGGCACTGGCTTCTTCCAGTACTCCCAGCCTTGCTATTCAAGTGATAATTGGTGTACTGTATCTTTAAAAGGTTAAAACCCCTTAAAAAAAAAAAAAAAAAAAAAGGTCTGGACTCCTAGTGGAAAAGACAAGCGGGGCATGGGTTGGCTCTGGATTCAGAAAGCAGCTGCTGATTAGATTCTGTGTCTGCGGGCTGAATTTATTCCGTGTTTCCAGCAGGAATTCAAGAGGGATGCTTCTGTTTGGGTTTCTGATCGTGATTTATATTTATTCAGAGGAATAACAGAGGGTGGATCTGTTCCCGGTGCGAGCATGCTCACCACCAGCCGACTCTCCCATTATCCCCCTGCCTAGTTTGGTGCTCCAGTGTACACGAGTATTTCGTGTGCATATGTATGTATACAAACACGCATGCACGCCTGGACGGACAGACGTATGCACAGGTTATTTCTTAAGGACAATTCCTTCAATAAGGTCTCTACCCCTTACTTGAAACAGGTGTTTATGAAAAAAAAATGCACAATATCCCGACTGACCGGAATAATTGATGAAGAAGGGTGCTGGATCCGTGGGTCAGAGAACACACAGGACCAGCTTGCCACCCCAAGGCCAAAGGTAGGGGACTCTGGGTTTTTATTTCGCGGATGGATTCCTTGCGTCTTATTTTTCCTTGATTGTGTTTTCGCCCGTGGCTGCCACCGGGAAGTGCCACCGCGCTGCGATTCCATTTTGTCGCTGCCTCTCTCACACCAGGTGTCGGGGCGGGCTGCGGTGGCGGCCAGGCTGGCAGGGTGGCCACGGTGCGCGCGGTGGGCTGCGTGCTCGGCCTGGCTGGGGGAGCGCAAACCTTAAGTGACCCCCGCGCGTCAATCACTCACACCGTACCTCCGCTGGGCTGTAACCCTGTGCACGCCGCGCGCCCCCGCGATCGCTCACTGGGCAGCATTGCGCTGCAGATCGTACTCCTGGGCCAGGCAGCTGCTCCAGGATGGGTCAGGCCCCAGAGAGATGTCTGTTGGTGCTTGGTTGAAGGGTGATATTGCTCTGATATTGGGTACCAGGACCGAAGGGAAAAATTTCCTTTCCTGCTTCCAGTCTTGCCACCCTTTGAAAACGATTCCACAGGGGGGAAAAAAAAATCATACCTTGCCAGTCCTCTCCCCAAAGCACACCACACCACACCAAACCCAAACACCTACTGAGTTGGGAGGTGGGGGTGGGGGTGTGTGAGGTCGGGGAGGGAGGTGTCTTGCCCTGCCTTTTAAAAAGCAGATGCCCCTTCCTAGACGTGCCCCACATTTCAGCATACTTTAAAATGGAAACACTGCTGATGACAAATGGCCCCTGAGGAGGTGATGGACAACTAGACTGGTGGCTGGGACAGAAGTGGTGGTGTAGAGGAACTTGGAGGTCTGTATGAACTGTCTTGAAGCTGGATCGTTTGATTTATAGTGCTTGGCAGCGTCAGGACCACTTCTGTGGCTTGGCCTGCCCTTGAACTTTGGGGACAATGGTTGCACAAGAGCCTGCTGGCCTGGGAGAGTGGTACTGTGGTCCTCTTTTTGCTTTGCATCTTGAAATTTCTGGCAGCCCTTGGTTTTGCAAGGCAGTGGCCAGGTGACCCCGAGGTATCAGGGATGCTTGGATTTCTTAACCCAGGGTTGCCTTCTGTTGCTGGGGGTGGGGGTGGGGGATACAAGAGAGGAAGCATTTGTTGAACTAACCTCTATAGAAGTGTTCTTCAACCCATGTTTATGTGGTTATGTAATGCCAACTAATGTTCAGACCCTGTGCCCAATACTAGCGTCAGCCCTCCTGCACTAAAGAAGTCGGGTGTTTCTGTTGTTTATGTTTTTATGTAATTATGTGTGTGATGAGGACAAGAAGCACATGGGGACCAGGAAGAATCATTTGAACAACTTGAGGGTAAAGACCACAGGCAAAGAGCAGGTCTCAGCATTGGGTTGGTGTTTATCTGAGGCCTTCCCTCTGGTTTCTGCCCAGGTGCTCCTTGTCTGAACTTTCTGTTGTAATCTCACCCTTCTCTGTCCCTAGAGGAGGATATAGCCACCTCTGAAGGGTCCCCAGATTCCTAACTCCAAAGGATGAAAGGGACACCGAGTCTAGAGTGGCCACTCACGTATCAGCTGTTTCCTCTTGCCTCCAGAGGAAGAGCCAGCTCCAGCGAGGCATCTGTCCCATTGCCTGTGTCAGTTTTGCTCTGGGCTGGGCTGTCCTGTGGGGTGGAAAGGGACCCATGTTGGTGGAGTTGTTTGACACTTGCTGCTTGAAGTGGAGACCTGCAGGAGCTTTCCGCCATTGCATTGCAACGTTGGGAGTTTTGCAAGATAGGAGGATAGTTGTCCTGTGGGGAGTTCTGCAGGCAGGAAGGGGGTGTGTGTGCTGCCTGAGCTTTTCCCTCCCACCCAGCTCTGTAAAGTACCCATAGTGCTCTTAATACAGACCCTCTAGTCATACTCCTTATCCACTCCACCTGGGGCTGGTGGACAGATTTGTTAAATTGGTGGCTAAGTCTGGTCTCTTAAGGTTACAGTTATTTTCTGGTCCTCAATACCCTGGTGCAGCAGTTGGTGGGAGGGGGCTGTTGCTTTAAGGGCTAATTAGTGTGTGCTCTGTGGATCAAGATGTGCTCAACTGGCACCATTGTTAGGATATCTCCGCCCATTGTGTTACAGCCCTGGCCACCCTCCTCAGAGTGGGGAAGTGTATGCTGCTCTTGAACCCCTGCCAAGTGAGCTAGGGAGGCATTTAGTGTGTGAAAGGTGCGGACAAGAGGAGATACATTTAGTCTGAAGTCCTGGCAGATTCCAGGATCCGACTTGATGGAAGATAACGTTAAGAAAGCTGTGTGACAACTAGATAGCTTTCAACTTGTCTCTCTTCCTGCTCAGCAAGTTCCCTGGTGTGTTTCAGGTTTTTTTTCCCCCTGCCCATCAAGGAGGCCCTGACAGGCTGGTTTTCATTCTATTACTCCAGGAGGAGTCAGAGCACATTTTACCACTCCATAACTGTACCAGAGCAGGTAGGGCAGGAAACCTAGCTACCTAAGCAAGCAGTTTTGTTCTTCAAAACTGTAAAGCCAGTGGAAGCATCATAACCGTGAAAAGAAGATGAGATAGGTTAAAAAGTAACATGTGCTCTGCAGCTGGAGGGCACCAGGCTGCTGTTGCACAATCTGGACTGTGCAGTCAAGAATGGTAAAGCAGAGAGATGTCACAAGTCTGCAAGTGTGCATCCATCCTGCCTTTTATTAGTGGGAACTTCAGACCCTCTTTCAGGACTCAGCATTTATTTAAGATTCTAAGAGCCTTGCTAAATGCACTTAGCAAATTTGAAGAAACCAATAAGGTTTCGTGAAAGGGTTAGGAAAGTTGTCTTTAATCAAATATCAGTAAGAACTAATAATAATGCTAGAAACAAGAGACACTAAAAAATACGTTTAAAGGCTATAATTCAAAACATGGACTTCTAAGAGTAGTGAAAGTATGCAAGCAATTCAATGAGATGTTAAATATTTTGTTGCATCTTTTGACCTGTGTATATAAAAATCCATTTAATGGATGTTCTTGTGCTCTGTTTAAGAAGGCACATGGATCAGGAGCCCAAACCAACTGTAATTGGAATTTTGTTTGTTTGTTTAGCATGGTGTTTAGAGAGAAAAGTGCAGCTATTTAAGAAACTACCCTCCTCCCAGTGCCTCCTGAAGTTTCTGGATAGCCAGGGGCTTGCTGATCGTAGTACAGCTATAAATCCCTGCTGGGAACTTGGTGATCTTTGGCTGGCATTTAACAGGGCTGTACCATACTTTATTAGAGAAGTTTTGTTTTAACATTTGATAGTACAGAGAATCCTGAGAAAATGATATTGGAACCTTCATGCATCTTCTTGTGGTCAGAGACACACTCCAGGCTTCTAGCCCAGCGACATTATGCTACAGTTGAAAGAGGACTGCTAGAATCAGGATAGAGGAGGTGGTTTCTGGTGGCATAGCTTCTTATGCCTTTTTAGGGAATGCAGGTTGACCACTTCCAGTGTGCTGATCCATTGGAAGATTAGTTCAAGATGTTATGACCACACCCCAGGGTTAGTGGTGCGATTACTCAGTTCAGACATTATGCTCAGAACTGGAAGGATGTCTGACTTACATGAGCAACACAGAGTTTGGCCTAACCCTCTGCCCATTTGCTCAGTTACAACTTTTTCTTCAAAACAAAGGCAACAGGAAAAACACAAGTAGAAAAAAAGGAAGGCCCATGCTTTTTGAAAGATTTTTTTTTTTTTTTTTACACTTTGGTCCCTCTGTGGAAAATGTGAAGACACACCTGAAGTCAAGGGAACAGTGTTGCTCGAGGTCTGAATGCATACATTTATTGTTTAGATCACTTATCTGAAAGAAAAATGTCCATTTCAGGTTGTTTGAATATCATCAGAAATGTTCAGAGTTATTTCAAGTTTTGGTGTCTTTAAGGGAAGGGGTATTCTTGTAATGGGTTGGAGAGAAGCAGTTCTGTGAAATCCCAAGGGGAGTGAGAAGGCAGAGGAGAGGAGCTGGTGACGTGAAGTGACCGAAGCCCCCTAGCCAGAGGGCGGTCTTTTTGGGTCAGTGTAGAGAACACTTGCTTGGGAGGCAGGACGGTAAGTATGGGCTCTGCAAAATGTAGTAGAATTTAACACATGAGTGAGGGGGCTCCTCCCCTCAGTAAGTGTTGCTGAAAGCCAGGTGACATTGAAACTCTTGTGGACAGAGAGGTAATGCCGAGCTTTACTCCTAGACAGTTGAGGCCATCGAATTTAAAGAGTGAAGCAGGGAGAAGTACAGGGACCTTGAGATCTCTCTGAGCATCTATGGCCCTTGTAATGGGAGTTCAGGGTCAACCTGGAAAAGAAATCCATGGTTGCATAACTGGATCCAAAGAAAAGCCAGTGAAAGTATAATGGAAACAATAAATGAAAGCAGCATATAAAATAAATTCATGAATGAGGGGCTCTGGAGACAGCTCAGTTGGTAAAGTGTTTGCCTTGCAAGCATGAGGATCTGAGTTCAATCCCCAGATGTGGTTAAAAAACAAAGCCAGGCAGGCATGGTGGTAAGGGACTTATAATCTCAGTGCTGGGGAGGCGGAGACAAGGGATCCCTTGTGATCACTGGCCAGCCAGCCTAGGCTACACAGAGAGTTCCAGGCCAGGTACCTAGAATGGCAATGGCACCTGAGGTTGACCTCTGGCCTCTAGATTCTGTTTACATTGTGCATACATATACATGCACACATACACATGAACTTGCACACATATACACATACACATGAACTTGAACACATACACACACACACATGCACAAATACACATATTAAAAATAACGTGACATACCTGGTAAGTAATTTCAGTCTCTTCAGTCATTGGCTGGATTTCCAGGCCCAACATGAGATGGTAAAGCTAATGAATCACAATAAAAACAAATGCCTTTGACAGAGGAGGACTTTGAAAACTTCCTTAATATTCAATGTAGTAGATCCTTGATAACTACATCTCAGACTCCTGGCCAAGCCCCACATTTGGAAATGCATAAAAGATTGCATAATCTCTTCACTTCCTTCTGGATGTGGCTTCAGCTCAGAGGCCAGAGGTGATGCAGGAGCTGCCAGCTGTTTGCCTTGTTTGCAGTTTGCAGTTTTCATGTCAGGCCTTCTGTGTCTCTTTTGACATCTTGGGACGGCGATACCAGACCTTGGAGAAGGCCCAGACAAGTGATCCCTCTTAGCTGTGGCTTTGTTACACAAAGTCCACATTCTGGCTTCAGAAAAAAAGACAAATGGACAAGGCTGTTAGGAGTCGATCACTAAGAGCTCAAAGAGTGAATGTTGACTATGGTGAGCATGTGTGCCTCCTCCAAAACTTTCCCAACTCTGTGGCCCTCAGCATAGACTTAACACAGTGTTAGAAACTTCCCTGACTCAGCACATCTTGCTGAGGGTACGGGACCTCTCGTGACTAAAGCATGTGCTCAAGAACCCAACTGAAGCACTACCGTGGAAAGCCAGGCAGCAGAAATGGCAGTCACTGCTCCCCGCCTTTATTTGAAAAGACTTCTAAAGTTGAAAAGATTCCAGGGGACTTCTTAAGAAAGCTTCTTTCCCAGCAAGTGAGATGATCATCTTTCCCATCTTATTCAATTTTTCTTTATAGCCTTCTCTTAAATTAATTGTAAAAAACTGAGACAACAAACCATAAGATACTCAAGTGATACATTTGTAAATTGTATCTAAAGAAAAATAGTACTGTCAATGCTCAGTAGTGTCAACACTCAGTACTCCCCTGTCCATTTGAGAGAAAGAGCAATAAAAGTCCATTCCTCCATCCCATCCCATCGCATCTCCACTTCCCACTGGTAACCATTTCTCAGACATCTCTATGTCTTTTCCCCGAATTTTTCTTTATTACTCTTATATTTGTGTCCCTAAACAATGTCTTGCTTAGTCGTACATGTTTGTTGTACGTGTTTTATGTGGGTCACATAAAAATGGAATCATTGGCATTTTGTTGTTCTGGTGTTCAATAAATGTGGCCCAGGAACATGAGTCAGGTTGCACTGATTGACAAACAACTGGGTTATCTCCATATCATCAATAAATTGCTCCTTATCTGATAAATCCTGAGTGCTCCCCTGATACTTCTCTGAGTCCTCCCTCCTCCCTAAGGAGGTTGCACCTGCCAAAGCAGGACTGTGGTACTGTGGGTACCAGCCAGTAGTTGGATGCTTCACTCCTTGGTTCATTCACATTGTTGAGTGTAGCTAAAATGTTTTCATTTTGCTGAACTGCTGTATGGTATCAAATGGACACATCATTGTTTATAACTATTCTATTATGAATAAACTGATTCCCAGGACTTTTTTTTTTACTGTTACAAACAGTACAGCTGTAAGCATTTTGCTCAAGCCTCCTGCTGAGCATGTATGTTCATTTAGGGAATAAACACAGTAGTAGAATTACTGGTCACAGACTGTGAACATTTTCAATTCTATACAGTAGTTTCAAATTAATTTCCACTAGCTTATGTGAATTTCACTTCAATAAAAAATTAATTTCCATTGTGCTGAACCAACATCTATATCCTGCTGCAGTGTAGGATTGTCTCTGTTGCTTTGTATTCTTGCCAATGCTTTATATTTTGTAGGATATTGCCAGAAATTTTTGTCAGCCTTATGGGAGTGTAACAATAGTTTCTTTGGTTTTAAGTTGTGTATATTTGATTGGTTCAGGACTTTGTATGACTTGCTGGTCTTTCAGGTGTGTGTGTGTGTGTGTGTGTGTGTGTGTGTGTGTGTGTGTAGAACCTTCCACATCTTTTACCTGTTTATTTAAAATCTGCGCTGTTTACATTTTTTCTATTTATGTAGGAGCTCTTTATAATGCTCAAAACTGTTACTCATCTGCATGCAAATATTTTTTAATTCATGACATCTTTCACAGTCTTTTTAAGTATCTTTAAAGAAATGGAAGGTTTTGATTTAATGTAATAAAGATGCATCCATCTTTTCTTTATCATTAGACATTTCATGTTTTAAAGATATCCTGAGGAGAAACACTATCTTTTAGAAGTTTCAGGCTTTTTCTTTCATATTCAATATTTCCTCAAGGCTTGGCATTTTCTGTGGATTTGACATTTTTCATCAAAGTGAGGATTTGCCCTTCTTCTGTAGTCTGTGGAGGTTTTAAAATATTTTATTACATTTATTTGTGTGTGTGTGTGTGTGTGTGTGTGTGTGTGTGTGTGTGTGTGCATGCTAAGAGATAGCTTACAGGAGTTGGTTTTCTTTATCCACCATAGGTGCTAGGGATTGAACTCAGATCTTCAGGTTTGGCTGCAAGTGTCTTTTCTTGCTTAACTATCTTGCCTGGCCTTTTAAAGCTTAACAAAAAAATTAATGGAATTTTGGAAATTACTTTTCCTATGTTTATTGAGGTGTATGTATTTTTTCTCCCTTTGTTAATGTATGGTGAACTGATTTTCTGGTGTTAAATTAATCGTGCTTGCCTAGAATAAACTTGACTTATCATAATGGGTTCATGTTTGTATGTATTTCTAGATTTGTTTTGCTTAAGTGTTGTTTAGAAGTTTTGTGTCTTCGCTCTGATTTCCATTTCTCACCCTCTCCTCATCAGTTTTGTACTGAGTTTGAGCTAGGCCTAGACAGTAGGTTTTAGAACAGTCCCTCCTTTCCTGTTCCTGAGAAGGGTTTATGTATGGCTGCCATTCTTCTTTCCCTGAAAATCTGGAATTTCTGATTCAATTTCTTCAGTAGTTAGTAGATTCTAGGGTTTTAATTTTTCTTGACTCAATTTTGGTAAACCATCCTTTTCTAGAAATCTTCTGTTTTATTTGATTTTTACAAAAATTGCCATCAGGTTGTTTGTAACAGATGTGTGTGTTTTAAGTTCTGTTGTGTCTGTAGTTGTGTCCCCTTTTCGTTTGTACTATTGATGTTCTGTTTGGTTCTGTGGTCTTCTCAGGATTTTGTCACGGCTTTTAAAGACCAGTTGTTGACTGTGGTGGTATTGTGTTCCCCAAAATATTATGCACCCTAATAAACTTATCTGGGGTCAGAGATAGAACAGCCACTAGATACAAAGTCTAGAAAATGGTGGCACTCACAACTTTAATCCTAGCACTCCAGAGGTAGAAATCCCTCTGGATATCTGTGAGTTCAAGGCCACATTGGAAACAGCCAGGCATGGTGACACACGCCTTTAATCCCAAGAAGTGAGCCTTTAATCCCAGGGAGTGATGGCAAAAACAGAAAGATATACAAGGTGTGAAGACCAGAAACTACAAGCATTTGGCTGGTTAAGCTTTCAGGCTTTCGAGCAGCAGTTCAGCTGAGATTCATTCTGGATGAGGACTCAGAGGCATCCAGTCTGAGGAAACAGGATCAGCTGAGACACTGGCAAGGTGAGGTAGTTGTGGCTTGTTCTGCTTCTCTGATCTTCCATCATTCACCCCAATAACTAGCACCGAGTTTGATTTTACTAATAAGACTCTCCAAGATTCCTGCAACAGTTGACTTCATGATCTTATCATTTATTTTCCAGGATATGCATTTTTATATTGATTTTTTATTTTCTCCTTTTAGCTTTGAGATATTGTTATTTCTTGTTAAATTGATTTTTTAAAAAAAATTTTGAGGTTTTTTTCATTATGAACAGTGTCAGTACTACATTTCCACTTTGTCACAAATTTTTGACATGTATTGGTTTTATATTATTTGGTTCTAAGTATAATTTCCACTATGGTTATTCCTTAACTTGTAGTTATTCATAGCTATAGTTTTTCATTTTTAAACTCTAGGTACTTGTTTTGCTTGTTACCTCCCTGCTGTTAACTTCAAACTTAATTTTTTCTTAATTCATAAATGTATGCGTGAAATCTGACTTTTAACTTTAATTAATTATTTTTTGTGATAAGGTTTCACTACATAGCCTTGACTGGCTTAGAACTCACTATGCAGAACAGGACAGTCTTGAACTCAAAGAGATCTGCCTGTCACTGTTTCCTGAGTGCTGGTATTAAGGTGTGCCCTGTACACCTGGACTAAAGTTCAACTTTAAAACACATTAGGGCTAATGATAGAGTTATGTGTGTCAATTTTCATTATGTTATATGAGTCTATATTATTGCTATATGCAAGTTCTAGGTAACTACATTAGATCAAGCTTCTTGGTTATGTTATTCATATTCTTTCTATCTCCACTGGTTTTGGTCTGTTTGTTCAGTTACTAAGAGAAGTATATTAAAGTCTCCTGCATGATTATGGGTTTGTTTTTCCTTTTATAATTTCCATTTTTGTTTTTATTATTTTGAGCCCTTGTTATTAGAATCTTATGTAAATTTAAAATAATTTTGTATTTTAGGTGAATTGAATTTTGTATAACAAAATGGAATTTTTTCTTTCATGATTCTTTTAGTCTTAAATATTATGTGGACTAATACTCATGTAATTCTACTCACTTTATTTTGTTTGATATTTTCTGTTAGAGCTTGAACTTATTATCATTTTCTTTAGTAAGAAATTAAAAACAACCCCTGTATTTTTGTTTGATTGAAAGCTTTGTTTTTGAGAAAGATTTTCATTGTTGTTGTTGGAGAGAGGTCTAAATTGGCTTTATCTCTGTGGTTATTCTCTGTTTTGTTGTCACCTTTCAAGTGTGGTGTCTTTGGCTTTCCTTTGAGGAAATTAATTTTTTTTCCTTTCTAGCTACAATTAAATGTTTGGTGTTTGTCTTCAGTATTCCTTGGTTTCACAAAATGTACCAGTGTATGTTTCTATCTCATACTTAATCTTCACAGTTAGGGGAAATTCTCATCCCCTGTTCCCAGGAGGCCACAACAGATGAAGCTCAAGGTCACTGTAACCTGCAAATGCCCTCAACCTGACTGCAGTGTTTGGCTGCCTTTCTAGACCACGGTTTTTACTTTGTTTTGTTTGCTAACATTTCTCATAAAAATTCCAGTTCATTAGTCATTTAAAAGGCATTTTCCCTATTATACCCATTTGTGTTAATTGTTCTCAGTAAGCTGCCAGTCCACTATGGTGCTGGAAATTCTAGTCCTTTGTGTTGTCTTTAATATCATGATGGGTCTTAACACTTAACCAACCATGGAGGACTCTGCTAAGTCTATTGAAGGATGTGTATACACTATGGGTAGTCTGTCCCATGATCTAGTCAGCAGATAGGAGATAGGATGATATGTTCTTCCCAAGGCATCGTTGCAGGCTCCTCTCAGGCCAATGGAGACTGGTGGGTTGTTAGTGTGTTTTAAACCCATAGCAAACATCTTACAAGGACAGAAGCAATACTGAGTAGTAATCACTAGTCTAGCCCTTACATGCAAAAGTACAGCTTCTAAGGACTCAATTCTTCTTTCTCCATGGTAAATTGAAAGAGCTGGTGTATTTGGGCTGATTTTCAGTTTCATGCATTGAATGTTCTGCTTTGGTCAGATACTTCTGATTGCGGATTCCCCTACCCTCACCTCTCTCCACCACCACCACCCTAGACCTGGAGTAGAATAAATCAGGATTAGAGGTAGACTCAAGACCCAGGACAATTTAGCTTTTCTGTTATGGATGCTTCTTTTCTTCCTGACATCATAGCATAGCAAGATATCAGTTTCAGTATGTTAGGGAATAATAGGAACCGATTCCTCTCTCTCTCTCTCTCTCTCTCTCTCTCTCTCTCTCTCTCTCTCTCTCTCTGTGTGTGTGTGTGTGTGTGTGTGTGTGTGTGTGTGTGTGTGTTGAAAGCATCCAGTAGTTCTCCAAGGCTGACTCACCTTCTAGCAAACAGGAAGGTGGGAGTCAGCTGGCACCCTCAGGCCCCTCCCCTTGCCCATGTGCCATGGGTTGCACATGGCTGAACCCAACTCCCAGGGCTCTTGGCTGAGGGAATCTCATAATGCTCTTTGGCCAAGAGGCTCCGACTGATGAGTGACTTTGCTGTGGGTTGCTCTCAGGCAGGTGGGCCCTACTGTTCACTTCCTGAAACACTTTGGAGCAAGGGCAGTTGGTTTGTTATTGTCCCCTTCCCTTCCTGTGAGCCTACTGTTGGGGGAGGGAGGGTACAGCAGATGGACTTCCTGGTTGCCAGGGACCTCCTGCAGCCTAGGGGAGCTAACAGTGCCAGTCTCACTCTGTTCCCATCCCTGGTTCCTTGAACATCTTTATCCATTCTCACCAAGCAAGGCAGAGATGTGCCTGGAGGAGACTGTTTTAGATGATCATATAGGCACTAGATGGGTGAGGGACCCCTCTTTCCATCCATGCTTCCCAGGGCTTAAGATGGAAAGGACTCCCTTTGCTAAGTCTGGGGCTATGACTCTCAAATGGAAGAAGACAACGATTCAAGGGGCCAAGGAAGGAAGGGTTGTTTATTCTCTTGGCTGGAGACAAATTATCTTCCTTCCTACTGATGCCCAGTGATCCTTAGAAAGGTACGCTTCTATTTTAAATACATGCCATTTGTGCCTGGGAGACAGAAGAAGCTACACATGGGGCCAGTGAAAGCCGTGTAGGCTTGCCAGACTTCTCCGTAGGCCACTGGCCAGTTCTGTAGAGCATCTGCCCTTTGAAATAGGCTGAGAAGCAGGAAGCCTGGGTTTTTGACCAGCTCACTAATTTGTCATGGCAGTCCTGGAAGTGCCTGGTATCCTGGGGCTTGGGAAAGGAGTTGAGAGAGAATGGGATGAGAGGGGAGAGTAGAAGGGAGATGGAAGAAAGGATAGAGGGGGTGAGCAAGGGAAAGAGAAAGAAGGGAAGAGTGATGAGGAATGAAAGAAAGAGGGAAAGAAAACAGGGAGGGAGAAGGAGATAAAGGGAGGGATAGGAAGAAATAAGAGTGGAACATACGCACACCTTTCACCTTTGGCTTCAGAAGTAGGCAAGTTGACTGGCCTCTAACTCATGTAGCCAACAGTGTCTGAGCATCTGATCCTTCTGTCTCCACCTCCCAAGTGCTGGGGTTTCAGGTGTGTTCTTCCATGCTCAGTCTTTGGCGGTGGTTGGGGTCAAAGTGAGGGCTTTGTCCAAGCTACTAGGCAAGTACTCTACAACTGCCCTGTAGCCTCACCCCACACATTTTTTAAATACCCATTTACTTGTTGATAGAAGTTTGGATTGTTACTACATTTGAACTATTGTGAGCAAAACTGTCATGATGTCATGAACATTTACATACAGGTTCTCGTGTGCCTGGAAGGTTTCATTTCTTTTGGGCAAATATTTGATCAGGTCTATATTGGAATGCCAGTTTTCTGTTTTTATACCAATCTGCCTGTCGTCGTGTTCTGTTTCCTTCTATGAAGGAACTACAGATTATTGCTTACTTTTTTGTTGTTGTGACAAAACCTTGACAAATGTAACTTAAGGAAGGATGGGTTTATTTTGGCTTATGTTTTGAGAGTACAGTCCATATTGTGGGGAAGGCATGGAGGAAGAAGTCACATCACACCCAAAGTCAGAAATAGAGAGTGCTGGATAGTGACACTCAGCTCACTTTTTCCTTTTAATTAACTCTGTGGCCCCTGCCTAGGGAATGTTGCTGCCTAGAGTTAGGGTGTATTTTCCCATTTCAATTAACCTAATCTAGAAACTTCCTCAAACATGCCCAGAGATTTGTCTCCTGGGTGATCCCAGATCTTGTCAATAGATTGACAGTCAATATTAACCATCCTAGAGTGGTAGATTGATGCACACTGCCACCTGTGCTAGTCCTCAGAGCTAGAGTAACTTATTCTAATTGTCTTCTTCCCTGTTGAATGAACACCCTCAACAGGCCATTTGGTGTGAGAAGGAAGAACACAGGCACTGGAGACAGATTTCCATCCTGACTCCATCATATACCATGTGACCGTGGACAAGTTATTTGATTTCTTTGTGCCTCAGTTTCTTTACCTGTCAAATGTGGAAATCTCCCTTGTAGGATGGCAAAATCAGGTAGATGAATAGATAGAAACAGATATACTTGTCCTGTCCTGAATACTCTGCTATTGAAGGACTTGACAAGGAGTAATGCAGTCTGAAACATGTCTGCCCGGTTCCTTAGCAGCTCCTGATGGTACTGCCAGCCACCTTTCTTCCTGGAATCCTGGCCTCTGCCCTCTTACTGGGCAGCTTCTGTGCTGAGTGGATAGTACTTTTCTCCCATAACCATTTTCTTCCAACTTGGAGGGTAGCTGCTGCCTTTGCTACTTAAGCTGAAATTTTGTTTCTATTAAGCACACGTGATCCTCCTGCCTCAGCCTCCCAGGAATTACAGGTGTTTCCACTATTTAGTGTGGTCCAGTTCTATCTCTCAGATACAACAAATGAACAGCAAGGCCTGGAGATGTCCCCCTGCACTCTGAGATCCTTATGCCCTGGTTCTCTTAGCTTCAGCTTCCAAGGGGTTTGGGGCACTGTGCTGATTGGAAGCTTAGCAAAGGGACCTGAGGTCCAGGAATTCCGTCCTACAGCTCTGCACAAGACATGACTGTCAGGGCAGTGTCCACTGTAGCCACAATTGAGGAATCTCATCTTGAGCCGACCACTTCTGTAAGCTAAACTTCCCTGGGAGCAGCTCTCTTATTACAGTGGGGATCTGAGGCCCATTGAGTGACTATTGGAGACAAGGATGTGGCCCTACAGCCCTTAATGCAGAGATAGAAACCCTTTCTGGGCCTGATCTTTTCCTCTCTCCAAGAAAAAGAACCAGAGAAATCGAACAGCAGGACTGATCTCTGAGAGTCTCCTAAGGGGGGCATCTGTGTAGACATTGCTCATGGAATCAGGTAGTAGTGAGAGACTGGCTTGGTTTGGTTTGGTTTGGTTTGGTTATTTGAGACAAGGTTTCTCTGTCACAGGCGGGCCTGGAATTCACTGTGTAGGCCAGGCTGACCTCAAAATCACAATTCTGCATCAGCCTGCTGAGCTCTGGGACTATATAGACATGCAACACCATACTTGGTTTATAATCAGCTTCCTTTTTAATTTAATTTTTGGGAATTTCATATATGAATACTGTGTGTACATTATTTCCCCCTTTCCCTCCAACTCTTCCCATATCTCCTTCACTACCTCTCAAATTTATGAGCGCTTCTTTGTTATTTTTATAACACACACACACACACACTCACACACACACACACACACACACACACACACACACACACACACACCCTACTGAGTCGATTTAGTGTTGCTCTTATGTTACATGTATTTCAGACTGACCATTTGGGACTGGATAACCTATCAGGGCCCTTGTCCCTGGAGAAGACTGATTCACCCTCTCTCAGTAGCCATTAATTGCCTGTAGTGCTTCATCTAGGGATGGGGCCTTGTGAGACTTCCTCCATCCATATTGGGATATCAGCTGGTGTTGTCCTTGCACAGGTCTTGTTTATGAGACCACAGTGTTGAGGTTTCATGAGTGTGGCTTCCCTGACATGACTAGAAGACAGTGTCTAGCAGCAAGTGAGAGGACGACTTTTGAGACTTGATCCACTCCTTCCACCGTGGGTTCTAGGCATTGAATTCAATTTGTCAGGCTTTTGTATGGAGTTCTTTTTACCTTCTGAACATCCCTGGGTTTTTTAAAATAATTTTTTAAAATTAAAATATAACTATATAATTATATCACTGGACAGTGGTGACTCATGCCTTTAATTCCAGCACTCGGGAAACAGAGGTAGGAAGATCTCTGTGAGTTTGAGGACAGCCTCGTATACAAAGTGAGTTCCAGGACAGCCAGGGCTACACAGAGAAACCCTGTCTCCAAAAACAAATACAAATATATATATGTATCCTTTTCTCTCCTTCCTAGAATCAGCTTCTTTTAGAAAATATTTGTTTATTTTTTCTCTGTATATAAGTGCTTTGCCAGTATCTATCTATCTATCTATCTATCTATCTATCTATCTATCTATCATCTATTTATCTATCTATCTATCTATCTATCTATCTATCTATCTATCTATCTATCTATCTATGTCTGTGCACCACAGGTGTGCCTGTTGCCCATGGAGGCTAGAAGAGGGTGTTGGATCCCTCAGTTGGAGTTACAGACATTTGTGAGTTACCATGTGGGTGAAGAGAACCAAACCCAAGTCCTCTGCAAGAGCAGCCAGTGCTCTAACTACTGAGCCATCTCTCCAGAACCAGCAAACTGTTTACCCTGGCTCCTGGGTGCTGGGAAGGGCAAGGACCAAAAGAATACAATGCAGCTGATGGCTTCTCAATGTCTCTCTGCTGACTCAACCCTCTTTAAGAGTGTGAACTTTGGGCTGTGCAGTAGCTCAGTGGTAGAGTGTCTGCCTAGCATATGCAAGGTCTTGGGTTCAGTCCCCAGCACCACCACAAGAAAGTTAATGAGGAAAGTAAAGACCTTTATTGGGGCATGGTGGTATCTGCCAGGAGGCTGAGACTAGAGAATACCATAAGTTGGAGCCAGCCAATGGGAGCTGTGTCATAAGACCTTGTACACCTGAAGCTTTTCTCTGGAAGAAGCCCCAGATGGAACATTCTATCCAGAATAGAGTCAGGGACCAAGAGGAGCAGGCAGGAGGAACCATGGAACTGGAGGTGAAGATGTGGTGAAGATGTGGTGTCTCCCTTAAATTGGGATTGGTGGACTGAAGGCCTGTGCATGCATGAGGACTGTCCTGTTAGGACTGGTCCTTCTGCACTAATCAGTTAAGACTGGTTGTCCTTTCATGAAGGGATCAAGTTCTCCAGTGTTTGTTTGGTTAATTATTTCCTTGCTTGTGTTCATAGACCAGACCGTACTGAAACCTGTGGGTTTTCCTATTTGCCTCTGCTCATCCTACCAAGGCTGACTTCTGTTCTGCAAAGGGCCAGCAAGGGGGCTCTGACAGTGTATTTTTTCAGGTTGCTTGGTGAGGTCAAGCTATCTGTTACAGATAGACAACTATTTCAGTTTATTTCCAAATAGACACTCATGGAACCTTCAGAAGCCAAACTGCAGGGAGCCGTTGGTGTTGTTTTAGATCAGAGGATAATTCCAGGCCTCAGTAACCCTGGCTGTGGTCACCGGCTTTGGGCTCCAGTGTTTGTAAACATGGTGTTTGGATGTGTGACTGTCAGCCTAGCTAGAGCACATGCTGAGGATCTGGATTGACATTTGGGCGTTGCTGCAAGCTGTAGAGGAAGTGTTTGAATAATTGTCCACCTGTGGGAGGTGACAAGGAAGCAGGAAAAGCATGGGTGTGGTCCTTGGTCTCCAAGTTCAGGGATAATGCAAACAACATGGAATAATGTGGACTGGGGGAGGAGATGCTGACACCTGATAAACACTTTCATCTGAGGGAACGAAGTGGAGAACCATGTGCCCTGAGTCGTGTCATCTAGCACACAGTCATGGGCGTATGAGCTGTGGCTCCATGCTGCTCGGTGCAGTCCTGGTTTTTCCCCTCTGTGCCTCAGTTCCCTCTATAAAGTAGGACAGGAGACAATACTGTGGCATAGAGTAGTTAAGAAGGTTAAATGGCTTCATATCTACACATTGCTTTGGGCAGTGCCTGGCATTTTGAGACACATATACGTGCTCTGTTAAAGAGCCCTGGGAGGTAACATAGTGGTGCAAAAGCTGCTGAACCAGACAGCTATGGAGTAGGGTCTGAATGTAGAATCCTGTGGATCTGTAGCCCACTTTCCCAAACTTGGTACTGTGGCATTTTGAGCCAGACAGCTCCTTCATATGGGTTGCTGTCACTTGCGTTGCAGAACATAGAACAGCGTGGCTGGCTTCTGCTCACTGGATACACACACACACACACACACACACACACACACACACACACACACACACACAAATATATGTAGCAACAGTTAAAGAAGAGATCATGAATTTGAGAGGGAGTGGGGAGGACACAGGAGGCGTTGGATGGAGAGAGGGAGAAAGAGGGAAGTAACGTACATACAGTACTCATATAGGAAATTCTCAAAAAATAAAACATCTAAAATAAAACAAAAACAAAAACTCCAATAAGCCTAGTTCCTAGTCATCAGCTTTGCCCTCATAGATGAGCTCAGGGTACAACATATCTCTGAGTGCTTGACCTCTTGCCTTCTCTTCCTCTCAGTTGGGAAGACATCTTTGTGGATTGTCTGTATTTTCACCAGACCATGAGGTGGGTCAGGGAGGTGTAGTTAGTTTGGGTTCTCTATGCAGTGGTCAGCTTTCCTTTAAAAGTACAGCTGATTGGCTTAACTGCACTTAGACTATGAAGAATCCCAGAACAGAGAGGTCAGCGACCAGAGGACAGCGGATCTTGACATTTATCCGTGTCTCGTCTTGAGGATGCCTTCCTCTGCTTATTCACATTTGTACATACCCAGATCTTTTTCTCACTTCCTAGCCTTCCTTTACTCTTCTTTCAGCCTCAGAGTTTCAACATGGGATGGCAATGAACTGTGGTTCAGTGCATCCAAGCAAGTATGGGGTGTGTCCTTGGTCCCTACCTGCTGCTTCTGTATCAGTCCTGTATGTAAGGACATTATTGGCCGGCTATTTGGTGTCTCTAGATTAGATTCCTGGAGAAGTCAGAGCCATGACCATGTGCTACTCTCGACAGGTGTGTGTTCAGCGTGCACATTTTTTTTGAAGACAAAGTTCTAGTGTTTGCACCCATTTAAAAAGAGGTAAACTGGATTCTACTCCAAATCTTGCTTTCTATGAGTCAATGATTGGTTTTATGTCAGTATTCACATCGTCCAAAATACTTACCTCTGGTGTGAGTCTTGGATTTCCCTTATTTTCCTGACATTATCCCATTCCTATTCACCTTACCTGAGATGTATCTGTTTCCCTATTGAACTGTTGATATGCCCCCAACAATCAGGCAGCTCTCTTGTGCTGATGGGACCAGACATACCTGCAATTTCCCTTCGAATCTCTCACAGACACATCCTTCTGTGAGTTTGACACCTTCCATTATACACTGAAATCTGTATCTTTTCATGACCAGTGAGATCAGGACAGGAAGATGTGACTTCCTGGGCATGTGATACAAGATAGCTAGCTCATCAGCTGAAGCAATTAACCCCTGCTTTCTATGGAATGTCACCTCCTGCTATCCAGCTCAGCAGACAGTGAGCATCCCAGTGTCTTTTGGGACAGAGGGAAAGCTGAGGACCATCAACCTCTACAGAATGCTATGAGCAAAAATTTACTTCCCTAGCTAAAGGTAACCCCACTTGTCCAACTGATGTTTGCCGAGTGCCTGCTAGGCACTGTGGTGGGGACACATTGATGGCAGTCAGTGGAAGCTCTTGACCCTGTGGCCTCAGGGAGACTTGAGTCCTATAGCTTGGCTCTTGGCATGGTAACATATGTTCTCATTCTTCCTGTTCCACACCACCAACATTCTAAAGCTGGGAAGTACATATAAATGGAAATGGGTTTTGTGTGTTCACAAGGTTTTATTAAAACTACGTTCTCCCCATATAGATGCCAACTCTCTTCTGTCAGTAGAAAAACTAAGATCTGTTGTTGGGAGATCTGACTGGAGCTCTCAGCCTGAGGCCAGCCTGATGCTATTTCCCATGCACCCACTGTGTTCCTTGCTGAGAGTGCAATGTTCATTTGAGTGTGGAGTTAAGGGGAAGTGTAGCTAGAGTTTTCCTGCCTGGCCCACAGTCAGGACAAATCTCTCTCACCTGCCAGTCCCACAGCCACTCAGACCCAACCAAGTAAACACAGAGACTTATATTGGTTACAAACTGTATGGTCGTGGCAGGCTTCTTGCTAACTGTTCTTACAGCTTAAATTAATCTATTTTTATTAATCTATACCTTGCCACATGGCTCGTGGCTTACCGGCATCTTCACATGCGGCTTGTTATGGTGACGGCTGGCAGTGTCTCTCTCACACAGCTTCCTGTGCTCTCAATTCTCCTCTCTGTTAGTCCCGCCTATACTTCCTGCCTGGCCACTGGCCAATCAGTGATTTATTTATTGACCAATCAGCAACACATTTGACATATAGACCATCCCACAGCAGGGAAGGGCGGGGAGTTTGGGAACAGGAATCAGACACCAGTCAAGCTTCCTAGAAAAGGACCAGGATGCTGGAAGTCGGGCAGTCCTTCCCAAGAAGTGCTTCTGTGTGGGGGAAGGTGGGAGCCTTTGCAATTCTGGGGCCTCTGGAGAAAAACATGGGTGTGTCAACCCACCTCATCAGCTGCCCTTCTCCTTTCAGGGCCCTGTGTGATAAGGCCTCCCCATGTGGTAAGGCAGGCCAGTCATTTAGACTCTCCCTTTCACAGCATTAACAAGTGACTATGAGCCGAGGGCTGGGATGGAAACCCAAGTAGGCATTGACAAATTGCAGGTATTTAAGACTTTGCTCAGAGAACTGAGTTAGCTGACTCCATGTCTCTCAGTCTCCTGTACAGCCTTGAAGAGAATTGTCCTGCCATTGTCTGGTCAGCTTGTGTGCTACCCAAACTTGGAATGAGGACTCTGAAAACAGCAGTGTGGGCTAGAGCCCCAGCATTAACCAGTGGGGAGGCTGCTTGACTTTTCTGAATCTTGGCCTCCCCATTTCTAAGGTGGACCAAGGATTAAATGAGAAACTATATAAAAAGACTATATGGCTCTTTAAAATTAGTTGTCACTTGGCCCTAGGAATTGGGTCCTTCCTGCCTTGTTGTCCCTCATTTTAGGCCCACACATCTTGTCTACTTTAGCTCTTGTTCATTTTTCTGGAAGTGCCTTGGGAACACAGGCAATGTTTGGACCTAGTGCCGGACCATTGTTACTAATGTGTGCAGCTGCCCAGCCATCTGCCCCCGTTTCTGCTATCACAGTGTTTTCCCTGTCCCAGACTCAGTTCAGAAGCACTCACTGTAGATTACTTAATCCACACGCCAACCCAAAGGTGGGGGCGACTGTCACTATCCCTGCATACAATGAGACCAAGGACAGAGATGTGGGATCACAAGCCCAAGCGCATACTGCTAGCATTCAACAGAAGCAGGATTTGAACCCAGTCTGCCCCAGAATTTGACTGTTACCCACTAAGTAAGCTATCTTTTAATATGTGTTCACTGGGTTGTGAGTGGGTAGGGCAATGTTGTTGTGGTAGTATTGTCACCAGCAACTAACTCTGGGCAAGCCATTTACAGTTTCTAGGTCTGTTTCTTTGTTAGAAGAACTGGGATAGAACTTTTGTTTTTGTTGTTGTTTGTCTGTTTTCAAACCAACGTATTGTAATAAGCCTACAAAAATATAACACAGCTAGATTATGGTAGCCACCCAAACACACACTTACCCAGCCCTAAACTCTATGTATCTTAGTGAACTTCCACACAGTTAGAAAGGCCATCCTAAACTCATGAAGCTTCATCTAAGGTTTTACACATTCACTATCAATTACATTTGTATGGACGTCTCTACTACCAAAAAAGAAAAGAAAACCATGACCAAGTTAGAACTAGAGAAGCAATTAGATCTCTCCTCTTCCATGACTTGTGTCAGTTTGCCTGCACTGGGTCCAGATACAGCTCCTATGAGGATTAGATGCAGTGATGAGGGTAAGGCGGGGCCCGAGGCCCCATCCAAAGTTTGGGGAACCACTGTGAGCAGTGTTGCCTTCATAAGAAGAGTCTGTTATCCTTGTTGGGAGCTACCTTTCATGGCTGCTCTGAAGGGAACAATGTCCTTATTCTTCCCAGGGGCTCCCAACCTCTTCACATACACTACTATGTTGGGGAAATGTGGGCCCTTAACTCTACCAGATGAGCTTAATCAAGAATACATTGACTTTTTGGCCTTGGCAGTCCAAGAAAGGGGTGGAGGCCAAGCTGTCCTTTAATTTTGGAATACAGGAGTCCAGGTGCAGACTTTATTTTCTGAGCCAGGTCAGCAGGAGAGTTGAAGCAAGACATCCTCTCAGCTCCAGCAGCAATGGAACTACCTTCCTGACTTCATATAGATCTGGGGTGGCAGGAGCTGACCAGGGAGTGGCCCACAGTGTAGCAGGAATCTGGCCAACTTCTCAGCTGGTCTTGTTTCCTCAGACTGAAAGCCTCTGTGTCCTCATATCCGAATGGCTCTCAGCTGAACTGATGCTCGAAAGCCTGAATGCTTAACCAGCCAAATGCCTCCTAACCAGCCAAATGCTGTAGTTTCTGGTCCTCATGCCTTATATACCTTTCTGCTTTCTACCACCACTCCCTGGGATTAAAGGCTTGCTTTCTGGGATTAAAGGCCTGATGAGTCACCATGCCTGTCTGTATCCTTGAACACATGGATTTCTGCCTCTGGAATGCTAGGATTAAAGGTGTGTGCTACTACTGCCTATCCTTTATGTTTAATATTGTGGCTGTTCTGTCTCTGACCCCAGATAAGTTTATTAGCATGCACAATATTTGGGGGAATACAATACCACATTTCTTCTCTTTTTGTCTAAAATTTAAAAAAGCTTATAACTAATACAAGAAAAATTATATCCAGTAAGTATATACAATATACACAGTCAAGATTACATTAACAATGTCTAGTCCATTAACATTTGACAGATTCAGATAAAAACTCCATTATATATTTTAACAATGTCCAGTCCAGTAACATCTGACAAACTCAGAGCAAAAAATTTTCATTACTTATCTTATTTAAAACAAGTAGTTCCTTTTTAAAAGTAGATTCCGTAATATCCCTTTTTATCTCCTTGTATCCACCACACACAGGGACATGGCTGGTGTTATTGCTGGCACCTCTCCCGCTCCTGCCTTTTGGTAGTCTAAGCATGCCCATCTGTAACAGCAAGGACTTGGGATGCAATGTGTACTTTACAGTGAGTGAGTGGGAGTCCATGAGTGTGTGCCTAAGAGGCAACCAGCCTTGATCCTGGAGGGAGAATCTTTCACTCCTTCCTTCCTGACTCCTTCTAGAGTGTGGTGGAGCCATTTTCTTGGCTCATGTGTCTGATTCCTCCCCTGTTCACTGCAAGAGCTCCCCTAGCCCACCGGGGTTATTTCCTGCCTTACCCCCTTCACTCTTTGTGGCACTCTGCTCTCCTAGACTCTCTCTCCCTCCTACTGTTCCTCCTCTCCTCACATGCTGGCCTGAAAACACCCCCTGCTGGACGAGAGGGGCTTCTCCACATCTCAGAAACAAATATTGATCTCAGCTAAGCTGAGCAGCAGAGCTAGGGGTGGGGAAGCATTTACAGCTATACTGCTCATTTCAGAATTTATTATCCTTGTGTGACCGTAGAGCATTTAAAATGTGGCTAGCGCGACAGAGGAAGTGGGCTTTTCATTTGATAGCATTTTAATTTAAAGTGAAATAGCCACATATGGCTCAGTAGTGGCTACTTTTTGTGCAGTGTGACCCTTGGGAGAATCAAGTTGAGTTGTACTATATGGGGGCTTGGGATTGTTTACCCTGAATCAGTCTGGATGCTTGGCTCTAACAGTCACATTTGTCAGGCTGTACGCCTTCAGAAAGCCTTTTACCTGGTTGCCTGGGTGAGGGAGAAGCCCAGTGTATTGGTTGTAGAGGTGTGAACTTCATCCTTCTCCTATAGCACATTGTGCTATAGACCAGGCTACTCAATGGGTGACAGGGTCCCAATATATGATGCTCAGGGATCCCAAAGTCAGGTGAACCTCTCCCTGACCAGTTCACGATTGCCTTTTCCTGTAGAAGAAGTCACTTCTCTAGGGATGGACTGATATTTTTGTAGACTTCTTAAAGAAAAAGAACATAAGATTCCAAATATGGAACTAAGCCCTCTGGTAAACACTTATATAGGATGTTCCTGTATAGAGTACAGGAGCAATCACATCCTATCTGATTTTCAAAACCTGACATGTATCAAACTCTACAAAATTCAGAGAAACAACTACATATTATTAATTGCTTGCTGCTCTAACCTCTGTAATATTTCTACCCTTGTATCCTTTGGCCAAATGCTCTTTGATCACCCCTTCATATGATAATGATTTTGTGATTTTTTTTTTCTAAAGAGAGACTGAAAAGATAATTGAGTTTTTCTCCCAGCATGGTTGACAAGATTTGTGCTTTATGATTGATAGCTACCGTGCATGCAGGATGACTCCAGGCAACAGACACCCACTGTTTACCTTACCACTGTAGGTTAGAGTCCTATAATATAGGGATTTTGATAAAAATCTAGTCTGCATAATTCCCACCAAAAAGGGAGGAAACTGCCTGGTGCATTTAGAACTGTCTATACTATTTTGTCGAATATGTTCTCAGCAGGAGACTTCTCCCTTTGAGTAGGCATCGGCCTTCTCTTCCTGTACTGGGAAGCTCCAGGAGAAGCTTGCACAAACTAGCCTCACTCAGCTTCTGCACTTGCCCTTCCCCACTGGTCTCATGCTCCAGGGCCAAGAGCTGTGCAATGGAGCCTGCAGCCCGCTTAGCTGGTGGAAGCCACAGGGACACCTAAGGACAGCCAGCAATAACCTTACTTTGCATGAAAAGAAGTGTGGCTGGGTCTGGTGGTGCAGGGCTATAGTTCCAGCTACTCAAGAAGTTGAGGCAGGATTGCGGAAAGTTCAAAGCTAGCCTAGGGATTACAGGGTGAGGTCAAAGCCAGCCTGAGAAATTTAGTCAGATCCTGTCTCAAAAAATAAAAGGAGGGCTGGAGGTATAGCTCAGAGATAGAGACTCTAGATTTAATCCTAGAACTGCAAATAAAATAAAAACAATCTCTATGAACCATGTACATAAGTCCCACTACAAGGAAACCCAATTGACCCCTAAATCAACCTTGCCTTAGTTGGATCCTCAAACTTGTATAGCTCTGGAATCCCCCTACATGAACTTGGGGGTCTTGGAGGAAGAGGTAGTAACAGGGTAGAAGCAGATACAGGCCACCCACTGCAGTTAAAATATCTCACCATTGAGAATCAGAAGACTGCACAGTTCTAGAAATACCTGATTAGGACCGGGACAGGGACTCAGCCAGGCAAGCAGAGTCCTTAGAGCAGTGGTCCTCAACCTCCGTAATGCTGTGACCCTTTAAGACAGGTCCTCGTGTTTCGGTGACCCCCAACCATAAAATTATTTCATTGCTACTTAATAACTAATTTTGCTACTGTTATGAATCATAATGTAAATATCTGATGTATGGGATAACTGCTATGCAACCCCCAAAGGGGTCATGACCCACAGGTTGAAAACACTGCCTTAGAGTGTTCTTCAACAGCACCATTGGGAGTCTGCAGCTGCTTACTACTCTGAGCCTCAGGCTCTTCAGTCTTTAGAATAAGAAGAATAAGGCCCAGTCCAAGAGTGAGCAAATTGTATCTTATTTTATTGTGTTTTGTTGTTGCCTCTTGGAGACCTGCTCTTCTGAAGAGAAATGGAGAGGAAGTGGATGGGGGAAGAGGGAGGTGGGGGTAGCTGTGAGGAGTAGAAGGAGAGGAATAGAAGGAGAGGAATAGAAGGAGAGGAAACTGTGGTTAGGATGTATTGTGTGAGAGGAGAATCCATTTTCAATTAAAAAGAAAGAAAGAAAATCCATGGATCTTCTTTTTGGAGAGGGGTATAAGGAAGGAATGGAAAGGAAGAGGGAGGGAGGGAGGGAGGAAGGGAGGGAGGGAGGAAGAGGCTAATAAATTTGCCTTTGCTTCATTTGAAGTCCTGCTCTGAATTCAGTATCCCACAGGCCACTGAGCAGGGTAGAAAAGAGGGAATGAAGCTCCAGGAGTCCAATTGGCGAGGAAGAGGAGGGTTTGTATGAGCGAGAATTGTTGAGACCAAGATTGGAAAAAGCACAGGGACAAACAGCCAAACGAATGGCAACACATAAACTATGAACCAATAGCTGAGGAGCCCCCAACTGGATCAGGCCCTCTGGATAAGTGAGTTGATTAGCTTGAACAGTTTGGGAGGCGTCCAGGCAGTGGGACTGGGTCCTGTCCTCAGTGCATGAGCTGGCTGTTTGGAATCTGGGGCTTATACAGGGACACTTTGCTCAGCCTGGGAGGAGGGGACTGGACCTGCCTGGACTGAATCTACCAGGCTGAACTCAATCCCCAGAGGAGTCTTTGCCCTGGAGGAGATGGGAGTGGGGGGTGGGCTGGGGAGAAGGCGAGGGGGGGCGGGAGGGGGAGGACAAGGGAATCTGTGGCTGATATGTAAAATTAAATTAAATTATAAAATAAAAAATTATATATATACAAAAAAAGAAAATCAGCTCTCAGGAGTGAGCACAGCCAAGGGAGTTCCTGAGTGGGTGGGGCTTGGTCATCACTTTCACCCCAGCCTTGCTACTCTTGAGTTTCTACATGGTGTATGTGGGGACATCATGTCTGGGTTGTCTGGGCCAGAGAGGATCCTTGAGCACAAGACACTGGAGCATGGTTCCCTGCTGGTTTCAGTCCCATTAGACTGTGTCTGTTTCCTCACTATACAACACCACTACCAGATTTCAGGGCTGCTGGGCCTGATAATTGAAGTGTGAAAGACAGCAAAGACACAGGTCTTTAGCTCGTTGACATGCTGGTTCTCTCAGCATCAGCCACTGGCTGTCATCTCATGATTGTCAACAATGGTCCTGGACCTCCCATGAGGATGCACTGGGCAGAAGCTGCATGGCCTCCCAGGTGGCAAAGCTACACGTTGGCCCCGACAGAGCAGGAGCAGGCCTCTAGCTCCAGGCAGGTACAACGCCATTTTCAATGCCTGGGAGAAATTCCTTCCAAATGCCCACATCATTGCTCTGTTCATGGCAAGATAATCCACCACTCAGTTTTGCTTTTCAATTATTTTTATTTTCCCTCCATAAAGTTTCTTTCCTTCTTTCTTTCAACTTGGGAGTTCATTTAGAAAAGATTTTTTTTTAAAAATTAACATACAAAGTCATGGGTTTCATTATGAAATTTTCATATATACTTTTGATTTCCTGCCTTCTGTGGGTTCCCTTTCTTCTCTCAGGACCGCCCTCCTCCCTTTAAGTTTCATGTACTCTGTTGCCCTCTTCTTTCTTCTTCTCCCTCCTTCAGATCTCTTTTCTTCCTCTCAGGGTCGCCTTTCTAGTTTCATGACCTATGGTCCCTACATAAATGCACATATGTCAAGTTAAAATGCAAGATCCACCTATGAGAGAAAGCATGTGGTGTTTGTCTTTTTCTGAGTCTGGTTAGTTCACTTAAAATAATACTTTCTAGTTCCATCCATTTTTCTGAAAGTGTTGTGATTTTAGTTTTTCTTTATGGGTGAATAAAACTCCATTGTGTGTATATACTGTGTTTGATTTATCCTGAATTTCTAGCTTAAGTAAGCATGATTGTAATTTGGAGCTAGGGGATGGATAGAAATATGTTCGTTAGGAGAGATTTGGGAGACAACAAGGAGGTTGTACCTTAGCTGAACCAAAAGTTACACAGGGAACTTTATAGCCTAACAGATCCCCCAGCCTCAGCATCTCCTCTAAGTTTCTCAGGCTGTGGCTCTGAACTGTGGCCTGGAATCCTTGTGTCTGCAGCCATCACAGGAATCTCCTCTCAGGGAATCTGGCCTGGGAACTTTGCCATTGCTCAGAGTTGCTTCGACAGAATATCAATAGAGAGCTAGCTCAGGGCCAGGCAGAGCTGAGTGTCCAGAGGTCCAGATGAGAGTCTGATAGGATTGTGTCTCTGAGTGAGGTAGCAGGTGTCAGGGCTGGGATTAGGACAGGCAGGGAGAAAGAGGTGGGAAATGGCTTCCAATGCTCTCAGCATGCTGAGACAGTGATTGGTCCAGGTGTGTGCCCTTCAGACTGTCTCTGACAGTTGTGGGAAAGCAGGTTCAGGGCTGAGGGGCCCCTGAGATTGGCTCAGACTAGGTGAGTTCCAGTTCTCAGTCTCTGCTTTTGTCACTATGTGATGTTTATAATACCACCACTCTACTCGACATTCAAGAGGAGCTGTCTGTGTTGACAGGAGCAGGTCAGAGCCCTAGCTTCTTGCTCTCCTGCTGGGAGGGAGAGCAGCATGTGGGACCTCAGGTCTCAGCCAGCAGGAAGGACCACTGGGCTCACCACGCTGGCTGCTAGCTCACAGCTCCTTCACTTCAAGGCACTTTTCCTAGAGGATGTGGACTCACTGGCAGCCTGCCCCAGCTCACCAGGCACATCTCAGCCAGTCAATCTCCATGAGCCCTGTATCTGAACACCATCCCTGCTTTTGTGTGGCTTGGAGGTACCTTCCCCTGTCTCCTTAAGAGACTCTCTCTCCCCTAGGACTTTGGTGTCATCTCCAGAACAGGCAGCTGGCTTCCTTCTTCTAGCCACCCCAGTTTGCATCTGGAATTTCCAGCCAGCAAATTCAACTTTGCCTTGCTTTGGTATTTCTTCAAACGTGGTATTTCTGCTCACAACACAAGAAACCAGATCTGCAGCACCACAAATCCTGTCTCGACTACCAAACTCCAAGGTCAAGTTTTTAGTGAGAACCTTGCCTGGTGGAGAACCATGGTTTTTCCTTCCTTCCTCTAGTCTGTTCATTTATCAGAATCATCTTTGAGACAGGATCTCACTATGTAACCCATGCTTATCTAGAACTTGCCATCTTCCTGCCTTAGCCTTCCAAGTGCTGGGATTAGAGGCATGCGCACATGGCAGGGGCATAACTGTCTTTCCTGGGTGCTTATTAGGCATCCATGGTAGGCTCCCAGGAATGCTGTGTATCTACTGTGGGCATATCGATGGCAGGGGACAGTCCTATCTCTTCTGCCTTCCCTAGCAGAACTAGTAATTGCACAATGATGGCTTTTTCTTGCCAGGTCTGGTCCTCTCTGTGACCCCTCACTTAGCAGTGCTTCTTCATGCCTAGCTTGAGGAAAGGGAACTGGGGCTCTGTGCACAGCTGGGATCTGGAACCCCATTCCATGCAGGCTGGGTTCTAGGCTGCCATCTTCCTTTATTTTTCAGTGTAAAGGGGAAGAACAGGAAGTGCCCTGCCATGGAGGAGCAGTTTTCTGGCTCCTTTTTCTCTGTGCAGGGTGCAGCTGTTTCTCAGGGAGAACAGGTTTGCCCGGTGGGTGGAGTGTTTATTTGATTTCTTTGTCTGATCATGGAGACACACCTGCCACTTTGCCACTTCCTGAAAATCAAGCAGTTTCTTCAAAAAGGGACATTTTCCTTAAAATACATTGTGTAGTTTGAAGGTGAGGTGGGGTTTCTTGGATTTTTGTGATTTAATATGCCTGTAAAAACCTTAAGCCACAAAATAAAAAAATATACTGACTGCCCTTTGCTTGGGATTTGGAGTCTGGTCATTTTAGTTTTGATTTTGAATTTTATTATATTCTCAGTTTTTAATTTATTCTTTGAAAATTTCATGCATGTATACTTTCTCAGGTTTTTTAATTCACTCCTTGTCTTTTTTCTCATGGACTTTATGCTCTGCACACACCAAGGAAATCATTGGTGCAGTTCACACCAGTGAAAGTTTTTATTGACTCAAATTTCAGCTGAAGTTTTACACAAAAAAGGTAAATAATAAAATTGATTTTCTCAGATATTAAATTTTATTTACTTATTTATGTCTATTATTTTTGCATATATATATGTGTATATATGGTATATATGCATGTGTGCATGTGTATGGCTCATGCATGTGTGTGTGTGAAGGCCATTTTTTGGATGTCCTCCCCCATTACACCACATCTTATCTATTGAGGTAGAATCTCTCACTTGAACCTGGAACTACTTATTTGGTTAGTCTAGCTAGCTAGTTTGCTATGGTAGAACCCCTGTCTCTATCTCTCCAGGGCTGGGACCTTGGCTTCATATGGTTCATGTTCAAGCCATGTGCCATCATTTAAAGATTATATAGTAAGAATTAATCTTTATGGGATAGCTGGGAAATAACTGCGAATATATGGGATCATAAAACAGAGTAGATTTATATTTAGTGTACTATATTTACTAAGGCAGCAAAGAGACCATAAATATTTCGGAAAGTTCTTCAAATGAGCATTTGGAATTGATTGCATATCTATTTACAAGAAAATTTGAGTAATCAGTATGTCCTGTTTCCAGAACTCCCTATAATAAGGTTTTCTTGTAAGAAGAGACAGTGATACATTGGATAGGAATTGAAATTGTGGAGTCAGGTAGAACCAGAGTCATTGGTGACTTCATCCATGGCATTGTGCCCCAGAAACATGGTCTTTGTATTAGTGACTTTTCTGTTGAGGACATAAAATACTCTGACAAAATCAACTTAAGGAAGTAAGAGTTTATTATGATTTACAGTTCCAGAGGACTAGAGTCCATCATGGCAGAGAAGATATAGCAGGAGGAGTGAGAAGCTTGCTGGCTTGCTCATCACATTTGATCCACATACTGGAAACAATCAGGGATAGAGGGAAACTATGATAACAGGAACTGGGGCAAAGCTACAAAACCTCCAAGCCCATCCCAGTGACACATTTCTTCCGGCAGGTCTCTACCTCCTAAGCGTTCCACAACCTCCCTGAACAGCACCACCAACTGGGGACCCAGTGTTTAAATGCAGGAGCCTATAAGGGACATTTCTAAGCACCACAGGCTCTGACTTCTGATTCCTCATCTGTAAAACAGATGCTGGGATGACACTTCCTCCTGCAGTTGCTGGGAACATTAAATACAGACATGCTTGAAAAGAACTCAGTGCAAAAGTCTGCGTGACTGACACAGGATGTTGCTTGGTAGTTGTTTTCGGAGTCATGCTGCCCATATCTTCTCCACCAGACTTGTTATCGTCACCATCATGACTATTCTGAGGGCCAAAGATGTAGCTGAGTCCAGCCCATCTTTCCAAATAGCCCTGTAGCTTAGGGGAAACTGAGGAATTTATATTGTAGTAAGGCCCTGAGTTCATTGATATTGGAATTAAATAGTTATTTGGCCTTTTAGATTATCTATCTATCTATCTATCTATCTATCTATCTATCTATCTATCATCTATCACTCATCTATCATCTATTAATTTATTGTGTGTGTGTTCTTGTATAATCAGAGGATAAAATTTCAGGAGTCATTTCTCTTACTCTACCTGTTGTTTTTTGAGGCAGGGTCTCTCTTGTTTCTGCTGTTGCTATGCATACCCCAAGGTGGCTGGCCTGTGAGCTTCTGACAGATTCTCCTGTCTCTGCCTTCCATCTTTCTGTAGGAATACTGGAATGAGGTATGTGCACCAACATATCTGGCAATAACTGGCTTTTATGTCTTAGTTTGACCATCAAGAAATTATGCCAAAGGCACCATCACATCACTAGAGTCTAGCATTCCTGACTCATCATGCTTGTGGGTACTGACTCCAGCTCTAAGTGTCAGAAGCTGCTGGCTCCTCAGCTGGCTCCATCTTCTCTGCCTGCTCACTGGAATAAGGGTCTAAAGTGGCCCTGAGGAAGCTTGGAGATTGCACACACAGCTCACACTCTTTATCTGACGACCTTAGAAACCAACTTGATCTTGAGATCTAGCGTTGTCTAGTGGTTTTGAAAAATTAAAACAATCTCTCTAAGATAAAAGTTTCCTCCTCTCCACTTTAGTCTGCCCCTAGCTGCCCCTTTTCTTCCTGAAGTGGGCATGCCAATGAGGACTCAGGAAATGGATGCCAGTGTGGTGGTTTATCTGTGGTGCTTGCTTTGTGCCGCACCCCAGTGTCTTGACATCATGCTGATGCTGTCCCCCCTGGTCTGCAGCACTCTGGAGTCAGACTCCTGGTTCCGATTCTCAGCTCTCCTACTATTGCCTATATGACTATAGATGGTTAGGTTTAGTCACCCTATCGGACCTCACTTGCATGACCTGTAAAATGGACTCAGAACACCCCCACATGGCAGGGCTGTGGTGAGGCTAGTGCTCAGCATGTATGTAAAGTGGTTAGAACCACACAGGTACCATCAGGGCTGCCCGATGTTGTTGTAGCATTGCCTTTTCCTCCCAGCAACCGCTTGAGTCTTGAACGTCGTTAATTTTTCTAACAATGAATAAAAAGCCAGAATGTCCCTCAGATACAAAATGCAGAAGACACAGACAAAAAGTTTCAGAGTGGTGCCCTTAATGAAATAAACCAGCCGGGCTTTTCCAGGCAGGGAAAGCTCAGTTGGAAAATGTGGGGTTGGTGGGGGAGACAGAGCAGGGGGCTGTTCCCTGGAGGCTGGAGGGCGAGGGGATTTCTGTCTGAGAGGCCTTGTTACTAAGCCAGGGACTTCCTGTTCCATTGTGGCACACTCTGAAGTGCTCACAATGGAGAAGCAAAGCTGGGGTTCATTCTCTTCCACAAAGAGCCCCCTGGTGTTTTCACAGAAAGACAGTGTGCAACCAAGTGGCTCCAGCATCCCACGTGGTAGAAGGCCGTGGTCAGTGTGTTCTGATTCTCCCAAGGACCAGCCCTTGCAGGATCTAAGTAAAGTGGGGTGGGGAATGGGGGGGGGAAGAGCAGCTCTTGGATTTCCCATGGTAAAGGGACATCAAAATGGGTGAGCCCTAACTTGGCAGGAGGGGATGGACCGCCTCTAGGGAACTTCCTACAAATGAAATGGGTTGTGCAGTCTTCTCTGATTTCCTCAATCTCAGGGTAAAAGAGGGAGGGAGGAGGGCAGATAGAGGGGTCTTCTGCGCCTGGAATTGGGTTAGGCTAGTTCAGTGCTTGCTTTGCTCATGGATCCCATGATGTGTGCTCGTGTGTGCATGTGTGTGTACTTCCTTCTCCTACCCTCCCCTTCAGCAGCTCATCTTTCATCGCCTGCAGTGGTGTTGTAAGTTGACCCCAAACAACCAGTGAGCACAGATTCAGATTTATGCCAATAAAATGATTGCTCAGAGATAATCTTATTTTCCTTATGAAATTACAGTTTTTCTAAGCCTTAGGGGTATGTTACACTGAAATGCAGTGGGACTCAGCTATACTTTTAGAGAGAATAAAGATGGACTCCACAGGATAGAACCATCCTTAAAACTGGTAGCTGTGGCCGAGGTTTTCTGATATCTTTGAGCAAAGTTTTGCAAATTGCTTGCCATGTGGGGGTAGAGACCTAAATTTTCCACAGTGCAAACTCCTGGTGCTTAATTCACATTTGTAGATTGCTAGATGTGCAATTAATTAATAAGTGCTATTAGTTGCACACTTCCATGGAAACTCGCTAGGGTACCCTGGAGTACTTCAAAAATGAAGCTAGGTCTGTGTGAGTTATACAATTTTATATGTCTGTATTTCTTTAAATCTCAAATGTAGGACTAATATTGCCAAATCCATTTTTTGCTTTCTATCTTTAATCTACACTTTCATGCTTTTTCTATAGCAGTGGTATTTATGTGTAAGAACAGTCTAAAATCAGTAATTTTGTTGACTCTGTTATCAGCAAATGCGTTCATTGGTCTGGAGTCCAGTTCTAAATAATGAACAACATTAGAAAGAGAAAAGGAATTCTATTCATTTCTTGCCCTTTATTCTTAACCTTACCAATAACTACTTGATAATATAATTTAATGTGAACCATTGACTCTGTGGCCTGTGTACATTTTCTGTGATGTGTTCACAGCTTACCTAGGATCTAAGTAGCAGGAAATGGGAGCCTGGTACACTCTCGTGGGAATGTAAATTAGTGCTGCCATTGTGGAGAACAGCATGGAGTCTCCTTAAAAATTAAAAGGAGAACTACAACATGAGCCAAAAAATTCACTTTTACGTATTTTCTTGAGGGAAAAGAAGTTATTGTGACAGAGAAGACAAAATCCCATGTTCACTGCAGTGCTATTCACAATAGCCAGGAGACAGGGACAACCTATGTGTCCATCAGCTGATTATTGGATAAAAGAAATGTCTCACATGCACACACTGTGGAGTTCTCTTTATCCATTAAAAATTAAACTCTGTCATCTCTGACAACATGGATAGACTGGCAATCATTATGTTAAGTGAAGTAAGCCAGATGTGGAGAGACAAGTACTACATGGCCTTGCTGATATATGGGATATATTCTTATATATTCATGTGTATTTGTGTGTGTGTGTGTGTGTGTGTGTGTGTGTGTGTGTGTGTGTGTGTGTGTGATCTGAATATGAAACATGCCTCCATAGGCTCATGTGTTTGGACATTTGGTCCCCAGCTTGTGGTACTGTTTGGGAAAGCTGTGGAATCTCTAGGAGATGGAGTCTTGCCGGAGGAAGTGTGTCACTGAGGGTGGGCTTTGGGATTATATAGCCTGGGCCCATTTCCTGTTCACTCTCTGCTTCTGGGATGCTGATGCAGTGGGACAGGCTGGCCACATATTTCTGCTGCTGTGTCTTTCTCATCATGCTGGACTGTGTCCCCTCTGAAACTGTAAGCCATAATAAACCCTTTCTTCTTTAAGTTGATTGGGTCAGAGTATTTTATTGTAGTAACAGAAAATGAAACAAGACACTATCTCTCTGTTTTTTCTCTCTCTTTCTCTCTCTCTCTATCTGATCAATGGGTACTAAGTTGCAGTTAAATAGGGATAAGAAAGTCTGAGATACTGTGTTGCACAATAGGGCAACTATAGATAGAGATTGTGACCTCTACTCCAGAAAGCCAGAAGGAAGAATTTGGAATGTTTTCACCATAAAGAATTGTCCGTAAATGTGTTTAGCCTGGTTATGAAGTGTAATGTGTATCCAAATAGCTCGTGGTCACTCAGGGTTACAGACAACTTTGTATTTTTATGTATCAAATTAAAATTTTAGTTTTAAGAAGAATTTTCATGTTATTTTTGGGGGTGGTTAAAATTATTCTGGGCCTTAGGAGTGAGACCTACCTTGAACAGGACATGAGGCTAAATGGAGAGGACTCCGCAAACAGAATACTAGAATTCATTCACAAATATGGTTTTGTGTCTTCAAATAGCCTTCTATTGAAGGAAATTGAGTTCACTGAAAATGGCTTGGATCAGGGTGTGAATAGCTCTGGGGAAGAATGGCGTCTTTGTAAATCCAAACTTAGAAATGTCATAGCTTCAAAGGCTCGCTCTCCTGCCTCCAGGATGCACTGATGCCAGCCAGAGCATCTCTCAGCCCTGTGAGTTCTCTCAGGGAGCAATGTCCTCTTTACAAAGAGAAGACTCTTTCCCCATGTGTTGACCTGACTGTCTTTCGGAGGGGCTTGACAGAGCTTGGGAAAGGCAGAACTCTGCCTGTAGACACAGATTAAGGCCTTCGTCTGGGTGAATGGTGATGTACTAACCACAAAAAGTAAAGAGTTTTAGGATGTGGCAATGTGCATTCATTTGGCTCATTAGAACCATGGTAAGCTTGCAGTGTGCAAGACCTTCTCATTTGGAAGATCAAGGTAGTAAATCTCAAGGACTCTCATGCCCTGTGGGAGGACTGAGTTCAGGAGAAGACGGACTAGGGCCACAGAGCCTCAGCCTGCTGGTCTCCCTGGTGTTGATAGCCACAAAGAACCATGTACTGCCATGATAATGCATACTTTATCAGAGCCCATCAATAAGTAGGGGGAATTCAGGGCCTGGTAAGATCTTCAGTAGGGGAAGAGTTTGCTACGTAAGCATGAGGACCTGGATTCTGATCCCCCACATCCCAGAAACAGCTGAGTATTAAAGCACACCTCTGTGATTCCAGTGCTGAAAAAGTAGGGACAGGTGGGTCCCCGCAGTTCATTGGCCAGCCAGCCTAGCCAAATGACGAGCTTTGGGTTTAGTGAGAGACTCTGTCTAAAAAGTAAAGAGGAGAGCAATTGATAGATTCCTGACATTGACGTCTGGCCTCCATGTTTATTACACACAGATGTACATATAAAGCTAGAAGACCATAACATTCTATGCAGAGTGGATTCATTTTATGAAGGTTGATGCTTAATTAGATTTGATTGGCTAGAGTGCACCATTTTGGCCTGAGTTGGGAGTACTAGGTGACATTTAAAGATAACATATACTTTATTTTCAAGAGGAACGATTCCTGCTTGGGGTTGTGGGAGACCTGGGTGTACTAGCAACAGCGACACTCAAGGATGGTAGTACTGGTGTCTGTCAAATACTCCATGTTCCCACATTGTTCTAAGGGTCTTACAAATATGAATGCGTCTCATTCTTAAGAAAGCTCTGGGAAGCCAAGGCACAGAGCACAAGCGACTTGTTGAGTTTGACCATTATGAAGCAGCAGAGCTGGGACCTGTGTCTAGGACCTGGAGGCTGACTGGGGAGCTCACCTCTTCCATCAGTTACTCTGGGGTCCACCACTGGGACTCTTGAAACCTTCTTAGTGGAGGATACTATAGATCCATAAAATCCCAGTAGTATTTTGGTAAGTGACATAAGGCTATCATTAAATTTTTTTGACAGTGGCCATTTGCTTTTCTCATTTCATAAAAGGACCACTCAACACACCTGCTTCCTGCAGAGTAGGAGGGGAAGGGGGAGAGTCTCAGATTGAGGAATGAGAGTTCCCAGAAAAGGAGAGTCGCATCCACTTTTTGGGAACACATTCCCCAGCTGTTCATTTTGAAAATGTGCCTTGACTGTCCAGCAAGGGTCCATTGGAGAAGACAGACCTAGTTCCTACTATGGGGAATTTACATTCCAGTGAGCCAGACAGACATTTACAGAGTAAACCTAAAAACTATGTAATTGCACATTTGCTGAGTGCTTGGAAGGAAATGAGCACATCCTGAGGACCGAGAAGGAAAGTTGTGGGAGTGGGCATCCTGCCAGGAAGGCTTTCCCAGGAGGTGAAGACACAGAGGCATGGGGTGGGGTGAGGCAGGTATGACTAGTGGAGCAGGGAGAAGTCTGAGGAGGGTGAATCCTGCTGCTGGGGAGTCCTGAAGCTCCAGGGGAAGAGGAGGCTTCAGAGGGCAGTTCTGGTCCCATGCAGCCCAAGTCCGGTAGAAGCTTTGCTTTTGCTGGGGGTCCAAGGGGAAGCCTTGTAGTTATTTAAGATGGCGTGTGATCTGGTTGTAGCATTTGGGTGACTGTGTGCACTGGGGTTGGATGACTGGAGGCTATTATAGTAGAAGAGGCCCAGGACTGCAAGGAGTAGGATTAGGGCTGACAGTGGAGACCCCAGAGAGTTGAAGAACCCTGGAAGCCTTGCATAGAACAACCCAAGGGGACAGAGTGAGCAGCGGTATTTCCTCCCTGAAAAGAAAGGGTGGGTTCGCCCGTCTCTTCTTCTCCATCCCTCTCTGTGATTTGCTGCCTGAGCCCCACTGACAGGCCAAGGTTGCCCACTATGATAGTCCTTATAGGTCAGCCAGGCAGTGTCTAGGTGGACAGGGAGGAGACAGAGCTGGTGGAAAACCAATCAGTGGCACTAAGTTGTTTCTGAACTCCGAGTTCAGGCAGTAAGGAAGCAGGAGGCGGGCTTTATAAGTCGGATCCTTGGGGAGGAGGTAGCACTTGAGGGAAAGTTGGGGATGAAAATGGGATCTGCTTTCTTCAGGGCTGGCATTCTAAGACCTTTCAGCCTCTGTGTTTTTATCCATAAATCCAGCCACAGTCCTTCCAGGTGTTTCTGCTATGATCCTATCACAGTGTTTTGTTGAATCTAATCTAGCCCTTCTCACCTGCTAACCAGATGCTGAGCCTAAGATCAAGGCCAGAGAGGCCGTGGGTTTAGGTTTGTTGTGCCTTTGGGGAAGCATGTGCTGTTTCTGCAGAAGTCTGCAGCAGGCCCCAGGAGAGGAAGACTATCCCTCACCACAGGCCACATAACAGTAATACGCTGCTAAAAGTCACCAGGACTACTTTGCCTATTTCTTCTCTCTCTCTCTCTCTCTCTCTCTCTCTCTCTCTCTCTCTCTCTCTCTCTCTCTCTCTCTCTCTCTCCCTCGCTCCTCAATGATTAATGCTGTAGTTAGCCATGTCCCCACTCTGACAGAGATCTCCAAATGAGAGGAAATCAGCTTGCAGTCCCCAGATCTTTATTCTGCTCTCAGACAAGCAGGAACACTTCCTCTTCCATCTCTTCACTTCAGCACAGTGAATGAGAGTAAGAAACCCCAGGCAGGCCCTTTGGCTGCTCCTGGCAGCACTGGGGGGCCTGGAGAACACATTGCTGTAGAATAGTTTAAGGCAAGAAAAATGATTTTGGTGAAGCCCAAGGAAGTCTGAAGAATAAGAGTCCTCATAAGTACAAGTCAGCGGCAGGTGACTGTGCTGGCCTGGCTGACAGTGGCCAGGGCATAGTGGGGGTGCTGTCCCTTCCCAAACCATCTCCTACCAGCAGTTTCTAGCCTGGGGAAGAGCAGTGCTGGAGTGGGGGTGGGCAAGGAGTCCCATAGTGGGCTCCCACCCAGGATGTGAAGCGTCTTTGTCTCAGAGGCTGCCTCATGCCTCGTGAACCTCAGGTCGGATCTTTTTTTCCTCTTCAAAGGACTCTAGATTCCTGAGTTCCTTTAAATTCCCAGAGCTCCAAGGTTCTCTGCCTTTTGGGACCTTATAAGCTTCCCATTAGCTGTGTTTGCTATTTCTTCTCTCTTCTCCATATCTGAAAGGGGAGAGCATTCTGGGAAGGTATTAAAAGAGATGAACTATCTTTCAGTAATCAAGATAAAGGCTGGGTCAGGACCATAAATCAGAAATAATATAGAAAATTCAAATTCATTTAGTTCCAAATTAGTGGCCTCAGAAATGGCCTTAAATATTGCAATTGGACACCTCTGAAATAAGTCCTTTAAACACACAGTTCTTGTGGTTTTGATGTGACATGATGGTGAAGACTTCTCCTATCCTTTACCGAGGACAGTGATGCCAGGAGCCCCACGTTCTAAGGAGCTGCTCTAAGTTCTGGACTCCTGAGTGGGCCTGTCAAGTTCTGACTTTTCTGGAAAAGTCTGTGAGTGACAAATTGACCAGGACTGCCTCTGCAGGTAGACTGAGGGAGGATGCCCAAAGGTAGCCATTTTCATGAAGGTGTCAGGGTGAGTGCTGTCCTGAGAGAAGCCTGCATGGGGAGTGTCTGCCACACTCAGCAAGGCAGCTCCACTGTGCTTACACATGCAGTTCAGTGCCTTCCCTACTCAGCTCTCGTGTTTCTAAAATCTTGTAAGTGCTTTCAGTGACTCAATCGATGCTTTCCATTACCCAGGATGCATCTGGCTTTCTCTTACAAAGCTAAGCCGCATGACTCAGCCTTTTTCCAAGAGGCATGAACATGTGAGTTGGCACAAGGTTGGCACAGGTTTGCAGATGTCCACAAGAGTGTTATTCATGATGGTCCAAATGCAGAAACATCTGGATCCCAACCCACCAGCGGACACCAAGTGATTTGCAGGGTGTGCAAATGAAGAAATAGTTCTCAGTGGTAAAGAGGAGAAAAACCAAGATCACACACAGGGACAAGCACAAGCTGTCAGAGAGCCATGTTGAAATTAGCTCTCCAGGAGGAGACATACTGTGCGTTCCCATTTAAATGAAATTTGGGGAGGGGCAGAACTATTATGGATGCAGGGAACCAGAGTGGGTTGGTTGCTTAAGGGTGACCTATGGGAGTTAAAAGTGGAGAGCAACCAAATGAGGGGAAGAAAATTTCCTGGGGTTATAGAAATATGACTATAGAAATACAGTCATATCCATATGGAATCGATATTTATATTCCTTAATTAGGGTAATAGATGAATGAGTATAGACTTTTATCAAAATACCCAGCTATTTGTTTGATGTGTTTTACTGTGTGTATGAATAAATTATACCTCCATAGCATTGGTTCTTATGGAAACTCTACATGTTTTTATTTTGAAAACTATTCTCAGTGCTGAGGGACTGTTCATTGGCACTCTTGGTCTAACACCCATTTGGGAAAGGTCTTGAATTTCTTGAATTTGAGATTTTTGTGCTTTTTGAAGTTGTACCCTCTTGCCATTTCCCATTAACCCTTTAGAAACTCATTGAAATGTTTCATGGAGTCATTGCTTGACTTAATTGTCAAATAATGAAAATATTCCAGAACGTCAATTTGTGTGCATGGTGACATTGTCTTGTTCTCCAGTTGTCTTCACAAATGGGCTGATGCCAGCCCCTGCAGAGACCTGTTCACTGTCTGATCCTTAACAGGAGAGCGCTGCCACCACCTTCCCATGGTCCACATGACATTTCCAGAGCTCAGAGAAAATTGTAATTAGTTTGGTTTCCTTGTGAAGCTCCTCACTGTTGCTTTCTGCTCTCCTGGGCACTATTTGCACGCATGTGGAACACACAGATACAGCACAGCACCAAGTGAGGACTTTGCAATGAGTGGGTTTTCTCCACCCTAAATAGTGCTCCTTATAAACTGCCCCCTGGGCATTTCCCAAGCTTTGAATGGTACACATGTCATTCTATTGCTAGGCACCAATGGTGAAGTAGACAAGCAGACCCTGTACTCTAGACCTGGGAAAGTTACTGAGACTTTTTGGCCTGGCTTTTCATTTCAGATATATAAGAACTAATGAAATTACCCCCACCCAGGCAAAGCCATGAGTCTGAGAAGGTAAGGCAGGGAACTCATCTGCCTGCCTACCTTAGGGTACCTTCATTGTTGTAATGAAAATCTGGAAGATTTGGGCTCTGATGAAGCAGAGCAACTCCTTGGTTTTCAGTAATCCTGTTCTACTTATTCCAGGAAGTAAAACAATATGTAGTGTTTCATAGGTGCCTAGTGTGTCTGAGTTTATGTAGACTTGGATACCAGCAAACAGAGAGGCTAAGTAGCTTGCCCATAGTCACATGTGGAAACACAATTTATGTGCAGGTGCATGTGTGTATATGTGTGTCCATGTGTGTGCATATGTGTGTGTGCATGTGGGTATACACTGTGTATACGTGTATGTATGTGCATGTGTATATGTGAATGTGTACCTGTGTACCTGTGTGTACATGCACATGTGTGTAGACACTAACCCAGACTGTCTGGCTCTATCCATCCTTCCCCTAACCATACTCACATCTTCTTTGTCAATCATCTGGTTATGCCCGTCTTCTAGTCTGTACTGAGGCTGTCTCCCCAAGGAGAATAACTTCCTGCCTATTACCTTACATCTCATTACTTGCCTTTATTAATAAATAAATAACTTTCTTTTATTAAGTTCAAAAGTCCTATTGATTCTGACATCAATTATAGCTGTGTGAGGTAGATAGTGGGATGCAATGGGATTTTAGACTCTGAAGAGATTTTTGAATGCTTTGAGTCATCCATTTATACATTTATTTAATAAATATTTAAGGAATGTTTACTCTGTTAGAGGCACTGTGTCAGCTTCTGGAGATAAAATGACTGATGAATCAGGTCCAATCTCTGTCCTCATGGGCATGTCAGGAACCTCGGTGGAAGGCATCACCTCAGGAAGGGATGTGGGGGGACTGCTCAGTGGGGACCAGCACAAGAAGTTCCTTCTCCCTGTGAGCCAGGGTCTATAAAATGGAGTTGCCAGAGTGCCAAAGAAACCTGCTATCTGTTTTTATATAACCCCTCAAGCTAAGAATGCGGCTTACATTTTCAAAGGGTTGAAAAACCAATCGAAGAAGAATATATAGTAGAGACCTCATGCATCCCTGTCAAGCTTGTAGCATTTGCTTCTTGGTCCCTCACAGGAAAAGCTGGCTTACCCCTACTGTAGAGTACATGAAGGCTTGGGAGAAAGAATCTAGGCAGGACAAGATCGTCCTCTTCTCATATCAGTCCCTGGAAGACTTGTGTGAACACCAGCCACAGAAGCTGGCCCTGGTGCAGGAGGCTCTCTCCTTGGAATCCCTGCAATGTCCCCTCTGTGGGAGGGAAGGTGTATAGTAGTCACATGAAGATTGATTGGAAAGATTAGCACTGGCTCTTCATTACCATGGTGGTAAGATGCTGCATGGTTGAGAGAACAATGTGGTTTGTAAACTCTAAAGAAGTTGGCTTTGCCTATTGTTCCCGCAGCACTCAGCAGTTGCTCTTTTTGCTATGAGTATCCTGACATTTAGTGCCTTTGAGATGCAGCCAAAGACTAGAGTGGGATGAGCATGGTGAGCTGGGATGCTGGATATTGTTCCAGCTTTCTCGGTGATATGCAGATGACCTTGAGCTTGCTAGACACTCCTGTGCTCCGGTACTGCTGACTGTGCCAGGGTGATGTGTTGCTGGTAGTGACTAGTTCCTACCATTTTGGGGTGCCTGGTGAGCCTAAAATATTCCTTGGAGAGGTTGTCCAGCACACCAGGGGTCAGCTAAAGTCAACAGAAACCATACCAAGAGTGGGTTGACTTGGAGAAGGAAGCAGAGGGGATAAGAGAAAGGAAGTAGGATGGAGGGGCTGAGAGCCTGTACTGCTTTTGCAAAGGGCCTGAGTTCAGTTCCCAGCACTCATGCTGCACAGCTCACAACCATCTGTAACTCCAACTCCAGTGAGATCTGATTCCTCTGGCCTCCAAGGGCACCTGCATGCATGTGCACATACCCACACACAGGTACTGACATGAACTAAATAACACACACACACACACACACACACACACACACACACACACACACACACGGAATAACACACATGGGGTGAGGGAGCCCTCTTTCTGAATCTACTTGACTTTTGATCCCAGAGAAGCTTGCTGGTTGTGGGTCTTAACACCATAGTTCCTGCTGAGCTCAGCCATATCCATGGTGAAGCTTTAGCAAGCATGCTGCTATAGACCAATCGGCTTTCTTCTCTGGCTCAAGACAAAGTCTTTGGCTCTTATAGTCAGTGGTTTCCACCATGGAACCCCATCTTGGGCTGCCTCTGAGGGGTACTGGCTGGGCAGAGGGCCTGGAACCTGGATCCATCCTGAAGGCAGGGCCATTCCAACTCACTCAGTCCAAGGCAGCTGCACCCCACACTTTGAGAATGACCAGTGTAAATGATACTCAAGGTTTCTGGACAGTTGGGCTGGGGTCTACCTGGGCTGGAGGTTGAACTGCCTAATTCCTGTATCTCTCTATTTTGACTGTGGACCATGGGACCCAGTTGCCAGCTATGGTCCTAGGAGTGAGGAGAGAAAGCACAGAGGACCAAACCTGGATGCCCTTGTAACCATCAAAACCTTGTTAGCTTACTTGTCAACCCCATGCATTCATTTTGCAGTTCTGGGGACTAGACCTAGGATCTCGAGTGTGTTAGGCACATGCTCTACCACTGAGCTATGCTCTGTGTCCTACTTGTCAACTCTTTCGGGGCTGTCTGTGAGCTCAAAGTCTGTATTATTTCCTATACTGACTGACTTGGTCAAATCCTGAGTCATGTATAATGAACATATGGCAGTGACTTGGAGTAGTCCAGGAAGAGCTGCTGCTCTCAGCCCTCCTTGGCATGGTTGCCACTTTTCATTTTTACTCCCTGAAAAACTTTTGAAACATGCTGCTGCTCCAGCCTAGTTACAAACTGGATTCATTTGGAGTTCCCTCTCATTTCTTACCTTGCCTCCAAATCATTCTCACCTTTGCAGCACAATCCATATGCTCCCCACAAGTCACTTCTAGGAGAGATGCAGCTCTGAGCAGCCCTTCTTTAAAGACACTCAGAGTTTATGATAATGCTACAGCCAGACTTCTCTGTGTCTCTCTCCCATATCTTCTAGGCTGGCAGCTCTTCAGAGCATCTCAAGAGAAGACTGGATGAGGGCATGGGTGCCCTTCTGTATGTCTCAGGGCTTGGAGGTCCAACCTAAGCTACCCATACAAAGCTAGTAAAGATGCTAACTGCATCTGAGGGAGGACTGGCAGGTGACTAGAGGTCACTCATGGTGTCCATTGGTAGTTCAGGTCTCTCTGGCCCTGTAATTACAACCCACTGCTGTCCCAATTTTTGTTTAGTTCCAGATGCTGTTGTGATTCTGAGTAAAAAACAGCACCAAAGAGGTGAGTGAGGGTGCAGAGAGTAGACTAAAAAATATTTTACCCAAATATCTACATTGAAAAGCTATTCATTAACTCTTAAGGAGCCAAGTCCAGTGATTGGATAATTTGTGCTTTTTATGATGTCTCTCTTCTTTGGCCATTCCAGCCTCAAATCCTGGCAAGAAGCACAGGGTTCAAGTTAACCTCCGCCAAACTTCTCTGGGGTCTCAGGGTTAGTAGGTCTGTGCAGGCAAGAGGCTTATTACAACATGGTTGAGTGGGCTGGGCCAAATGTCAGAGGCAGCTGGTGCTGAAGCATGAACTCTTGGATGAGAATCCATTGCTGAGTCTTCATCTCCTTTACTGCTACAGCAGTTTGACATCTGGGCCCCATGCTCCTTAGTCTTGTCCAGAATCTGTCAAAGGGCCTGCTATTTGTGCCTGTCACCAGGTAACCGCTATTGAGACACAGTGAATATCGCTCTACTGTGGGCATCCAAAGTTCTCCTCATGTATCTAGTCCCTGTAAGAAGACAATGGAGTTAGTGGGTTGTCCACCTGTGCATGATGGTGCTGGCCTTTGCATATGACGTCATAAGAGACATCTGTATGAGGCAATCAGAGCACCTCTCTGAAGCTTCAGGCTGCATCATGCTCCCTTTCTCTGGGGACATTTAAAGCATGATGAAAAGTCCTGCTGGTGTTTTGGATCTTTGTTTTCTTCTTGTAAGACATGTGATGGAGGGGCTGGAGAGATGGCTCAGGGGTTAAGAGCACTGGCTGCTCTTCCAGAGGACCTGGGTTCAATTCTCAGCATCCACATGGCAGTTCACAACTGTCTGTAACTCTAGTTCTAGGGGATTTGACACCCTCACACACACATGCATGCAGGCAGAATACCAGTGTACATAAAATAAAAATAAACAAATCATTAAAATTTTTTTAAAAAAGAAAGTGATATGGAGAATTGAGTGTCCAAGTTTCTGCAATCCTCCAGCTATCCAGGCTATGGCACGTACCTAAATGTAAACTCTCTCCTTTCTTAAGAACCTACTCCTAGAGCCATGGGGAAATTGGAACAAAGGAGAAAGAACTGTTTTCTGCAATCCTCAGACTGGGAGGTAGGGCTCTCAAGTGAAGAGCTTGGGGAGCCCGAAGGCTGGGCAGTTCTCAGAGCAGGGGAAAATGTAAAGCCAGAGCTGTGGAAGGCATCCAATGGCATCTTGACCTAACCCCAGTCTGGGTCTGGAATGGATGATTTGGGGCAGTTTTCAGAAGTTCATAAACTGGAAGTTCATTTTAGCTATTATCAAAGACTACAGTTTTTGGAATCTGATTGTTTCTGTCCATTTCCTCATGAACTCAGACTTAAAATTATAAACTTGAAGGCCAGTGAATTGGGCTAAGAAGCCAGTTTCTTCACCTCAGTTCTATATATAAGGGACTCCAGACTACAAATTATATGTCATGTTCATGATCACATATCCAAATTAATTGGGAAGGCCAGAAATATTGAGTAAATTTACATATCATGAAATGAAAAGAACTTGAAGTACACATTTAGGCCAATTCTGACAAACTTGTGCACCCAGCCAGCTCACACCTCCATTGGTGAGCAAGAAGTGCAGTCATTCCCTTGAGTACACATGCAAAATTATGGGGGAGCACAGATCCCAGTGAGGGTGCAGCTTCCATCAGAGAAGAACTTCATTTCCCAGCTTATCCTGATTCCCCAAAGCAGGAAGTCAATGATACCTCCCCTCCTTGCCTGTTCTTTTGTGCTGCATTCCCAACGCCTGTATTAGTCTTTCAAAAGGGGTTTTGATTTCTGTCTGGTTTAGGCAGGGTTGTCTAGGAAACCAGAAATATCAACAGACACCAAGCTGCATAGATTGAGTGATCCACAGTAACTCCTGCTATGTTATTACTACTGTCCTTTGCTTTTGCCTTTTCACTCTCTGGCCCCGTGCCCCTGCAGTCACCCTCCCACCTTGCCCAGCTTCCTTTGCTCCCCAACAGAAACAGACATGACCCTCCAGTTTCCTTGCTGTGGAGCAGTGTCTAATGACAGTTGCGGCTGAGTGACAGGTGCACAGCCGGTTCTGTCTGGGAATCCGTGTGGCAGGCAGAGGAGGGGCACCTGTGAGCTGCTCTTCTGCCTGACTCATCTCGTTTTCCAGGAACTGGAGGGGGTTGCCTTTTACATGCTCATATCCACTCCACCCTAAGCACTGCCTTTTCTTTCTCCTCCTCCTCATTTCCATTCATGTTTCCTTCCCTCCTCTGCCATCCAGTGTAGCTGAAGCTGTAAGTGCTGAACTTGGGGCTACTGGCTCTGAAAGGGAGCCTGCTTCTCTTCACTTGGTGCCTGCAGAGGGAGAAATCAAATCTCCATGGAGCAGCATAATGAGGGGCTGTCTATCACAGCGACAGACCACCTTTTTCTGATCCCTTGGCTAGCTTCTAAAACTCAAGCCTCCTTGACTTGCCCTTTGGGGCCCTTTCCACAGCAAGCTACCAGTCTTTCTGGGAATCTGTGATTCCCCTGACTTGTTCATTCTGTGGTTCTCTCTGGGACTCCCCAGCATTCCTAAAGAAATCAGGGTGGGGATGCTGACAGTCAGGAAGAGATGGGAGGAGAAGGATCGCACTGGTAAGTCAGCAGTGGCTGTGAGAGCCGGAGGAGGACCTAGCAGAGGACAGAGGGGAAGGAAAGAGCAAGGCCTTGAACATACACATGGAAGGTTGTGCTTATGTGTGAAAGTAAGCAAGTTTGACATATAGCACTTCAGTAGAAGAAAGTACCAGAATTCTGTGCTTCTGGGTATTCCTCTCCTAGTCTCTGAACCTATAGTCTGGTAAGCTATTAGGGAGAAGGGAGAACAAGGAAGGCAGGAGGGAGACTAATTGGTTGTGGAGACAGACAGCTGTTTCACTGATGTTGGCTAAAACTTTGCTAGAGTTAGTTTCTAAACACTTGGGAAGCACCATCCATTTCCTCTGTCTTCCAGTAAGCGCCTGCCTTTTGGATCCTCCTCCTCTCTCTTTGCCTGCATATGTCTGTACACCATATATGTGCTTAGTGTTCCTGGGGATCAGAAGAAGGCAGTGGATCCTCTGAACTGGTGTTATAGACTGTTGTGAGTCTCCATGTGGGACAGCAAATGATCCTAACCACTGAGCCATCTCTCCAGCCCCACTTCTGCCCTTTGAAAGTTAGCAAACTCCTCCAACTGCTTGCTCTGAATTCTTCCTTCCAGGGCACCAACCTGTGTCTTTATGACCCCATGGCTACATCCACCTTTGAGCTACAAAGTTTCAAAGTTCAGAAATTCCCCATCCCAGTCATCCTTAATCCTAGGGAATTCATCTCCAAGCCCTATGGATACTGGCTTTGTGGTGGCTTCCAGATCTGGTTCTCTGGAGTAGGTCTGATGTCTTTGTCCAAGCTTTGTGATTGCCAACATGGGCTCTCTAAAAGGTGCTAGTGTTCTTACCTCTGTCTCACCTGCGTCTCCACAGAAAACTGAAGTCTTTAGGAGCTCCCTTTAATTATGTTAATCCGCTGTTCACAAGTTTCCAACTGCTCCCTTCTGCTTATTAGATAGAGCCCAAAGTCTCTGTGTGGGATTCAGACCTCTCTGAAATCTGTCTTTCTTCTTCCCCAGCCAATGCTCTGGGCTCCTGCCTCACTCTCAAGCTCTCCTCTCCAGCCAGCAATGTAGCAGTCTGTGAGGGACTCTGAGCCCTCCTCCTGCTCTCTCAGGGCTCCCCAGGTAGTTGCTCCCTTTCTAGCCATCTGCATAAATTTCCTCACCACTTGAGGTTAAAGTTAATCCATTTATATCGCCTTCTGAACAAACCAGCTGCTTCCCAGCCTCTGGTAGCACGCACAGATGGGCTTTCTTTTGACTCCTCATTTTCTGTATTGCCAACCTCGTAAAGTGTCATCTCCTTGGTTACATCATATACCCTTGGAGTAGGGCAACCTGGCCTTGCAAACCCATTTCTTAGCTCCATGTAGTATGTATAGGTTTTCCCAGCCCTTTGGGAGGAACTGAGGTAGACTGTTCAGGCAAGTAGCAAAGTGACTCTGTAGACCCTCAGACTGAGAATGGTATAAGTTTCTTCGGTGTCACTAGTGTGCCTGCAGCTGAGGGTCTCATGCAGAACAGCAAGATCTGCGTGCCATGTAGTCCCCACCCCACGGAGCCTGTCCTCTAAGGGCTGGTAGGAAGGCCTCTCTCCTCCCTCTTCCTTTGTGGTCTTCCTTACGTTGCCAAACGCCCACCTCTACCTCCATTGGATCCCACTTTCTGCTGAAGATGTTCCTTGTGCTTTGTTTTGGTTGCCAGTTTCCCTGCTCTGTCAGTTCTGGGTGCTAAAGGTGTGCCACAGGGGAGGTAGCCAGGTCACCTGCAAGTGACTTCTTCCCATGAAGGATAGTTTGAGGTGTGAACATTCTCTTTCCAACAGCTTTTACTCCTCTGGCAGCCTAGCCCAGTCAGAAATTCCAATGGGAACAGCCAAAATGTGGGGAATGTTAGGGAAAATATCCTGTGTGTGAAAATCTGGAAGGTTGCCTGTGCACACTACTGACAGAAGGAGTTACACACTTGAATATGTTTCTAGCCAAAGATCAATTTCCTTATTCACAAGATGAGGGTGAGCAAGTCTGGGCTCAGGAGTTAGATTGCTGCAAACTAGAGTATCCATTTTCCAGGTCCTAGTAAGGCTCAGGAGAAAATCTCTATGTACACAGAGTAGGTAAGGCTAAGGGGGGTTGGGTGCTGAATCCTGTACCAAAGCCAAGTGCAAAGCAGCGAAGAAAACAAGACAGATACCCCTGAGGGGAGCAGTCACTGACCATACCAGTTTTTGAGTTGCATCGACTTGGAAACAGGATTTGGTCTGTGGCCCTTTAAGGTCTTCTGAGTTGGCAAATGGAAGATTAAAGGAATTTCCCTTACCACATGTCATGTTCTGGCTTCAGGAGGGATGCCAAGTCAGCTTCATTTTCCTTCTTTGTGTGTGTGTGTGTGTGTGTGTGTGTGTGTGTGTGTGTGTGTGTGTGTATGCAGATATGCAGAGGCCAGAAGACAATCTTGGATGTCACTCCTTAGTTGCTATCCACTCCCACCCTTTGACACTCTCTCTGCCCTAGAACTCAGCAAGTAGGCTAGGCTGACAGACCAGTGAGTTTCAGGAGTCTGGCCGTCTCTGCCTTTAGTGATTCTCTCCCCAGCCTCAATGTTTCTTTCTTACTTAGCTTGGGCATCTTTTTGTAGAAGCTGTGAGATGTTTAGGATCAAATCCACCCTGGGAAAAACATGAGGGCTGCTGAGGTGGGAAGATCACCTCATCAGCTATGAATCTATTCATGGACTCCTTTTATATGAAGTTGGCTTGCTTGGGTCTAAGCCAGAGTTCTGTGGTCTCAGTGTAAGAAAGGACCTCAGAGCCTTTTGAGCTCAACTTTCTACAAAGTGAAGGGATGGCAGCTCCCTGGTACATGAGTGTATGGTCTTGCTGACCCAGCCAAGTGGTAGGGATTTCATTTGGAGTCCACTGATGATGTTGTGTGTTTAAGGTGTGCCATAGGAGAGGTAAGCCAGGTCACCTGCAAGTGTCTTCTCCCTATGAAGCATAACTTGAGAGATTCCTTTTAAGACACAAATTCATAAAATATGTAATTCATAAGAGAAATAAGACAGATGAAGACCTTTTCCAAGACCCTGGCAATTAAAGAAAAGTAAAATCAAAGCAAAGAGATGCCATGCTTTCCCTAACAAATTGGCCAAGACCCTTAAGAGGTTAGAGCTCAACCATAGACAGAGGTTGGGGAAGTGGGCTTACAGCCATTTGCACATGACTGTTTGGCTATGTGTGTTAAAAGCCTTAAAAATATCCTGTCCCTTTTGGGTTGGCAAAGTCAGATGTAGTGTTTTATTTTAAGAAAATAATTGTATTTTAAAGGGCTGGGCTCAGTGACAGAATGCTTGCCTGACATGCCCAAGGCCTATGTTCAATTCTTAGTACTAGGGGGAAAAATCAAAGAAATAATGATGTTTGTGTGGAAAGGATTTAGGCAGACGGGTTTTCCTTGTACAAGTGCTTATATAAATACAGCGGAAGCAGCCAAGTCCCTGACAGTAGGGGCTGGTTAAGGCAGTGGCACTGGACATAAACTTTTCTCAGGCATTTTATATCATTTACTCCATTCTTCTCATCGCTGCTGTAGGGTAGGCCTGTCAGTTTGAAATGAATGAGACAACAGAGCCCTGAGAGGAATATCCCCAAGGGTGGCACTTGCTGATGGTACAGGAGGACCTGACCTAGGCTGTGTCTCTCCCAGAACTGAAGCCTCTGTTTTACAGCCTTCTATGACAGATACCTGAAGTGGAAAATATGCAGCATGATCCCATGCTGTGTAAAGTGCTGGAGACTCACAGATTATATATGACACTGCTGTCACAGTTTGAAAAAAAATGCTCAAAAATCCCATAAATTAAACCAAAAATTTTACATCTATTTATTTAGTGTGTGAGTATATATGTGTATGTCTCTATGCGTGTACATGTGCATACATGTGCCTCGTGTGCGTGAGTGCACACGTGACAGCAAATACGGAAGTCCGAGGGCCACTTGCTTGGATAGTTTCTCTCCTTCTACCACGTGGGTTCTGGCGATTGAATTTAGGTCGTCAGACTTGGCATGAAGCCTTACTCGCTGAGCCCATTTGATGGACCGACCCCATGTTTAATATTTATTCAGACTCTCAGTTTTGGTAGTCATTATCCATTTTTAATCCACCAGTTCACCATGCTTTCCTTGCACCCTTTCTATCAACCAGCACAGCATTGGCTACTCTGGGCCAGTATTGTGGAAATCTGGCTAAGTCTGCCTTACATGAGCTTCTGCATGCTGGGGAAGGCCAGTGACAGGGAACCATTTGTGGATATTGACTATAGACTGGGTATTTTCTGAGCTCCAGAGGTATTTCATATGTTTATTTTCTATAACTTTTAATAATACTGGGCAGAAGGTGGTCTTAATCCCCAAAGTCACCCATCCAGTAGAAGTGGGACTAAGCCGTAACTGAGGTAGGAACCTCCAACCTGAGCTCCAGTCTCCCCAGGTTCTCAACTCTTCTTCTAACAACTTGTAGTTCAGTCACACCGACTTTCTCTGCAGCCTCCTCTTCCACAAGTGCTTCTGTCCTATAAGATCTTTGTGTCACAGCCTTCTCTCCGGCAGACCACAGAGACCTGCATTGATCCAATGTATCTTCTTCTTGCCACCTTCCTTTGTTTTATTTATGGCTGTTATCACCATCTGACAATATTTCATACCATCCTGTTCACCCAGTGTCCCCAGTACCCAGCATAGTCCCCAACACAGGGAAGATGCCACTGGAGATGGGAAGGATGAAGGGTGGATGATGGACACATAGCCTAGTAGTCTCCCAAGTGGAATGAGTTTGTTGGAGGCCATGAAAGGTGAGGTGATCCATCATGGGGAAGGAAGAAGACATGACAGGTAGGTACACAGACACCCGGGTAGATGTTTACACAGCATCCTCTGGTGCTGCTTCTGTGGATCCTAAGTGTTGCTCATCTTCTGTCACTGACAAAATAGCTAAGAAAATCAACTTGTATGGAGGGAAGGCTTGTATTAAGTCAGGGTTTCAGAGATTTCAGTCAGTAGTCTGTTGGCTTCATTGCTTTTGGGTCTGAAACAAAGTACATGTCATGATGGGGAGCTGCTTCCTCATAGCTGCCAGGAAGCAAAGAAGGGATGAGGAAGAGACTAACCCTGCAATGCCTTTTGAGGGCATGCCCTGATGGTCTTACCTGGTAAAGGTCCCACAACCTCCCAATAGTGCCATAGGCGGGGACCAGGCCTTTAGGGCCACTCCAGATCAAATTTATAGCAATAGATTATAAATAAAATTCATAAATAAATATATGCATATGCAGAAATATTCAGGTGTTTACTGCTGAGGTTCATGGCCAAAACCTTGGCCTAGGAGGAGAGGCAGATTCCAATATGGCCTAGTAGGTGCTGTTCTCAGGCAGTCAGTGTGTGATGGAAGCACACAGAAGGTTCCTTACCGCCTTAGAGGGTCTTGTGGTCTTCTAGGTAGAGGGGCAGGCAGGAGGAGCAGTGGGAAGATGGGCTTGAACTTCATTCTTTGCCTCTTTATATGTGACTTTGCGCAAATCTCTTTTCTTAGGCCCCTCATTGACAGAGCAGACATAAGAACAACCACACTGGTATCTTGTCAAAATGCAATACAATAATGCTTGGAACTCAGTGAGTCTTTCTGAGTATCACATCCTTCCCAGGTCCCTGAGTGAGGAACTGCAAGCCAATTAGAACATAGTCAAGAATGGGCTTTGTGTGTACTGAATTAAGCTGAGTCACACGTAAGTGTATCTTTTTTTTATGATATTAATTTAAAAAAAATTGTATTTATGTGTATGTGCCTGCTTGCCTATATGTGCACATGTGTGTGTAGTACCTGGGGAGGCCAGAAGAGAACATTGGATCCCTTGTAACTGGAGTCGCAGGCAGGTGTGAGCTACCTGATGTTGGTGATAGGAATTGGATTTGGATCCTCAGAGAGAGCAGCAAGTGATCTTAACATCTGATTCACTTCTTCAGCCCCTGAAGTATAGTCTTTAAATTGCCTAGATTTATTTCGTGTAAATCACAGCCTCCCTTCTTGGAGCTGTGTGGGCTCTTCATAGCACACCATCCACACTATCAGACCAACTCTTTCTCCATAGGCTTGACCTCAAGTGATGCAGCCTCTGGATTGCTTTAGTTAAGTGGCTCTTGTCTTCTGAGCATGGAGGGTTGCAGTGAATGGAAGCAGAGTAAACAGAGAAGCCAAGATCTTGGTTCAGGAACCACCTGTGACCAAAGAGTGAAGCCTCCTATTGTGGGGGAGGAATACTGGGTGATTGGTCTGGAGGCCAGCATCTGGAGGCCAGCATCTGGGTTAGGAAGGGAGGACTGAGCTGAGTAGAACTCAGCAGATTCCTTGGCATGCACTGCAGGAGGATTCCCTGAAGGGCTGCACAGAAAAAATGTGCTGTGTGCTTGGCAGGCCAGAAACCACAGAGAACCTAGCCAGGCTCTTGGAGGATTTGGGAGCAGAAAAGCAGACTCCCCAGGTGGTTATTTATAGAGCCGGCAGCAGTAATGATCAGTTAGAAAAATAAATTATAACTCAGTTGAACCTGAAATAACTTTGCTTTTGCAACCTTAGGCATTCCAAATGGGTGGCTCAGATGTCACTCCCTCCCAGCAATGTTCCTGTAGGCTGAGGAGCAGTCCCACACCAGGCTCACACATGCCCACCCGGAGCTTCAGAGGCAACTGAGAGGGAGTTTTTGGCAAGAGCCGTAGAGCATCCTGTCTGGATGATTTCTTTCTTTCCCCATGGGATCCACAAAAGGGTGCTGTGTTCCTTCTTTTCCATCAGCATATATAGAATCGGAGGCATGTATTAGTTACTTTTCTGTTACTGTAATAAAACACTGTCTTAGGGTTTATATTGCCATGAAGAGACACCATGATCATGGCAACTCTTATAAAGGAAAACACTTAATTGAGATAGTGGCCTACAGTTTCAGAGGTTTAGTCCATTATCATCATGGTGGGCAGCATGCAGGCAGACGTGGTGCTGGAGCTAGGAGTAGACTGAGATACTGGGCAGTATCCTGAGCATAGGAGACCTCATAGCCTGCTCCCACAGTGACACACTTCTTCCAACAAGGCTATACCAACTTCAACAAAGCCACACCTCCTAACAGTGCCACTCCTTATGACATTATGGGGGCCAATTTTATTCAAACTACCACATTCCACTCCCTGGCTCCCATAAACTTGTAACAATATCATAATGCAAAATGCGTTTAGTCCAACTTCATAAATCCCCATAGTCTATCATAGTCTCAACAATGTTTAAAAGTCCAAAGTCTCTTCTGAGATTCATGCAATCTTTTAACTATAATCACCTATAAAAATAAAAATAAAAAAGTAGACCACATACTTCCAACATATAATGACATAGGATATGTATTACCATTCCAAAATGGAGGGAAAGGGGCATAGCAAAGAAACACTGGACCAAAGCAAGACCAAAAACCAGCTGGACAAACTCCAAACTCTTTATCTCCATGTCTGATGTCAAAACACTCTTCATTTCTCCAACTCTGTTCAGCTTTGTTGACTGCAACACACTTCTTTCTCTTGGGCTGGTTCCACTCCCTGTTAGCAGCTTTCCTCAGCAGGTATCCCACAACTCTGGCATCTCTAACATCTTGGGTTTTCCAAGATAATCTAGGTTTCAACTTCACAGCTTCACACAATGGCCTCTCTAGTAGGCCACCATTCAGGGACACCCCTGACACATGCCTGGCCTCACTGGCTTTCTTTAAGTGTGGAGGCAAATTCCATAACTCATTTCCTCTATCCTTAACCCTAAAGCCAGAACTGCGTGGCTGAAGCTGCCATGTTCTGCTGGACCTGGGCTGGAACATGGCTCCCTTATTCAATTACATCTTCACTAGCTTTCTGTTTTCCATAGTTTCCTTCACTGCCTAAGCTTGGCGGTCCTAAAACTTGCTCTGTAGACCAGGCTGGCCTCGAACTCAGAGATCTGCCAGCCTCTGCCTTCCCAATGCTGAGATTAAAGGCGTGCACCACCACTTCCGGCTCTAAGCTTTTCTTTAGTTCTTTTTCATAAGTGGGAAATTTAGCTGGGTGGGATCTTGCCCCGAGGTCACTGCTCCCTTTATTCCATTTCTTAATCCATTTACTCTTTGAACACAGACCTTTGCTCCATTCCACTTCCTGGTACTCTTTTTCTCCTCAAAATTTACATTTTGTAATTTACTCTGCTCAATTTGCTCCTTTTTGTTATAAATCTTTATAAGCATGTACACTAGTAACCACATGACAGAGTCTATGTAGACTGTTCTGAGATTTCCTCTGCCAGCAGAATTAATCCAAAACTCTTCACTTTAGCCTCAGGAAGACTCTTTGGACAAAGGCAAAAGGCAGCCACTTTCTTCACCAAATATCACAAGAATGATCTCAGGCAACATACGAAAATTCTTCTCTGAAACCTCCTGAGTGAGTTTCTGGCAATTCAAATAACTCTTAGTACTGCTGTCTTCCATGTTTCTACTAGTATGGCCTATTAAGCAGTGCTTAAAGCATCCCACTGCTTTCAAAACCCAAAGTACCAAAGTCCAGATTCTTCCAAACAAAAACATGGTCTGGCCTATCACAGAAATACCCCAGTCCCTGGTACCAATTTCTGTCTTAGTTAAGGTTTTTATTGCTGTGAAGAGACACCATGACCATGGCAGTTCTTATAAAGGAAAATATTAATTGAGGTGGTGGTTTACAATTTTAGCGGTTCAGTCCAATATCCTCATGATAAGGAGCATGGCAGCCTGCAGGCAGACATGGTGCTGGAGCTGAGAGGCCTACATCTTGTAGGCAACAAGAAGTTGATTGAGGTATTGAGCAGTATACTGAGCATAGGAAACTTCAAAGCATGCCTCCACAGTGACACACTTCCTCCAACAAGGCCATACCCACTCCAAAAAAGCCACATTTCCTAATAGTGCCACTCTCTATGAGGTTATGAGGGCCATTTACACTCAAACTACCATAAACATCATGACCAAAAGCAATTTATAGAAGGAAAGGTTTATTTGGGCTCCATTCCAGAGGGATGTGTCTATCAAGGTGGGGAGGCATAGGAGCAAGCAGGCATGGAATCCAAGAGATCACATCTTTAACTGCAAGCCAGAAGCAGAGGGTGCAAAGTGGATATAGGGTGAGGCTATATACTCTCAAAGCCCACTCCCAGTGACATACTTCCTCTAGCAAGGTCACACCTTCTAAACCTCTCCAAATAGCACACCAACTAGGGACCAAGTATTCAAATACATGAGCCTCTGGGGGTACATTGCTCATTCAAACCCCCAGAAGACATAAGGTAGATCTTAAAGGGACTGCAGACCCATGGCATGTCAAGCACTAGCTTGTGATCAGTACTGTCTTGGCTTCAGATAGAACTTCTGGTGGAAATAGCCTCAGACAAGCTGGTGGCTGACTCATTTACAGCTCTCATCTTTCATCCTGCCTTCTGCCAACAAGCAAGACCATGCAATGTTCACATTGACAGCTTGGCAGAAGGGTCACCTTGAGCTTTCCCAGCCCACTGCTTGGGGTCTTGACACTTGGGCATCCATCCGGCTCCCCCTGTCCCATCCATCTGTTCTTCCTTTCACATTCATTCATTCATTTGCTTTCCAATCAGCAAGCATTTATTTATTCAGTGTCTATGATGCACTAGGTACTGGTGATACAAGAATCAAAGTTGCTGTCTAGAATTTATAAAGGACTAGCCTGTAGGCCCATTCTGGCTATAGATATACTATATTTGGCTCTCAATGCAGTGCCTTACTTAAATCTGTGTGTTTTGCTGGTGCATAAAGCTTGGCTGATCTCATATGAGAAAACAGCAACTGACTGCATAAACAACTGATGCTCTGGTCACGGAGGCCATGTCCCCATGTAGCATTCTCTAGACAGGCTACTAGCCCATTTAATCAGCCTAGCTCCTCTGATTCATTTCAGTGCCTGTGACTTCCTGGTCTTGGGTCAACACCAGGACAGCTATTACTCCTGTCTCACAAGTACACTGCTTCCCCCTGAATGTCACTTGCCTGGCCTTATACAAACTTGATGTGGAATCCAGATGTGGTTCCTAAGCCAGGTCTCATGGTCTGGTGGAGGAGGCAAGGCCAGCGATCAGTCAATATGTGAAAAGTGCTATGAGAATGACAACCATTGGGAATACAGGGGGCAGAATACTGGCTTTGATATGAGTCTGGTTTGACAATTTAGTGAGCATATGGCAAGAAGTTGCTGAGAGGGCCTCTCTGGACCAAACAGTGGACTTTCTCAGGAGCGCTGAGGAGCCCTGGAGACAGAACAAAGCAAAGATTGAAGTGAGGTCATCCCACTTGTGGGATTTCAGACCAGCTCTGCCCAACCTCAAACCTGTAGACAGGTCCTAGCCATATCTGCCAAGAGTTGCCCAAAGTAACAGTTTCCAGCTTTTCTTCCTTAATCCTTCCAGAACTCAGTATGTGTGTGGTTTCCTGGTCCTTCATCTTCCCTTCTAGCCCCTCTCTTGTTTCATCTCTGAGGACAGTGGTCCCCAGAGTGTGAGATGCTCTGGTCTTCTCCTTTGGTGCTTATATATATTCATCACCATCTACAGGCAGATGTCAGCTGACATCATCAGCCCAGGACCAGCTAAAATGCAGTTGAAGGCTCTAGGCAGCTTCTGGAGGATTTATCTTCGAGAAGTCTCAGGAGTTTCAAACTCCAGCTCAAGCTGCAACCAGCCCCTTCTACACCCCATCTGAGCTCAATCTACCTTCTTCCTTTTCTTCACTCACTGGCCCTCTCCTGAATGTTGAAATCCTTCCATTCTTTAGCCCTTGGTGTGTGATGCTTCCCTGAAACCTTCCTGACTCAGGCAGCCACCAACACGGATGACATCATAAGCAATGCTTCCGGAATCCAGATGCCCCATGCAGGGCAGAGCCCATGGAGAAGGTGTCCTTGCCCAGTCCTTCAGTCTGCTTCCCACATGCTCCACCATGGACATTTATTTTGTTGCAATGAACTCTGACACCCTGTTCATGATGGTGGTATGAGATTCTCTGTCCCCTGTCTGACTGTAGGTTGCTTAATGGTAGAGACTGCCTCCTGCATGGTATCTTCCTGAGATTATGGCATAGTTCCACATATGCTCTCAGCTGTCTGTGACTAGTAACCAGTGGCTACCTTGCATAGAACCCTTGAGAGGATAAAGTTACTCTTTGCATAAGACTTGTCATTAAAGTTACCACCAAGGGAAGACTGGGTGGAGTGGTTTGGGAGTGACTGGGTCAGAGGAGGGGACATTGTCTATAACATGAACTTGTCTTCTGGTCAAGAGCCCCATTGTCTGGGGTGTTACAGTGTGGTCAATGGGAAATTGGCAGTGCAGCTCCCACCACAGTTGGTAAGGGATACCCAGGGGAGAGGAAAGAACATAGATTGTGTTTTAGGGGAGTATAGATGTCACCCTAAGGACCTAAGGAAACCAGGGCCCAGTGCTAAGAGTGCACCTGGCTTCCTCTAAAGTTTCTATCTCTGGGCCTTGGTGATCTAGAAACCTTGGGTGGGAAGTGGAGGGCTCCTGGCTTGTTTCTATGGCTCAACAGTTCAGGTTCCACTGACTGTACCTGGCCCTCTGTGGCCTCCACAGTGGCCTTCTCCAGGGATTCCAGGTGTGTTTCTGCTTGTGAGCATTGCCACTAGCTCTAAATGCCCAGTGTTCAACCCTGGGCTGCTGCTTCTGGGCCAGAGTATCTACAAAGCTGGTGCTCGGGGCTCAGTAGGACCAAGAGAGCCATTTGCAGAACAGGACTGATGGAGATGTATGCCTGGGACATGTTACCTGTTCAGATCCCCAGAGACTTCAGGGTCTTATTGTTAATAACTCCGGTTGCAGGCTATACATTGCTGTTGTCAGAGCACTTGTGCACATGTTAGCTCTCTTCCTCACAGATACCATCAGCCTTGGCTATTCTCAGCTATTCCTTTATAGACGAAGAAACAGAACCTCAGAGAGACTTACACGGTTAATGTAGGGTCTGAGGCCAGTTTTAAAGCATCTCATGATTCTCTGCACTGTGATGCCTTCTAGGCTTGCTGTCTAGGTAGACCTGCCTCATCAGCATCTTTCTTTCCAAAGGGATTGATCTGGGAAGGGATTCAGTTCCAGGACCCTCTTTATGCCTTCTTTCTCCTGTCACTGAGAACACCAACCTAAGGGTACCTTTCCCTCTTTTACATCCTGCTGAAGCCTGAGTTCCCACTACCAAAGGGAGAGAAATAGGAGGGAAAGTCTCTGGTTTTGACTTTGGAAACTGTTGAGAAAGGATGGCCGCTTTCATTTTGTACATTCATGTGTTCACTTGGTGGACTTGGTAGAGAACCTGCTGTGTGCCAGACACTGTTGAGGTGCTGGGGTGATAGTGATGAACACAAAGACGGAGCCCTTGCACCTTCGAGCTCACTGATGAGCAGTGGGTGGAGAGGAGTAAGAGAAAGGCGTGAACAAGACGCTTCAGGTAGTGCTCAAGCTATGAAGAAAACAGAGAAGATGAGGGCAAGGAATATGGCTACACAGGGTGAGCAGAGAGCTGGTAGAAAGATGGTTAGGAGAGACATGAAGGAGGAAGCCTACAAGGCTCCAGCTTGTGGGCTACAGGGAGCCTGGCGTGAGAAAGCTGGGAGAAGCAGTTTTCCAGGAAGAGGGGCTAGCCAGGGCAAAGGGCCAAGTGGAGATGCAGAACGCAGTGCTGGGAAATGATATTTGTCATGGTGGTTAGGCTGTGCTGTCATCGCTATGATTCAACAAGCCTGTGCTTCGTAGGAGTTAGCTGAGGACTCTCCTCTGCCTGCCCGAGTTGTGTGATTTCTGAGAAGACCCTCCTGAAATCTGTCTCAGTGAACAACAGTTGATCTTGGAGCAGCCAGGCACTGCTACAGCCACCGCCTTACTCAGCAGTGAGAGTGGTGTGCAGTGAACACTTTGGCAGAACACCGGAAGGGAAAGCCCAAACTCACCCAGCACAGATGTTCTTGACCCTGTGACTCCAGCAGTGACACACAGCAGCTTCTTCTAGGACTTTGTGAGTTTGAGAACACTTCTGGGGCTTCTAGTCTGGATTCTGCTCTTGGCTTGTTATTGAATGGTTTCTTTGAACAAATACCCTCTCTGGATTTTGTTTGATGAATGAATGAATGAATGAATGAATATATGAAGTAGGTAGATTCAAGGAACATTAAGGCTTTCCTTTTTCTTTCTCTTATAATGAATGTGTAACATTGGCTAAAAGTTTTCTTTGTGTTGTAGTTTTTTCTGCCTCTACTTTGGGTGAGTTTTGAGTGCTGGTTGACAGAGAAAAAGAAAGTAGGTAGGTAGGTAGGTAGATAGGTAGATAGATAGGTAAGTAGGTAGGTAGATAGATAGATAGATAGATAGATAGATAGATAGATAGACAGATGAGTTAGTAGTGGTAGATTTCATGTTAAATAGGTGATACCATTGAACTCTCTTGGTACGGACCTCTGGACACAGCTATAGCACCTGTTAGAAATGTAAATTATTTTTAGTCCTATCAAGTCAGGGGTACTGGGATGTAGCCTAAGATTTGTGTTTTAATAAGGCTTCCAGGTGGTTCTGAAGTATGCAAATGTCTAGGTATACTCTAGCAGGGCGTGTTCTTCAAGCTGTGGGCTCCAGGGTGGATTCTTACATTGCAGTTACTATCATGGTTGTGGCTCATGGTTGTGGCAGTAAGATGTTTATCCAGCTTGGCTTTGCACATTCCTTGCTATAATGCAAAACAAAGTGCCTGACCCATCTGGAGTTGATTCAGGTGATCCTACTTAGTGCTATGCCCCACCCACTGGAATACGTCCCTGATGGAGTGGGCATTCCAAGTGGGTATCTCTTGGAGGGAAGCCTTAGCAAGAGGGTGGCCCATTCTAGGAGCTTCCCAGAAGTGCTTCTAGATTTGCTGCCATGGGAGACTGACAAAGCAGATCAGCTTTTGGACTCTGACTAATTTTGATGTGTTTTAAAGCATGAGCCTGTACCAGGAAGAGGATCTGCTAGCACCCGTGTTAACAAAGATCAATGTGCTAAAAGGGCTCAGCCTTCCACGGAAGGTAACCTGGTTGCACACCGGCTTTGCAGTTCTGGTCCATCTGGTGTCCCTCATCTAGCTGTCCATTCATGAACTAGAATGAGGTGATCGGTGGTCCAGATCACCTAGCACTGCCCCGTGTTTCCCTTCCTGTCCCTCTCAGTCTGGTGTCTCGGATTTGGCCCTGCGTTGCTCACTCCTGCTGCATCTTGTCCAGCCGAGGGACAAAACACCCTGCCACCTCCCTGAAGAACAGAAAAGAAGTTACAGAGGCAGATTCCAGCACAGCCAGAGACTGAGATGTTGAGCTCAGGGGGAGCAGTGATCACCAAGGCACACGCTGCCAGAAGCCCCAGGAAAGCTGGACAAGACACACTGGCCCAAGTGGTAGAAGTAAGTTAATTTCTCTGATATGCTTAGTGGAGGGCCATTAGGAGGAGGGGATGGGGAGGCAGGGCTGGGGGAGGGGCCCTTCTGGACCAGGAGGCAGAGACTAAGAGGCAGATGGGCAAAGCAGAAGGTGACATGGCCATGGCCAGGAATCTGTGTGAACCAGCCCAGGCTGGCCTTCCTGTCTATGCATGACTTCTGCCCTTTTCTGTATGCTGTCTCTGATAATCCAAGTCCTTCCTGGGTCTGTTGTGTGTCCTTCCTCCTGCCATCCCATCAAGCCTTCTGCCCTTGTTCACTGTGTGTACACCATCCTGTCTACCTCTCACTCATCCCCTTTCCCCATTTGTGCCCATCATGACATGATGGGAATAGGACAGTGAAGTTCCATTCTGATAAATGTTCTCCCTGTTTGCAGTGACATGTCATGGACATCAGCACCTGGGCTGCCCATCCAAGACCCATCAAATGGAGAATAGCACAGCAGAGTCTTTCCCACTTTGCAAAACCTGGCACAAGAACCAGAGAAGCCAGAGTAGCAGCATGTATCCCAAAACTGCCGGAAAAAAAGCCAGAGAGGATGGCATGTTGACTTATGATCAGTTGTGCTAATAGGTATTGTGAGAAGAGGTCTCCTCCTTGTCAGATCCCATCACATCTGGATGCCATTCTTCACCATAAGCCTGGAGTCCTGCCTCAGCTGCCAACATCCTGCTTAACCTTCCTTGGGAGGAAGTGCCTGTTTTCTCTTCCATATTCTGGATTCACTCATTATGCCCAGCACTGGGGCATTTCAGATAGAAGCATTCTGAGACATTCCTACTTCCCAGAAGCTGCCAAATGTATGTTACACCTTTGTCATGTGTAAGCCAGGGTCCACTTCTGGCAGATGCTGCCTGGCTTGGTCAGTGAGTCTCTCCCTCAGCGGTTCGGTACCGTTCTCCCTGCCTCACACATCCCGCATGTGACTCTGTCAGCTCCTGCCGTTTGGCTGGCCCGAAGAGGGAGAAGATGTGGTTGGAGGAAGAACCTTAGTCTGCTGGGAGGCTGGAGCCTGGCCCCACCTAGGCAGAAGGTCGCCAACCCTCCGCTCACGTTCTGCCTGTCTCCTACCCATAACTCTCAGCCTTACCTTTTGTCTGTCTTATCCAGGACAGCTGTACTTTACTTTTTTCAATTAAACAAAATTTGGTTACTTTTGATTATTGCAAATCCATGCATTTTGATTATTACAAAGACACCAGGAATATAGATAAACAAGGGAAAAAATACCCCCATTTGCTTAATTCAGTGATGAGCCAGCCATTGACTTGTATGTTTTTACAGCATCACATAGCATATAGAGTATGTCACATTTATGTATCCAAATATAACAGTGTCTCATGCCCTCCTCAGAGCCCTCTATCAACCTTCACATGGCTAACTCTGGCTTTCTTTGCCTCACCCAGAGCAGAGATAGCCTATGGATAACAGTAAAGGGAGGGAGAATGGGGGTATGCCACTGTCTTTGGGGGTGATATCTGGGGATGCTATATAATTCTTCACTGGGTACTGAGAAATAGTCTTTACTCATTCCCTACTTAAGGAGCATCCACTGTTCCAGGGTGCCAGGCTACAGGCCAAGAAGATAGAGATAGATTAATAATAGGTCCTCTACCTTCAGGAAGACCTAGAGAAGCAACAGGCACATTTTAGAACATTTGGGGCCTAGAGAAAAGAAGCATCACTTCATTTCACCAGCCTGGTAACATTTACCTGGCAGAGTAAACAAAGGGAAAACATAAGATTATAGTCAGGCTCTGGTAGAAAATCTGGAATAGTTAGAAAGTCTCAGAAGAAAACTATAAAAATCATGTGGCCCACTGGCCACACCCCATGATTATATATCTGAGTGCACTCTAGATTGTGATAATTTCTTGCTCATGGGTGACCTCACTGGCTCCTACCTTCTCAAAGACATTGCCTGTGCCCCCTCGTTTGCACACCAGCAAGCCCCACGGTCTTCTGGGACTTCTGAAATCTGTTCCACACAAGCCCCATGTGGCAGTGAGCATGAAGAAAGGTAAAGGGATTCATGAGCCGAGACGAAGTCGCCATGTTTTATGTATGTGGAAATTTACATTAATTCATATCCTTCTGCCTGACGGAAACTTTCTCAGATGCCTCATTATAGAAGGAACAGTCACATTTCAGACAATTTTAGGACCAGAAAAGAATTGTCACCCCATCTCACCATCCCAGTTGCTTTGTCACCCAATCCACCAGCCCAGGCATGTTCTAGGGGCTGCCACCCTGAAAAACGTTTGTAGTAGGATGGTGTTTGGGATGAGAGCCAAGGCCTATGCTAGTTTTAAGTTTTTCCCTAATTTTACATTTAATTAAACATGTTGAATAGGTAATTACAGTCACGTAAATCAAAACTCAGTCCGTATGTAGCGTACAGACTAAAGTGTCCATTGTTTCCTGGAGACATCCAGTGGCCTCAATGTCTTGCATGTTATTCTAGAACATTTTCTGCTTATAAAACTATACATGTATGAAATATGTTTTTAATGGGAGTTTTGGCAGTGTTGTTACTGAATGTCTTAATTTTAGCCCAACGCATACTTGTTAATGGGAATGGAAGGCTGGGTACAGGTGAAAAAGAAGAGAAAGGAGGACAGATGTGTGTGTGTGTGTGTGTGTGTGTGTGTGTGTGTGTGTGTGTGTGTATGCACATGTGTGTGTGACTATGCATGTGTGTCCATTTGTGTGTGTATGAATGTGTATGAGTATGTGTGCATGTGTGAAAGTGTGCATGTGTGTGTGTGAGTGTGAGTGTGTGTGTATATGTGTGTGTATGCACATGTGTGTATGACTATGCATGTGCATGTGTGTCCATTTGTGTGTGTATGAATTGTATGAGTATGTGTGCATGTGTGAAAGTGTGTATGTGCATGTGTGTGAGTGTGTGTGTGTTTGTGTGTGTGTGTGTGTGTGTGTGTGTGTGTGTGTATGGGGCGAATAGGTAGGTATTACTGAAAGAGTGGAGGGAAGTTTCATTCATTTGTCCAATTGGTATTTATTGAGCATTTGTTGTGTGTTAGATACTAGCCAACCCCCTGGCAACACAGGAGTGAACACAAACTCCTTGTCTGTGTGCGGATTATTTGAAAATGGAAAGTGATAGATGATAAAAATAATCAGTAAGTAAGTGATAGAAAGCCCAAGCAGTGAGTGCTGTGGGGAAAGTCAAGTAGGGCGTAGGAGGGAGGGTGCTGAGGCAGTCTTCCACTGGATGCTTGGGAAAGGCCTCACTGAAGAGGTGTAGGAGCAGAGGCTTGAAGGTGAGCCTGTGGTGAGCAAGAGGGTGAGCCTGGGATGCCCAAAGAACCAGCAGTGCAAGGGACCCACATAGATTTTGAGGCATGGAGGTCCCAGCAGCCCTCTGTGCAGATGGTTCCTGGTGACTCTGCCATGGCTGGTCCTTCCAGGATCCAGGGTCTTACTGTTTGGTTCCATCTAGGATGACCTGTGTTGATTGTTAGTTTTTCCTTTCTCTAAAGTTTGATCCTGATGCTGTATCTTAGCCTCTCCAAAATAGTTTTGCATTTTGGGTGGTAGTTTACTCCAACAAGCAAAGAAAAGGGACCCATTTTCTAGGAGGCAGGCAACTTGAGACTTGTGGGTCCTGCTGAGGTCCTGTCACCTGTTTTCAAGCCTTTTACATAGGATGCACCATTCCTCTCCTCTCTGGTTCTTGGCTTCTTCACTTGAAGAATGAGGACTGTGTATTGAGTTGGCTTTAGGGCTGTCTCTGGCACGGCGGCCTTCAAGCCTTATGAGCAAGGAGCAGTTAGGACAGGAAATGGTACTGGCTATCTGATATCACTGGGATGTGGGAAAGGGGACTCTGTGTGATGACAGCATGTCCTGATACTTATGTCGTGTTCCCTCCCATCCAGAAGGGCTCAGCCCTGTCCTGACACCTGTGCAAACACAAGGACATAGGGATTCTGCTCTTGGCTTTCTCTGCTTGGTATCCTAGGGTGCTGGCTTACTCTATGTTCTTGGGTCTGTAGCTCACTCTTCGTCTGCAGACAAAGTGCCTGTGGTTGCCCTTCCTTTCCTTTCCAGCCTTCAAAATTTCTATTTCTCTTTTTCTATCTCCTGCTTGAATGCCAGGATCTTCAGATCCTACTATTGCATCCCTGGGAGTATGAAAGGGGCTGTGAGGAGCATTTGCAAATATCTTTGCAGGGAGACATGCTACCCCCATATCAAAACCTTTTCTCATTTTCTTTCAGGGGGTCGAGGGAGCTTGCTTGTTACTACCCTGGCCTATCCCTCCGCACTTGCCTCCATGACTCTGTGTCCTTGACCTTCCATCTTTAAGCAACCTTAAGTGCTATTCACAGAGCAACAGAAGGGAAACTTCCAGAATTGGACCTCTTTTTTCTCATTGGGGTTTATGGGGGCAGGACTGGGCTCCCTGAGGATTTTTGAGGAAATGCATGTACCCTGCACCTGCCACTGACATCCTGGATGCTTCATTTATTATTTATTATTTATTAAAATCAAATTTATTTAAATTTATTAAAATCAACATCTGATTTATGCTCTACACACAGACACAGACACAGACACACACACACACACACACACACACACACACACACACACACACACACAAGTCCCTTCATTCCCTCTTCCATTTCCTGTGATGCCCATTGTCTCCATCAACTGTTGTTGTGGAGAGAGATTTTATCGGGAATATTCATGGCAAGTCTATCACTAATTATCACTTTAACAATGTGCTATGGAGTAGATCCGTGGTGGAAAGGCACATATGCTGTGAAGTTTGGGGACTTGCTGTGGCTGTGCTGCCCTTCTTAGAGCTTCACACGGAAGGTCTTGAAGTGCTCAGGAGGGATGGGAACTTGCTCCTGCTTTCCTGTCTCTACAGCAGCAATTTCCAGGGTGAATGCTTTTGAGTGTAAAGAAAAAAACATATCTTTTCTTTGAAACAAAAACACATCTCTCCAGTGAAGCCCCATTCTGGAAAGCTGCAGAGACTGAGCCTGCTCTCATTACAGACCCGTGCCAGGCGCTTAGATCTAGTGGCAGATGACGAGTCGGCTGGTCTTAGTGCCTTCCTGACACTCTACCAAGGAAGGCAGGGCTGACACTGCCACCCGATTGGAAAACCTAAAAGCAAATGGAAGGGCATTTGAACATGCCAGGATCAGATCAGGAGTCTTCTCTCTTGGGAAGGAAGATGGATGGACTCGTGTTGGGCTCTTTCCACGTTCTCAGTGAGTCTGAGGTTTGGGAGCTTGCTGGGGTTCTTAGAGATTTTCCACTTTGACTTCCTGAAAGGGGTGGGGGGGATGAGGGCAGCATGACAGCGCAAATGGATTGGTCAGCCCTCCCATAGAAATGAAGCAAGGGGCTTTTGTGGAGGCCTGCAATGGCGCAGCAGGGGACGGATGGGCCAGCCTGCACTGTGGATCCTTTGTGGGTATGCAGACACAGTCTTGCCTGGGTCCCCTTACCTGAGAAACGTCCGCAGAGTGGGCAGTTGCAAGGTTACATCTGTTATAATCCCTTTTGGTGGTAGTGTTTTGTGATACCAGGGATCGAACCCTGGGTCTTACTTATGCTAGGCACATATTTTACCACCAAGCCACACTCCCAGTCTTCTCTTTACTTTCTTGTGGATTTTGAGGCAGATTCTCTGTAAAATTTCTCAGATTGGCTTTGAACTCAGTTTGTGGCTCAAGCTGGCCTTGAACCTGTGACCCTCCTGTGTTAGCCTCTAGCGTGGCTGGGATTACAGGCCCATACCACAAGGACACTGATCTTTTAATAGTAGATTTTTATGATACTGGGAGTCTGGCTTTGCTTGGTATTACTTGAGAAGCGACAACGCGATTTCTTGTTTATTGAGTGCTAACTGTATACCAGGCACATGGCTGACTGTCATTAACAGCTAACATAGGACAGTGGGATACACCAAATTCTCAACCCCATTAGATACTGACCTCACTAGGTGCTAGGTGAAAGTTCCCACCAGATCCTTCATTTCCATGTGAGGAGATCAAGGCTCAGAGTGTGGGGTAACTTGTTTGTGCAGCTGGAAAGGGACATGAAGAAAGGGAGCAGCTGTTGGCCTACTTTCCCCCGACTTCAGGAAGAGCAGCAACTGTCTACTTTCCCATTTTAAAATGGCAGCCACAAGGACTGTGGCTCACACTCTATAATCTAGCACTTGGAAAGAGGATGGCAAGTTCAAGGCCAGCCTGGGCAACACAGAGAAACCCTGTCTCAAAGACCGTCAGAATAAAGGGGGAGGCGGGATGCTGATGAACTTTGTAGAAGATGGCTGAAGGCAAGGCAGAGGCAGTGGGAAGGGCATGCTGGTTATCTTTCTTATTGTTGGGGCCAACTATCTGACAAGGAACAGCTTAAAGAAAAAGGATTTATTTCTGTTCACAAACTGAGGTCACGGCGGGGAAAGCTCGGCATCCGGAGGGCAAGGCACCTAGTCATATTGTGTCTACAGGAAGGAAGCAGAGGACAGACAGGAAGTGGAGCCTGACTATCAAACCCTAAAGCCCAACCCCAGTGGTTCACAACCTTGCATCAGCACCACCAGCTGAGGACTAGATACTCAAACACACAAACATATGGGGGACTTTTCACATGCAAACCACAGCACAGGGCGACTTGGTGCTGTGGGGACAGAGCACGCTGCTAGGGAAGGCCGGGCGCGGTGTTCAGCTCAGGGGCTTTGCCCTATTTATGATGTGTTGTGAAAGCCCCTGCGGGCTGCTTCCTTAAAGAATCCATTCAATGAAACTTAAATTCCCAGATGTTTGCTGTCTGTTTGGAGCTGTGGTGGGATCCCAGGGGGAGTTGGGTAGGAAGGCCTTTGAGAGGGAAAATTCTGGGTATGTTTTTAGGAATAAGGCACCTGAATAGATTGTACTACAGCCTTCATCCTAAGGCTGCTGTGCACAGGTCTACTGTGTGGGCCCCGGAATTGGTAGTTTGTAGGTGGCAACGAGAGCTGGCTCTGCTGTTCAGCATAGATCCGGTCATATCCATGAACTATCACTAGTATGTAGGTGGATGTCTCAGCCCCTTCCTGCACCACGAGAGCCCTTGATTTAGCAAGCTAATAAACTCAGCTATCAGCCTCCTCTGTGTTACCACTCCCTGGACCGCTTGGGGTGTGTCTCTTTCTGGGAACCATTGGTTCTGTCTCAGCAGGGAAAGGAGAGAAAGTGGCAGGATTTGCAGGCTCTTCTGGACTCTCCTGACTCCTCCTTGGGCAATCTTGCCAGTTCAGCAAGCCTGGTTCCCTCCAGGGTCAGTGTTCCACCTAGCAGTTGGGCAGGGCAGCCAGAGACCCATTGGCTTCTGTGGTTTTCGATGCCTAGAGATTAATATCTACAGTATATTAGTTAACATCCCAGGCCCAGGATACCTTCAAGGGAGAGAAAGTTGGAGGAAAACATGGAGATCCTGGGGCCTAGCCCTACGTTGTACCCTGAAACTAATGCAACAAATTTTCATAAGGGGGGGGGGAGCAATTATAATGACAATTTAGTCTATCACATCTTCAGAAGCCAGAAGTCTGAAATCAGGTGGGGCCCTGCTCCTTACAATGAGTCTAGAGAAGGGTCCTCCCAGACCTCTTGGTAGCTTCTGGTAACTTCTGTCCATCCTTCTTGGTCCTTAGCTTGTAGACACATCACTGTCTCTTTGGTCACAAGCTTTCTCTTTCTCTGTCTGTGTATCTACATGTGTGACTTCTCTTTATATTACAAGGGCACAGTCATATTGGACTGGGACCAATCCCTCTCCAGGGTCACTTTACTTTAATCAATTATATCTGCAAGGCCTCTGTTTTCAAATAAGGTCATAGTCTGAGGTTCTGGGTGCATGTGATGTTGGGGCACCTTCCAATCCAGTCTAGGCTCTTTGGGAACAAGTGTAAAAGCCTGGGAACTGTGGCAGCTGATGCAGAGATGCAAACAGAGGCACTGGGCAGCTTGCCAAGGCACTGCACTCTGGACCCTTCTGTGGTGACAGAAGTCTCCTGTACTTACGCCTCTGGGCATGTGGCCACTGTGACTGAAACACTGGGATTTAGATTGAATTTAAATCAAGCTGATTTACAATCTTTCTATCCCTTCTTCTGCAATGATCCCTAAGCCTTGCAGGGAGGAGGAGGGATGTGATATGGATCCCCCATTTAGAGATGAACGCTCCACAGCCTCACATTCTCTGCATTCTGATCGGTTGTGAGTCTCTGTATTAATTGCCACCCACTGCAAAGAGAAACCTCTTTGATGAATGTTGAGAGTTGCACTAACTTATGGGTATAAAAATAAGTATTTAGGGTGCAGTTTAATACTGTGTCCATTTGCCTGGATAAAGGTAGGAAGTTATCCACAAGGGCCTATGACCTGACATGGGTTCTTGGCCCTATTAACAGTACCAAGCATGAATTTCACCCTGTGGAGCAAGTATTAAATCCAATCAGAAAGCGGTTGATTACTCCCAAAACATTCATGTCACTATTTCACCAACAGGCTGGTTGTTACGGTAGCTCACAGGGTCCACAGCTCAATAAGACGGCTGATGTTGTTTCTCCCCCAGTAGCCTGCTGACACTATCTTGTGGGGAGGGAACACCCAGGACACTAGCAGCTTAATATAACTCATGTGTATGGTGTACTAACTGGGCTCTGGGTTTTCAAAGGAGTACATGAATTTGGGAGGGGACTGTGGGAAGAGTTGGGGAAGAGAGAGCAGGAGGTGGATTTGATCGAAATATATTCATATACAAAATTCTCAAATACATTAAGAGAGAGAGAAAAAGTAAATTAAGTTGAATTAAATGGCCTGATAGCTAGTGGCCACCAAGGCAGAGTACCACCGTGGACCCTCTTGAGAACAGGAAATAGAGGGTATGTGTGTTTTAAAAGTCTGGCAAAACTATTTGCACCGAGGCAGGTACTGGGCATTTATGACGCTGAACAAGGTAGATGTGACCCTTCTTGGCATCTGGGGAACAAGTCAGTCATGTTCAATACCTCAAGTTCTTACCCCAAGTGGTGCCTGTCAAGTCAGGGATGTGGGTGGGGTACACCCACTCTGAGTATTCACAGGCTCAGCATTCTCACACTCAAGCACTAGACTCCTTAATGCCAGCCTCTGGCATTTTCCTATGGGAAACTGAGGTAGGAGTTGCCATGGGAGCACACAAGTGGCCTGCTGTCATCTGCAGGGCCAGAGGCTTCATGTGGAATATGATGCTGCTAACTGGCTTGCTCTCCATGGCTAGCTCAGCTTGATTTGTTATATAACCCAGGACCACCTGCCCAAGGATCACACAACCTACAGTGGGCTGGGTCCTCCCAAATCAGTCATTAATAAAAATTTTTTTAAAAAAAGGAAAATGTCCCCCATAGACATGCTCACAGGCCAGTCTAATTCCTCAATTGAGGTTCCCTCTTCCCATGTGACTGTGGTTTGTGTCAAGTTGACAAAAACCCATCCAGCAGTGTGGGTGAGGACACCTTCCAAGAGCACTCATCTGTGCTTTGATATACAGAACCTTTAATGAGGGGAGACTACTTCAGATTGGGACCTTGAGTAAAATAGGCCAGAGGCTTGGTAATGGGCTCCACTTTGTCCTCTGGGACCCTAAAGCACAAGGTGAGGAAACCACAGGCTAAGTGTGGCACCCCTGTGGGCATCAAGAAATGGAGGTTCAGAAAGGTAGAAAAACCTGACCATGACACACCCAAGTGATTGGATGGATGTAGTTATAAGCAGATTGCTGCGGACCCATTCCTGGGCCCCTAACATCCTTGACACTCTTCTGGAGAAAAGGTAGTTTCAGTTTTGCCTCAGCTATAACCTGCTGTGAACAGTCACTGAGCTTCTTCTCTGGGATTAGATGCTGCTCCTGCCTCTAATTCTATCTGTGATGGTGTTTTGTTGAGTTGGTGTTTTTGTTTTATGGACTGACAGAGACTTGTAGGCAGATCCTCAAAAGGCAAAAGCCATTTATGTTACATTTGCATCATTTTGGCCAAATGTTCCCCAGAGACAACTTAAAGGGAGGAAAGATTTCTTTCGTCTGTTGTTGCAGTCCAGCGTGGAGGAGAAGGCTTCGTGGACCGGTTCCTTCTGTGAGTGATGGTGGAAGCCCAGAGAATTGGGAGGGAGCAGGCTACTGCGAGGGGCGGGGCTTGTAGCCTTCAAAGATCCGCCCCTAGTGACCTGCTCCCACTAACCAGGTCCCACCTCCTACAGGCCCCACAACCTTCAAATTAGCACTAGAAACTGGGAACGAAGCATTCAGTCTACTGCCTGAGAGAGAGACACTGCCCTTTTCCTGCCCCCACCAGGACGTCAACTCCAAAGCTGTGCCGCCCAGCACTATGTTCCCAGCTCCTACACAGCACCCTGAAGTGCAAGCTCTTAAATATTTTGGAATGACTAAATGAGAAGCTGCACACACATCCACAGTGGGAAGCACCGAGCTGTGGGTAAAGCTGGACTGGATGGGTTTTTGTCAACTTGACACAAACCACAGTCACATGGGAAGAGGGAACCTCAATTGAGGAATTAGACTGGCCTGTGAGCATGTCTGTGGGGGACATTTTCCATTTTTTTTTTTTTTTGATTAGTGACTGATGTGGGAGGACCCAGCCCACTGTAGGTTGTGTGATCCTTGGGCAGGTGGTCCTGGGTTATATAACAAATCAAGCTGAGCTAGCCATGGAGAGCAAGCCAGTTAGCAGCATTCCTCCAAGGTCTTTGCCCTGACATCCCTCAGTGATCAAGATACATACGCCCAATAAACCTTTCCTCTCCCAGCTGCTTTTGGTCACGGTGTTTATCACAGCAACAGAAAGCAAACCAACATGGGAGCCCTGGGAGCCCTCCTCCCATCAAGCTCTGTTTTTACCATTAACCAGCTGGGCTGCCCTCTGAGCTTTTGTTCCTCATCTGCGGAATGAGGTGGCTGAATATAACGGACACTAGGAACTTTGACAGCTCCAGTGTTCTATAATTTCTCGTGTTACTCAGTCTGGGGTTACTCTATCTTTGCTTCCCAGAACATTTCACAGTATCTGATGAGTATGGGCTCACAGATGACATTTCATAGTTCAATCAGACTTTGAAAAACTTCTACGGAAAACCGTGCACTCTAAGGTCAGCAGGAGAACTGTAAAGTTCCTCCCCCCCCCCACCCCACCCCCGTCTTTGCTTCAGTACCATAAAAGCTGTCAGGCCTCTTTCACACATCCTATAAAGTGAGAAAAAAAATGAACACTGGTAAAAGTCACCCGAGGCAAAGGGGCCAGATTTTTGTCCTCATCCAGTGATCAATTGCTGTGTCCTCTGCTCTTAGAAAGGCATGTGGTCGCTGTTAATGCAGCTCCTCATGGACCAGGCAGTTCCTGGGGGAGGGCTTGAAGCTGAGCTGTCAGCTAGCCAGACTCCCACACTGGGTTCTGGGAGAGGAAGTTCTCTGAGAACACCATGCCTCCCCAATATTCCCTCACCAGGGCCCCAAGACCGTACTGGGCATGACTCTCTTACTGAAGGAATTAAGGACATCTTGGTCTTAATTTTGTTTTGCCTCATCTGAAATCTACTGGTCACATAACTGTTGACATTTACTGATTTCCAAAACATGGACATGAATTAGGCCAATTTCACATGCTGGAGTTTGCAGGCCTTTGATGTGGTGATGGTGGTGGACACATCAGTTAGAGACAATCAAGCAGGCATTTCCATGTAGAAATTCCAGTCAGTAAATTGTACCAGATCACTTCTGTGATTGGCACTCTGACCACTTCAGCTTTTGAATCCAAGAGGTCAGTGGAAACTTTATGCCAGAATATGTCCACCTTTACCTGACAGGCAGGGGCCATGGAATTCAATGTGCCTATTTGACTAACGTGTGGGAAGAGGAAGGAGTAAAGAAGGAGAGAAATTGTCTCCTATTCTTCAATAATGATGATGATAATTAAAAACAATGATGATATAATAATAGCTGTTATTTGTTGAGCCATATTCTGTATTAGGCTCTGTTCTGAAAGCCATATGTAAATTCATTTACCCAGGCTTCTTTGTATCTTTACAAGATGGGTGTAGCTGGAGTTTTCTCCAGTCCTGCCCAGCCCCATGGACCCCACAACCACTTATAAAATAATCACTCAGAAGCTCATATTAATTAAACTGCTCGGCCATTAGCTCAGGCCTGCCACTGTCTAGCTCTTACACTTGAACTCAGCCCATTTCTGTTAATCTATATGTCACCACGTGTTCCGTGGCTTTACCTGCTGCCTTTACATGCTGCTCCCTGGATGTCAGGCTGGCGTCTCCTCCCTTCAGCCTTTCACTTCCCAGACTTCTCCTCTCTCTTTGTCCCACCTATACTTCCTGCCTGGCTACTGTCCAATCAGCATTTTATTTATCAATCAATCATCCACAGCTCCTCCCCTTTTCTCTTTTTTCTTTTTCTTTTTAAAAGGACGGTTTTAACTTTAACATAGTAAAATTACATATAACAAAACAATTATCAAGCAAGAATTACAGTTACAATATCTAGGCTATTTATAATATCTAGTCTATTTTTATTTGGCAAAATTAAAGAAGATATCCTATCTATCTTATATTTGTGAGTCTAAGGTTTCATATCTAACTTATCTCTTATCATAACTAAGGAAATTATAACTATCTAATCTTCAACTACATCAAAGGCCTCAGAAGGACATAATGTTACCTGAGAAATGGGAGAAGGACGCAAGCAACTTTCAGTAGTCTTGCGAGAGTAGACAGAGACAGCTGGCAGCCTGGACCAGTCACCTAATGTTCCTTTGTAAAGTTGGGGCATCTGTCTTCAGCCCACAGGCCTAGAGTCTCTCAGTTACTTCTCTCTGTGTCCTGTAGAATGTCTGGCAGTTTCCTCTGAGAAGCAGGAATCTGAAGGACCATTTCACCAAGCAAAGTTTAATGGTCATCTTCCTATGGGTCCTGCATGTCCAGTTGATCAAGCAGTCCAGGCAAGAACAGTTTCTTGCCCAAATGGCTATTTTTGCCAAGAAGAAGATAAACTCCATATAGAGTGTATTCGATGCCCATCCTCCTCTCTGAAGTAAATCAGTGCTGCCAGGAGCAGATATGTCTCACTGTCCAGAAAGTCTAAATTTTTAAAACATTTTAAATGCTATATTCTGTATGTCTTTGAAGTGTTTGAAGATTACCTACCTAATTGAATTGTATCTATGTATACCTGGAAAACAACATGACTATAAGTTTGACTATCATAGAAGACTAATTATAATCTGTATTTCTTAATTATCCATTATAATCTAAATGAGTTACATAAACATAACACCTCAAATGAGAGTAGAAATATATATATATATATATATATATATATATATATATATAGTATAACAAAATTAAGTTTAAACTTGTATCAATAAACTAAAATCCATAGCAATGTGAAACATTTTTAAACAAGTTGTTGCTCTTTAAAAGTAGGTTCGACAATCTACCCTTTTATCCTATCATATCTATATCCTATATATCTATATCATATTCCCCTTTCTTCTTTTAGAAAGATATTGTAGTTATAATTAACCTGGTTTAAATAAAAATATTGGTTTTTCTCTGTCCCACACCAGACCTACAGATGGGTACTGTCATTTATTGTTCTTCTAATTTGTGAATGGAAAACTATGAGAAGTTTTATTTTAGTTACTTTTTTAGTTTAGAATTTTATATATTAGTACTATATTTATATCATTTCTAGCCCCCTTCCCATCTAACTCCTCCAGTGCCTCTTTGCTCCCTCTCAAATTCATACCTCTTCTTCAATTATTACTGTTAAATGAATATATATATGTATATATAGACACAGTCTGCTGAGTTTATTTAGTGTTGCTTACATGTATGTATGTGCTTATGGCTGACTGATTGGGATTAGACAACCTATCGGGGGGCTCATCTCTGAGGATGACTGAATCTCCCTTTTTCATTAGCCATTAATTGCCTGTTGTTCTTCATCTAGGGATAGGACTTTGTGAGGTTTCACTTATCCACGTTGACATGTCCACTGGTACTGTCATTGTGCAGGTTCTGTGTAGATAACCATATTATTGAGATTTTATGGGTACAGCCCTGTGTCCTGTAAAGAAGATACTGTCTCACTATCTCTCAGCAGTCATCTGTCCCCTGGCTCTTACAGACCCCTGCATTATCCTCTTCTATGACGTCCTTTGAGCTTTTCATGTAGGGGTTTGTAAATGCATCAGTTGGGGTTGGATACCCCATGGCCAGTTGTTCTCTGCATGTTGACCAGTTGTTTTCTATGATGGTCTCTATCTGCTACAGAATGAAGCTCTTTGAAGAGGGGCGAGGGCTACACATATCTGTGGGTACAGGATAAGTGTTTAACATGCAATCAGCAATTATACTGGTTTGGGAAACTGGCCCTAGTAGGTTCTCCTCTAAGGTCCATGACTTCACTAGCCATAGGGTAGTTGGCTGGGTTTGCAGTACCAGGCACAAATTCCTTCATATTGAGTGAGCCTTAAGTTCAGTTAGATGGCTGTTGGTTTCCCCTAATATATAAATGCCACTATTGCACCCTGGGGGCACATCTTTTTTAATAGAGAGAAAGGCATATTCTGTACTATTATTTATTTCAATAGGAAAATTTTAACCCCTGAGATATTATATACATTTATTATTATCTAGATCAGGAACTAAAAGTTTGTCCCTCCTCCAGACCATCCCAGTATTCAGGCCAAGATGGAAACAGATGCTCTGTGAGATAGAGGCAGGGCATGTGGCCAGACCCACACCATGCCACACTACCCCACCCCCCAGTTCACTCACTTCCCCAGCAGTATCTTGGGACCTCAGTTGCACCTTGAAGTAATGAGAAAGTCAATTAATCTCGAATCAAGCATTCAGTTGTAGGTGACGGGAGATTGGTCACCCTGGTAGGGGACGGGTCACATTGGCAGTGGGGAAGAAATGCCAACATGTTGACTGAGAGGGTGAGGGGTTAAACATGGACCAAAAGTAAAAAGTTTTTAAATGACTGGAAGGAAGAGGAAGAGTAAAGGAGGAGAAGGAAGTAAAAAGAGGAGAAAGCCCACCAAGTCATTTAAGTTTTAGCTGGTATCAGTGAGTTTGTTCACTAAAATATTCTTGGCAACTACTGGAGAGGGCGGGTTTTATGTAGGAAGGCACCTCTCCACTGTGCAGGCTTGCCTCTCTTACCTATTTCTGGGAGAATTTCCTTATCTTTGTTGCCAGTGATCCCTTAAGCTCAGGGCAGCCTGGCTGCCACCTCCCCTAAGGGTTTTCTCTACTGTGGTGCAGTAGAGGCAGGAAAGAGCCTCAGCTAGAGAAAAGAACCCAAGTAAATATATGTGGGGGCCGTGAGACTCAGAGAAGAGGTCATTCACCTTTGAGCTTTCCATTCTGCATCCATGACCTAGGTATAATAATTCTCTGTTGAAGAATGAATGAGTGAACATGGCCACTTGATGCCTAGAACATGGCAGAACTTGATCAGTATTGATCCAATCTGGCAAGGACATGGCGGAACCTGGTCCCTATTGGCCCTGTGTTAAATGCATGCTTAGTCGCTATGGGTCTAGCTTATTGAGTATGTGGTAGGGCTCATTCACTATTGGTTCAGCCTGTAAGAGCATAGCAGAGCTATTAACTATTGGTCCAGTCTGGGACTGCTTGAACAGATTTTGTAGTCAATAACTTTCCCCTTGTTCTTATTAAAGTAATAAAGATGTACATATATATAGAAGGAAAGATTACCCACCATGCCACCACGTAGCAGTAGCTGTTATTAAAGCTGGCATCCTTCCCTCTGTTTAAACACACACTGATAAGTGAGTCTCTTCTCTTTTGATGGATTTTGAGCATTTTTCCCACGTAGTTACAACTTTTTTGGAAAACACAATCACTGGAAGCCATTACAATAGTCTAGTAATTAAATTTACCATAATTTAGTTAATCATTCTCCCAACTGGTCATTTAAGGTATTTTTGTTTGTTTGTTTGTTCCTGCTTCTCTTAATGATCATTATAAGAAAAGCAGTGACCAATGTTGCAATAAACAGCATATTCTTGAAACCTAACTCTGTATATTTCATTGCAAAGATGCCAAGGAGCACATTACTGGGTCAGAGGTACTAGGCTCCTGACAGATATTGTCAAATACAAAAAGGTTCTATCAGTTTCCATCCCTGAATGGTGTTTTGAAAGATGAGTAACTTCCGAGATTCCATTTCCTCCTCTATGAAATGCAGTGACCTTGACACCTTGGCACAGTGCCTTCAGTAATGAATGGGCTGTGTTCATGTACATGTCTGGTGCCTTTCTCCCTGTCTCCACTAACGCCTAGCTCAAGCTCATGAGACGAACCACACTGTAATTGTGCATTTCTTAAAGACCCAGAGTGCTCAGAGCCCTGCCCGGGTGAATATACTTAAACCCCTGAGCCATGCAGCTGTCAATCCAAGACCAAGCACACTGTAGAATCTTAAATAAAACTAGAGAAGCCTTGATGAAAAGCTAGCAATTGGGACAAACACAAGAAGCAGCTAGGAAAAAAATGATGTCCACCCTCAGTATTAGGGATTCTTGAGCAAAGAAAGAGTGTGACCATCATACTAAGACACTTGGGCATGGATTCTGGGCGTTTCCTTGGGTACATTTCTTACATTTCCTTCATCGTTTTCTCCTCACTAATAAAACCCGGCACTCCTCCACAACTTCTAAGCTAGGAAGCTAGGTTGGTAGAAATGTATCCAGGGATGCCCCCTGTGGCAGAACTTCTGCCCATCTATAGTCCCCAGCTTTTACTTCTGCTGCCTACTTGGAAACAGAAGGTACCAGACTGTGCCAAGACAGAAATGCATGGATTTTTAAAATAATTTGATTTCAGTGCTTTTGTTACTACACAAGCTTGAGGGCATCCTGGTGCCCTTCCTGGAATGACCCAGGCTGTGTGCTCTCAGTGACACCCCCCGGAGGACAAAAGTGGCTGTCTCCCCTCCTGCCTACACACTCTGTGTTCACTGGGCTTCTTAGGAAGGAATTTGCAGGCCCTGCAGAACTGCTGTTCTCTATGTCACCACTGTGGATGGGCTGTGCCTAAGGAGAGGGCAGCCAGAGGTAGGGAGCAGACCAGGACCAGCCAGCTGCTGGTGGGGACACTGGGGACTGTGCTGGCTTTTCCAGACTGCACACCATGAAATGTGCAGGAGGCCTGGAGCATGCAGTACAGGGCCTGGGCTTTAGAGCCAGGTGACCTTGCTCCAATCTGCCATCCCCTGTGTGATCTTGGTCACATTACTCTCACTGCGACTGACTATGGTTTCCTTCATCTGTGAAATGGCAACTCTGGCACCTGCATCTTAGCATTCTATAGAGATTGGAACAGATGTTTCCACAGATGTGTGAGTCTGCTCATGTGGCCATAAGGAAATACCGTGGGCTGGGCTGCTCACAGCACATGCTGTTTCCCCCAGTTTTAGAAGCTGTAGGTCCTGTTTCCTTCTGTTATGGTTTAACTTTGGGATGTCCCCCACAGGCTTATATGTTTGAACACTTGGTCCCAGCTGGTGATACTGCTTGGGAAAGCTGTGGAACCTTTAGGAGGCCTTGCTGAAGAAAGTGGGTCACTGGGTGCAGCTTTGAAGCTTTACAGCCTGACAAGTCTTCCTGTTCACTCTCTGCTTCCTGAATGCAGATGCAATATGACCATGCAGCCTGCTGTACCCCATGCCTGCCCTGCCAGCTGCCATGTTTTCCCCACTATGATAGACTGTATCTCTGCAGCAACATAAACAAAAAACAAACAAACAAACAAACACCCTTTCTCTCTTAATTTGCTTTTTTATGGAGGTACTTTATCATAGCAACAGAAAAGTGACCTTGGAAGACACCATCTGAAATCCAGATGCCCAAATGGCTGGATTCTGGGAAGGACTCTCCTTGACTGGTGAGTGGCTGCCCTCTTGCTGGATCCTCACATGGCTGAAAAGGACTGAGACAGTCCTTTTCCCTCCCCTTTAAGGCCACAGTCCAGTCAGATCACACTCCCACCTTTCTGATGGCAGTGAGCCTCACTCACCTCCTGGAGACTCTGACTCTCCACAATCAACAATGGGAGGAGGGCGTGGAGTCAATGTACAAATTTCAAGGGCGACATAGCTCAGACTTGTGATGTCAAATCAGGGACTGCAATTATACAGGTGATGGAGAGAGGGCAAAAGAGTCCCCTGAAACTTCCCCTAGGGTTAATACATTCTTTCTTTCTTCCATTATACACCGGGAAATAATCTCTATGGTTCTAGAAAGGGCCACTGAACAGGAGACAAAGGACAGCAGCAGCCATTCGGCGTGGCTTCCATGACCCCTCTGGTCCTTCTCTGCATATTGATGCCTTTCCCTTCCAGGCCCCTTGAGCCAATGCTGGCCCTGTGATTCATTCTGTCTGTAGGATGGATCTGACACCCACCGCGGGCTCTGAGACCTCTTGAGACCTTGCAGCCCCACTTTAGTTTCCCCCAAACCCAACTGCAATGTAAAGTCTCATAGAGGAAACTTTGGGTACCAGTCTGTGGGTGAGGACATCAGGCCCTCCAACCCACACCAGGCAGCCCCAGCCATACCACACAAAGCAGAGATTGACTGTCCTGAACCCTACACTTTACTAACACACAAAACTGGGATGGATAAAGTGGTAGTCCTTTTAAGATATTGCATGTTAGGCAGTGACATACAGATGAAGATGGCCAACTTCACATCAGAGGGGCTGAGTATCCTTAAGCCAGTGATTCATACAGGCTGCATGTACAGCTCAATTAGGGACATGGTCTAGGGTAGGTGGATAGACAAATTTAGAACATGGTGCTTAGAGAGTAGGTGTGCATGGAGATTTCCCGTGTCCTATGCCCAGCCTAGGTCTGGATGAATTGCAGAATCCATCTTTCCACTTCTGGTCCCTTTTTTTTTTGGTTCTTTTGAGACAAGGTTTCTCTGTTTGGCTTTGGAGCCTTTCCTGGACTTTACTCTGTAGCCCAGGCTGGCCTTGAACTCACAGAGATCCACCTGTCTCTGCCTCCTGAGTGCTGGGATTAAAGGTATGCACCACCATCACCTGGCTCTCCACTTCCAGTTCTAAGGAAGTAATAAGAGAGTGCCTAAGGAGAAGATAGCCAAAATGTATGAGGCATAACAAGCTCAGATATGAACCAAAATGAAGCAGTCGGTGGGTAGGGGGTGAGAAAGGGAAAGAAAATGCCACAGTCTAAATGAATGTTCCCTCTCCAAATTAACACAGAAGATACATCTATGAGAAACAAGTCCTCACTAGATGTTGAATCCGCAGGAACCTTAATCTTGGGCTTCCTGGGATCCAAAACTCTAAGAAACGCATTTCTGTTATTTATAAAATGTCCAGTCTATGGTATTTTGTTATAGTAGCACAAGATCTAGAAAAAAAATCTGGTTCACTTTTCCTGCTTCCATGTCAAAAGAGTGAAGCGAATATGTAAACATTAATAGTAAAAAGAAAGACAGCATATTTGGGGGAAGGGTCACTCCAGTCTACAGAGAAGGGGTTTCTAAGCCAACTTCTTGGGTCACATAAAGAAAATCATGAAAACGTGGACTTTATGAAACCAGAGAGAAAGATGAGATAATGAACAGGGGGATGAAAAGGAATGGACACAAGGCAGGATATAGTAGGTACCACGGCAGAACCTTGAGACAGCAAGTCAGACTGAGTGGAGGACAATGAACGACTTGGTAGGAAGATGTAAGAGAGGTCGCAGACCGACTGCAGAAGGGCAAAGGGCAGAACAGTGTGAGCAAGAGTCACACTCGGGGGAGAGACAAAGGTGGTACAGTGTGTTTGAGTTGTCCATTCAGGTAGAAAGTGGAGCAGGGGAGACTAGGTACTGAAACACTTGTTCTAGGAAAACATGCCTGAACTTAAGGAGTTGCCACTTCTCCCAAAGGGCTCACCAGCGAGAATGAGAAACCCAATTCTATCTGATAAGTATTTGTTAAGCCTAGACTTTGTATTTGGGTACCAGGCTGAGACTTGGGATTCCACCAAACACAATTTGGAAATATGTCTGTCCTCAAAAAACTATCAATTACCAGGGAAAGGCTGATGTTAAACAGATAATTACAGTAACTAGTGAGAGCTGTGGGGATGGACAGGCTGTTCTGGGGCCATAGTGTGGAGGGTCATCGGTAAGCTAACCAAGCCCCCCTCTAGTCACATTGTCTTTGATCTCTGTTCCCATTTCTAGCCCTAGTTAACCTCTGATATTCTTTCTGCTGCTGTAAACCTGCCATTTGAGGATATTTCACTTGACTGAGCCTGTACAATATGTGACTTAGGTCTGTTTCTTTTACTTAGCAGGTTTGGGGTTGCTTTCACTCTCTTTTATTTATTTTTATTTTATGTATGTGGGCATTTTGCCTGCATGTATGTCTATGCACCACATGTGTTCCTAATGCCCACAGAGGCTGGAAGAGGCCTTTGGGTCCCCTGGATCAGAGTTGCTGATGGTTGAGAGCCACCATGTGGGTGCTGAAACCTGATCCTGGGTCCTCAGGAAGAACAACAATTGTTCTTAACCACTGACCCACCTCTACAGCCCTCTGAGTTGGGTTTTATTCTTTTGTTCTTTCTTGTCATTTTTCCTATTTTCCCTTTATGTTCATGACATTAGACAGTTTCTAATGATCTGTCTTTTCATCTGACTCTTCCCTTTGAGGTTTCTCTTAAACTGTCAAGCTTGCCCAGCGAATCTCTATTGAGGACACCATGCTTTCTAACTTCATAGTTGTCATTTTGTTCTTCTCTGGCAGTTCAGGCTTCTTTGTTGATGTTTTCATTCTCTTATTCATTGTGAGTTTATTTTCCTTGAATCATACATCAGTGAATATGGTTATAAGAACTACTTTTAAATTCTTGTCTGTTAATTCTAGTAGCTGGGTTATCTTCATGTCAGTTTCTATTGTCTTTGTTCTGGTTCGAGTTTTTCTTCATATTTGACAAATATATCAAAAGTCAGGGACATTGGTAATGTTTTGCAGTAGAAACTCCACATTTTTTTAATGGTGGGATTTGGGTCTGGCTCAGGGTAGCCTGCAACTCACTATGTATAAACTCATATCAACCCTACTGCTTCAGCATCCCAAGTGTTGGGAGTACAAGAACAAACCACCACAGATTCTTTCGTATTCTTCCGACAGGGTTCTGAATTTGCTTGTCATTTCAGGAGGCAGTTCACTTCACTGGGTGCCAAAAACTCAGTGTCTTGGAAAGCAATTGGAATAACAGCCATTGATTGTTTTTTTTTTTTTTAAGAAAATTTCTTGGGACCTGATTTGCATTTTCATGGTTCAAGGTTCAGAGATTTTAGGAGAATTTTTACACAAGATTTTGGGCTGTGCTGTTGGACAGTGCATCTTCTGTGATTTATGCCTCATTTATTGTTGTCATTACTGGAGTTTCAGCACCACCCCCCCCAAGATGCTGTCGCTTCCATAAGAACCTGAGACCGACAGCATCAACCACCTCTTCTGAGTGCCAGCTCCCCACAGAGCCCACCTTCTTTGAGTTTTCACTGTCTGCCATCTCTGGGCTCTTGTTCATTATATTTTTTTGTCTTTTGAATATATAGTAAAAGAGGGTCAACCCAATAGAAATCTACTCACCTTTGGGCCAGCAAGAGGGCTCGGTGGGTAAAGCACTTGCCTCACAAGCCTAATGACCTGAGTTTGATCCCTGGAACTCAGGAAATAACTGACTCCCAAAGATTGTCCCCTGACCCCCCCCACACACGCATACACACACATATACACACATGCATGCACACACACAGAGAATAACAAATATTATTTTTTTAAAAATTTAAAAAGGAAACTTAGCTTTACCAGAAATGAAGTCAGTACTTATATCTGAGGGCAATTAATGATGTTAAAAATCAGTAGCTGAATTAATTATCTAACCAAGACACAGAAAAAAAGCTCAGAAGGTAGAACTGAAGAAATTATCAAATCAACAGAAGTGTCGCTCAGGAAGAGGAAAAATGCCATATATGGAAAAAGCATGTATAGAATATGTCTACCTGACAGTTCCCAAAGGAAAGATTTGAGGAAATAGAAGATGAGCAATATATAAATGAATAATGGCCAATATATTTTAGCAACTGAAGATACCTAGATTTACTAAGAAAGAATCTGATGCTGAGTTGTCTGACTGCAAGTCCCACAGGCCAGATCTGGATTGTCAAGGTGACTGTAAGGCCTGCAGGCCAGGTCTGGATTGTTGAGGTGATTGTAAGTCCCACAGGCCAGATCTGGATTGTCAAGGTGACTGTAAGGCCTGCAGGCCAGATCTGGATTGTTGAGGTGATTGTAAGTCTCACAGGCCAGATCTGGATTGTCAAGGTGACTGTAAGGCCTACAGGCCAGATCTGGATTATCAAGTTGACTGTATGGCCTGCAGGCCAGATCTGGATTGTCAAGGGGAGCTGGTTATTCTGAAGAGAAGGTATGGTGGGCAGGAGCTTTGAAGTCACTGAATCCAGTCCCCTAAAGAGAGGGTGAACGAGTAGCTATGATGGCTTGTATCAGCTGTCAATGTGACAGGATCCAGAGCTCTATTCATGTGTACAGTTACCTAGATTACATTAATTGATATGGAAAGACCCATCCCAAATGCGGGCAGGACCATTCTGTGGGCTTGGGTCCCAGACTATATTACAAGGAGTAACTGAGTTGAGCACCAGCATCCATCACTGCCAGCCGCTTCTGGCTCCTGCCACCATGGCGCCCCTGCTACAATGGACTTCGATTTCAAACTGTGAGGCATGATCAACTCTCCTTTCCTTTGGTGGCTTTGTCAGGGATTTGGTCCCAGCAACAAGACAGCAGCTAGTTTCTCACTCACGCTCTGGTGTGCATAAAGTGAGAGCAAGCAGGGAAACTCCAACTGAACAACTCAGAGACCCTGGTTTGGGCTCCCATGCTCAGGAGACAGCTGCTGTGATGTTTGTCATGGCCCCAAGAAGCTAATATGATTGTCAAGGAAGACAAGGTAGGAGATTGCATTTGGAAAATCCCTACATTCTTGCCACAGTGGGGCAAAGACCACATGACTGCTACCATGAACAAGATAGACATGGTGCAGAGAGAGTCAGATGTGGCTTACTGCGGTGGGCCACACAGCAATGGTGCTCTCAGGAGACGCTAGTGAACTGGGGACACTCCCTTCATGTAGCATTTTTACAATGGCCTGTCTGTTTTGATATGTCCAGATATGTAAATACCTATCAGTGCGAGATTTGAATATTAAACGCTCCTCACAGGCTCCTGGGCTGGGTTATTGGTTCCCCAGCTGGTGCCACTCTTTGGGGAGGTCCTAGAAACTTTAGAAGGAGAGTGGCTGAGCAGAAGGAAACAGGTCATTGAGAGTATGTCCTTGGAGACTGTCTTGGTTAGGGCTTCTATTGCTGTGATAAACACCATGACCATAAACAACTTGCAGAGGAAAGGGTTTATTTGACTTCTGCTTCTACAAGGCTATCCCTTAAAACAAGAGTAGAAACTTTGAGAGGCAAATAAGTATAAAATAATTACTTAAAACATTTGAATTTGAATGCATGGGTACCTACTAATCAGAAACTACCCAAAGTGTCACTGGTCTCAATAATGGTATTATCAGCAGAGAATGGCCTGTCTCCCAGGAACTCTGTGGAGAGAAAAGGTGACTTTGTAGCCTTTTGTTCACATGGTTACCTCTCAGAGTTAAAAGGAGTGTGATTAGTGTGATCTATGAGGATGACATGCATTTATATAGATATGCTATGAATTAGTAAGCCCTGCGGCCTGGGCATACAGCTCAGTGGTAGAATGCTTGCCTAGCATGGACGAGGTCCTAGATTTGATTCCCAACATACACATGTACATACACACTGTACAATGTAAAAACATGTATTAACTTGGACTGTCTCAGACAAGCTGGGACCTACAGTTGTCACAGGAATTGAAAATAAAAGCCATTTCATAGTGTATCTGTAACAGTTCTGAACTTGTTTGGCCCTCATGAATTAAATTCAGAATCCATAGATGTAACCTGGCAGCTAGACAAGAACTTGGCAAGTCCATCATTATAAAGGGGGATTTAAACATGACTCTCCTAACACCATCAGACAAAAAAGGGTTATCAGGCATGCAGAACATTTTTGGCATCATTTAACAAGCTTGATCTAGAGCAGAAATAGGGAGATGATGGCCTATGGGCCAACCCCCTACTTGTTTGTTATTGTTAATAAAGTTTTGTTGGAACAAGTCACATTTATTTCTGTGAGACTTGACCATGGCAGCCTCTGCTCTGTAATGGCAGTATTGAGTGTCTGTCACAGACTGAACATTTTTGCTATCCCAGCTCCTTCTGGGACATTGACCGCCCTTTGATCTACAGTATTTATGCAAGTCCTGCCTTTGTTACCAAGAGAGCACCTGTTCTTTAAGTATGTGCAAACATTTGCAAAAATTTCAAAATGTTTCAAACATCTTAGTACTCTGTATCTCCCTAACCATAAAACCTCAACACCACATACATCCTTGACCATAAAGCAGTTAACAGAATCAATGATTACCCCAGGTAACTTTAAAAAAATTGAAGTTTTATTTATTTTTATGTTTTATGTGTATGAGTGTTTTGTCTGCATGTGTGTGTGTAGCACATGTATGTCTGGTACTGCAGAGGCCAGAAGAGGGCTTTGGATCCCCTGGATCTGGAGTTACAGATGATAGTGAGCCACCATGCAGGACCAAACCCAGGTCCTCTGCAAGAGCAACACGTGCTCTTAATCACAGACTCGTCTCTCCAGCTCCTAAGTTAGAAAATTTTAAAAATCTTATAAATAATTAATGAACCCAACATGAAATCTTAAAATCATACATTTGAAAGGAATGATAATGAAAATGGAGCATTTGGAAACTAGCTAAAAAGGGCACAACAGTTCCAACAGGGAAATGTGTAGCTATAATGTTTGCATGTGAAAAGAAGAGAGAGTTTGGAGAGAAAAGAAAACCCAAAAGAGTAAATGCAAAGAGGTCCCAAGGGACTGCTGAAGACCAAACTAACAAAACAGAGAATAAAGACAAAGGAGCAACTGAGTCAGAAAAGCAGGAGGTGAAGAACCCTTAGGGGACAGAGCAAGTTTGGGGTGGACACAGAAAACACAGCCATACTACCAAGATTTAAATAGCAAAGGGAAGACAGAGCTGGGTGTGGGCACGATGTATTCTTCTGAATAGACTCTGAGCATTTCTGTTGGTAAGAGGGAATTTAGCACATACATGTGTGTGTATATGCACACAGGAAAACCAGCAAAGACACAAAGAATATGGGCTCTAAATCCAGCTGCCTCAATTTTCATGCCAGATATGAAGCATATTACTTGCTGAGTGCCCAGAGGCAAACTGCTTAAAGTCTCTCCCAGCTCTGCTCCTGCCTCTGTAAAATAGAGATAAGCAGCTCCTGGCCCCTCAGCCCAAGATGCCTCCTTCATTAAGCAATGGGATTTTGAGACGAGGTTTCGCTGACTAACTTGTTTCATTTTGGATTGGCTTATTCCAGGCAGGGACTGACTGTGCTATGCAGGCTGGCCTCTAACTCTGTATCCTTCTGCCTTAGGATTTTTTGCTCTCTCTAGTTGAGCTTGTCTGAGGATCACTCAAAGCATCTCCCCTCCCTTTTCTTGCCTGGGTTACCTTGGGGCTCCACCAGTTAAGAAGTGGAGGGATTATCAGGAAGGTGTGGGGCGGATCTTCCATGTACTGGGGTGGGGGTGGGGCAACGATATTTACAAGTTCCTGATTTTTAGCTTGTGTACTGGACATGAAACCTGATCCTACCCATGCAATGAAACGTTGTCACATACACCGGCTGTGTTCCTTTCCATTTGGTGTCATGTATCAACCTTCTCCAGGCTGCCTCACATCTAGCCCATGGCTTTCGGTGACAGCCTGTGATCATAGTTGTGCCATAACCTCCGCTCTCCCCTCCACCCCGCCCCCAGCAGGTTACCTCTAACTCCTGATTTTGTGAAACAGTGTGAATTTCTTCACCAACGGCCTCTGACAGAGCTCTGTGAATATTTCTGTGGGATTTTCATCCAGGAGTGAACTTTTGGGGTCATGGGGAAGATCACTTAGCTCAATGCCCTGCTAGATTGCATTCTCCCTCCATCAGGGTACTGAGATTTCTGTTCACTGGTTAGCCCGCTAACCATCATTTACCATAGGAGTTTAGTAGCATCTCATTGAGGTTATTTTGGCATTTTTGTATTCCTAGTGTGTATGGGACCTCTTCAGTGAATGGCTGTGGTTTAAGGTGGAAACTCTTCAGTGAATGGCTGTGGTTTAAGCCATTGGGCGCCATTTGTAGCTGGAGAGCTTCTCTCCAGGTCCCACCAAGCCCCCGCAGTCCCACAACCCACGTATAAAATAATCACTCAGATGTTTATATTACTTATAAACTGTATGGCCATGGCAGGCTTCTTGTTATCTATTTCTTTTATCTTAAATTAACCCATTTCTATTAATCTGTAAGTTGCCACGTGGCTCGTGGCTTACCGGTACCTTACATCTCGCTTGTCATGGCAGCGGCTGGCAGGTCTCTCTGCCTCAGCCTTCCACTTCTCCCAATTCTCTTCTCTTTGTCCCACCTATACTTCCTACCTGGCTACTGGCCAATCAGTGTTTTATTTATTACCCAATCAGAGCAACACACGTAACATACAGAACATCCCACAACAATTTGTATTTTCCCTCTGTGCATGGCCCATCCCCACAGACTACTGCTTTTCTGTTGAATATATTGTTACTTCCTGATGGCTCCTCCGGAGCTCCTTCTATAGTCCAGAATTTGGCCTTGGGTGGTGCTCGGACGTCACAGATAGTCTTCAGGCTTTGCGGATCTCTGGCATTGTGTGTTGCCCTTCTTTGGACGGTAACACTAATCTAATGGTCACTCAGCTCAAGATGTCAGAATCAGGGCTGTGGAGAAGTTAGTTCCCCATCCTCAGTCAAGACCAGGCTTGGATATTTTGAAAGAAAGGTGTGTCCCAGAAAGTGCCCCAGGGGACATCCTACTGGCACTGTAGAAGAAACATTGGTTCTTAAAGGGCAGGGTTCATTTTATTTCAAAGGACTTTTCTAGAACTGATGAAAGCTCTCATTTCATTCCCCCTACTTTAGTGTGGGGTCACCATTGTCATCATGGCTGTAATTACCAGCAAATGTCTAAGTGGAGGTGGAGGCACAGGTCCTCTCGGTGACCTGGGATCCCACTGACAACCCTAGCTGAATATGCAAAGCTCCTCTGGTCTTTCCACCTCCCCTGCTTAGCTTTGACACCCAGCAGGCAATGTCCTCATTTCTGCAGCATCCCACTTCTGAGCAGTCTCCCCTCGAAGCTTGATTTTCTTCAATTCCAAATTACCGCTCACCCCCAAGCCTCTAGTGCCTCCTTTCCCGACCCAGCTGTAGTGTGCAGCCATTCCTTGTGGCTGAAGCCGCGAGCGGATGCCTGGGCACAGTCTCGGCTTTGCCATCATCTCAGCAGTGCAAGAAAACCTCAGCTGGCAGCGGGTTTAGCAACAAGTACTCAGCACCAACCACCCTGTGTTAAGGGTCGTGATGGCTCCAGCCACCCATGGTGGATGGCCATCTTTGCCAAAGGTTAGGGGGTGGAGGACATGTGAGCCATGGGATGCACACAGTGCAATAAATGCTATAAAGAAGGGTACTTCAAGGTCACTGGTGCAGCATGGATGGGGATTGTGTATCAGCAAGGCTTCTTACAGGAGCTAGTGTAAGAGCTGGAAAGGTAAGGTCTCTCGGGGACAGTGTTAGTGCAGGCAAAGCCTGGCAAGATAAAACCAGAGGGCATGGTGAGGAATGCATGTGCCTGCCCATCTTTCTCCCTGGTTTCCCAGGAGACTGGCACATAAAAGAGCCTATTTTAAATTGCTAAGAAGTGCTGTGGGGATGGATGGTGTTTGTGGTTATTTCACAAACCCTTGCTTTCTGGGTTTGATTTGAAGTAGGCAAAACATCTGAGCTGCTTGCCTTGCCAGTTGGGGAGCTGAGTCCACAGCTGCTGTGTGGATGCCACCTAAGACTCCCCCCAGTGCTGGCACTAACGCTTCTCCTCCTCACTTGCACGTGTTTCCTGCCTCTGAGGCTCCCATGGGAGCTTTGGAGAGTCTCAAGTACAGAAGGACTCTGCCTGACCTGAGCTCAATAGTGGTTCTACATTTTTTTCCTCTTCCTGCTTCTGGCCCTGACTCTAGGGCTACCATGACTCATTCCCCAGTTATCAGGGGACTCACTCTAGAAACCCACCGGTGGCTAGTTTTATGCCTTGGTATATAGCAGCTTAACTTTAAAAGCCATTTTAGTTCTCAGCCTTGAATGCATGGTGCACCTAAATCCCTTCCATGGCCTTCTAGGCCTGGCGTGCTTACCCATCTAACTTCCTGTGCTTGCCTTAGAAAACTGAGTCCTGGAAGCCACCCCACTCCTTTTCCCATCTCAGAGACTCCACACTTGTTTCTTCTGCCTAGAACTTTCTTCCACCTCATCTTCTTATGGCTGGCTCTTCTCAGCTGGCAGGCATCAAGTATCAGCTCAAATGTCACTCTTGTTATTCCCACCCCCAAATCCTACCTTATTTCCCCAGGTCATTTCTTATCTGGAACCATCTTACTCATTTATGTCCTGTGTTTATTGTCCATGTCCTCTGCTAGATCTAAGTTCTGTCCTAGCAGAGAGCTTTACTGTCTCAGTCACTGATATATCCCCAAACCTCAGAACAACACTATATATGCAGTAGACAATAAATGCTTTTGGGAAAAAAAAACAAGACAGTTGAGTGAATGGATTTATGGAAAGAAATGCTTTTAAAAAGAAGTAGCTTTCCATTTGAAAATGGGAACTAACTTCTTTGCTTCCACTAATGTCCATGGGATGGAAATATTAATGCATAATAAAATTTTCGTATAGGCCTGCAGTACAAAATAGTGATAAATGAATAATAATTACGAGATTAGCATGCTGTGAGAGGCTTCAAGAACTGAACCCAATGCATTTCAGGACAAGTTTTTACTCAAAACAGAGTTTGGAAAACTGATTCACTCAGGTCCTGTAAACTTCTCGACTAAAGTCTTGTGGAGAGATACCGGCCTTAGGGAACTGAGACCTGACACCAAGTTCTAGTTCTGTGTCTTTTCAGCTTAGCTATGTGAGTCCAGGTCATGTGACTCCTCTCAACCTTCTTTGGCTTGCCTTTCCTCACCTGTGAAATGGGAATACAATAACCACCAATGTGGCCCTGAATATTCACTGAGAGGTTGAGCATAATACATGAGTGGGACAGGGGCAGGGGTTATCCTCACAGAACTGGGTTCTGTTGAAGTTCTGCATTCCAGCTCTGATGATGTGAGCACAGAGCTCATGCCCGCCTGGTATATGCTGAGTGCTGGCTAAGGGGTATTCTCTCATCTTTGGCCTCTGCAGTTGGCTTTCCAAAGCCTCAAAGACATGACACATTGGAGCTTGAATTACATACATGACCAAAAAAAAAAAAAAAGCAGTCTGTCTTCCTGGCTCTCATAATCCAGTGTCTTCTGAAGATTTTTCTTGGGCAGCAGAATTAGTGTGCAAGGTCAAGAATGCAAGCATGTCAAGAAATGAAACCCCTTCTGCTGGAGAATGCACTGGGTGTGGCATTGAGGGACAGAGTTCAGAGAACTCCAGGGCATGGGCAGCTGTGACCAACTGCAGGAAGGCTCTGGAGCCCTAGATGAGAAAGTCCAGGGCATGATGGTAGGAAGAAACTGTGCCTCTACCGCATGAGCCCATGCTGGGGCTGTAGGCAGCACTGACAGGATCCTTGCTGCAGGACCTCCTGTGCAGGCTGGCCACGCAGACCTAGTATTCAGACCTGGGGCTGTGCCCTGGAATCCAAAAGGAAATGCTCATGTTGTGGCATAGAAAGTGTGTGTGGGTTCTCCACTTTCTGCCTTTTTAATGGTCTCTCATGCTTCTCAGAGACCCCTGGCCTTTCCTATCTGATGCCCTGTGAACTGGAGTTTTCTGCTTTGGTTTTTAAGAAATATATGCTTTGCTCTCCACACCTTTGGGTTCTATATCTACAAGTTCAACCATCAGCAGATCTAAAATATTTAGAAAAACAACAGTGAGTTATCTGGATTGAATATATACTATCTTTTTTTCCTCACTCATTACTCCTTGGCTGTACCCCCTCCACATACATGGTTGCATATATAATGTATAGTGAGCGATTATATAACATTTACATTGTGTTAGATGCCAAAATAATCTAAAAATGATTTAAAGTATATTTCAGAGATGTGCATAGGTTATATGAAAGTATTGTACCATTTTATATATGGGACTTGAGACTTCTGTGGTGGTGGTGTGGGGGCCCCAGAACCAATCCCTTGTGGGTACTGAAGGACAACTGTACAGACAGCAGTCAAGAGCAGATTTCCAGCCTCTGTTCACAGGGTCCTGGGGAGAAGTAATACCTAAATCCCTGTTAGTGGCTTGGGAGAGTACATAGGCTCATGGTCTCTCTGGATTCCTTTATGCCTCTGCATCTTGTTCAGTGTGTTGGAGAGGACCAGAGGACCAGCTGGTGGAGACTGCCTGGAAGGTATATGAGTCATCATTTTCCAGCTGCCTTGAAAGGCTTCCATATCACCAGAAAGACAAGCCATGTTTGATGAAGAACGGTCCCCCATACTGGCCAGATGGAGGGAGTTCTGTATTAAGGTCTGGATGACTGGATCCAAAGCCTCTTATAGTTTTTACCAGACATAGAAACCAGAGCCTCAGCATTCATCCTCATCTTGAAAGTGAAAGGTTTGGCTCAGAGCCTGGAGACAGCTGCTCAGAGAATCTCAGAGGCCTTGAAGTATTTGTGACCATGATTAAGTTCACCCAGGGCCAGGACACTGCTCCACTCTGAGTGGCTCTGGGGGTGCTGGGCCCCTGCATCATCCCCATTGCCTCCATCTGGGAGCAGAGACCCTCCACAGCCTTGCTCATCTGTCTTCAGATTGTGTCTCTAAGGGAAGTATGTTCTCATTTTGCAAGTGGGGAACTATTAGAATGCTGGGTTCTCAGACAAAAACCGATCTGAGGTCCCATCCCCTCCAGCCTGCTGATCAGTCTTCTCTTGATATTTGCTAATTTCCCTTCTGGACAAACTTGTCACCACCACTCTGAAAATAAGGTGTCCAGATGGGAACACAACGCAGATGTGGTCCAGCTGTTACAGAGGAGGGTAGGAAGCTGCCGGCTAGTCAGAATTCAGATGTCTCTTCAGACAGCTTTATGCTCGAGTGATCTCCAGTCTGTGGCTTTTTGTGAAACACCTGCCCATTTTCAGCCTTTGCAGAATTTGACCTTTGTGCTCCTGCAGGCGCTTGGTGAAGGCCCTGTACAAAGGGAAGGAGTGCTTCTGGCTCCCCCTACAGGGCGGACTGGGCAGCCTCATGGACATGAACTGTGCTTATTCTAAGCAGTAAACAGTTTAATGACTGGGCTTGTTTGGTTTAGTGAACTATGATCTCGGGGTTCTTCATGCTAACAACAAACAGCTTTTCAGAATGTCCGTCTTCCAAGCCGATTCCCATGGCCACCCTTCTTTATAACATATGCACTTGGGGGCTTCCCTGGACCTCCGCATGCTGGTCCTTAAAATAAGCCCCATTTCGAACTCCAAGTTAGGTGTTCAAAAAGGAGTATCTCTGTGAGTATAATGGCTTCTATTGTGTGAATTGACCTTCCTTTAGGACTTTATTTTAACACACACACACACACACACACACACACACACACACACACACATACACACCCGCCCAAGGGCTCTCTCAACTTGTATTTCTTATCTTCTCCTGGCATCTTGCCATTCCCCAACCTCCTCAGCATATTGGCAGGGGAGGAGGACATCTTTGGAGGGGCCCAAACTGTGTGTGTACTGTAGGTTTGCTATGTCCAGCCGGCTACCTGGGTGAATCACAAACCTCTTTGTGTGTGTGTCCCTGTGTTCTCCTCAGTCTATCCCTCCTTTGTTATCCATGAGGCGGGGACAATGACAGGACAGCTTTATAGAGTGGATGATTAGCAATGAGACAAATGCATCTGAAGCCCTTAGAATAGACCAAAGTGAGTTTAAAAGATTCACTGTTGTTGATTTCTGTGGGGTGGGATGGTGAAGATAACCCAGAGTCTGCCAGGCTCTTTTAATAAACAAAGTAAACAGACAGCAAGCAGAAAGCACAGATCCTGGAGTTTGCAGTGATATGTGTCCTTCAGAGGAGACAGCAGGGGCCGCTGTCCCCACCATGAGGAAGACTGTCCAGATGACTGGCTGGCAGTGCCCCAGTTGGCCAGACCCTGCAGCAGCTCAGGACTGAGGCAAGCAGGAGAGAGAGAAACAAATCAATAACCAGCTGTAGAGCCCTGTGAGGGCTGCAGAGGGTCATTTGGGACATCTGGCATTGATAGGCAGGGACTGGGAAGGGACACAGCCAAGGCGTAAGGCAGATTCAAGATGAAGATGGAGACATCAAAAGCTGTGGGGCTGTTGTAAGACAATCTATGACCCACATGCCACAGAGGCCAGCTGGCTTCTCAGAAAGACCTATGGGGGCAAAACTGACAACAGCATCTTCTTAAATGACACAAGTGGTTCGGTGGTGAGTCATTTTTAAAGAATACAACCATATAGTTGCGACTCTGAGTAATCCCTGTTCACAATGAGGCCCCAGACAAGAAATGAGGGTCAGTACCTTGGAGAGCTCCACGGGGTTACAAAGAGCTGGGGCAGGCAAGTTGTTCAGTTTGAAGACCAGCCTCTTGCTGGGGCTGGCAGGCAGTCCCCACCCAAGTAGCCATTGATTGCAAAGGACAGTGCTCTCCTCTTAGATGGAGACTCCAGGGAGACGGTGGTGACAGATAGGAAGCAAGGATTCCAGGGTGGACATTTGGCATCTGTCTTCCATCTAGATGGGGTCTTCCTGTTCCCAATGGAGCATAGGAATCAGCTGTAGCCCCTGACACTTCAGTGCTGTGGACATTTGCTCTCTTACACAGAATGGGTAGCACATTGTATCTGCTCTGTGTGATTTGGTTGTTGGGATAAGCAATTGAAAGAGTTGTTTTGGGCCCTGCTCAGGAGCCAAAGAACAATCCCTGCTGTTTCAGACCCATGGATATGTGGATTTCTTCAATTACCCAACCCATCCAGTTCTTGTGGGTGGCTGGGAGACTGTCTTTGAAGTGTTGGGTGAGGCCTGGCTGTGAAATACTCTAGGCTGGCTTTTGGTCCGCACACTGGAATAAGTCAGCCCGGTTGTGGTGTGGGGAGATGCACCCACATGCATCTGGGGTGCACATTGCAGTTCCTCCTCACCAGATGAGCATATTGTTTGGACACTTCTCCTCTGGAACAAGGCATCTGAATAATAATTTATAGGCTTGGGACAATCCCCAGGCAGGTGTGAATACTGGTGGGCTGGTGATGTTGGCAGTTTGTTCTCAGAGCCCTTCCATCCCTCAGTCTTTCACTTCCCTGCCCCCAACCCACCCCCGCTCATCTCCTATAAGCTTGTTGAGAATCTATTGTGCAGGCCCTGGGGATGTACTCATAATTAACCTTATTTATACTCTAGATTTTCAGGGATGTTTCTGACTACAGGGACATTTATTCCGTTAAGAATGAGTTAGATATACTTTTAAATTCTGTTTGACTTGATGCTTTTATAAAACATAAATAAATCCATAAATTAGAAAATAATCATGAGTCAAACCAGTCTTCAGATATTTGCACATAGGAATTGTAGCTACCATATGCCAGTGTGAAGGATGGGGGAGGAGTACTTTTCCTCTCCTGGTCTATTTCAGCCCATGAGAGGAAGCAGCTGCCCTGAGAAAGGGCCTGGTCCATTGCTATTGATTGGTTAAGCCTTCCAGGAGCATTGTAGGGCAAGTGGAAGAGTAAAGGCTGTATCTTTGGTACCTGCTGTTTCTCTTCCTGTCCCAAGTCTCTCTAGTTAATATAAAAGTATACCTCAGCTATCAAAGGGGAAGGCTCATTGCTCCAACATGGTAATCATTACAGAGGCTGATGAGACCCTCAAATCAATCAAGCCTTCAAGGATAAGCCAGAAGTGAAGAATGTTGAGACTTCTCAGTAGCTCTTGAACAGCACAGAGCCAGCCCTATTCTGAGCTCCAGACTAGATTTCTTAGCTTTGTCATCCTAATAGCAAAGCCTATTGCTCAGAGGTAAATAGACCTGAGTACAAATTCAAAATCCTCCAAGTAGAGATATGTGACCATGCTTATTCCTCTATATAAACAGAAACAGTAAGACTCAGCTTTCAAGTTTCATAAGAATTAATTCATATCCCACATAAGCACCTGTCATGGCACCTAACATACAGTGATACACCATAAACAGGGGTCCTGGTAGCAGCCACCGCTGAGGCCTGTGGACCTCAGTGCCAGCTCCAGTTTTCCATGGGAAGAAGCCTGTTTTGAATAATGGATGTCACTTGTAATCTGGGCAACAGTCCCATCCCACTTCTACCCCCAAATCTGAAAAATAAAGAGAGTGACCTTTACTAAGTGGTTTGGAATTTTGGTGGAAGGTTCTGTAATTGCTAGTTAACTGGCCGGGAAGCCAGCTCTTGTGCAGTAATTGGAGGTGTATGGGTCAGGACATTTAATTATGGCCTGGCCACCTGGAATAGAAACCTAGCCACCATGACAACACCTTTTCCACATCTGCCTGATTAAGTCAACAAATTGTTGGTTCCCAGCCCAGACTGGACTGTGGGCTTTCTCCCCATCCAGAGTCCACCAGTGTGCTCATTAAGTACTTTAACAAGGCCAGCTCAGGGGGATACTCCTGGGGAAGATGATTGCAGCTGGAGAGGCAGAGACTAAAGAAACTGCAGCATGAGGTAACCAGAAAGACAGTGGTCAGGTAAGACACTCTTTGGTCTGTAGAGAGAGACATTGACATAAAGAGACAGATAGAGACAGAGTCAGAGAGACAGAGACAGGGAAAGACAGAGACAAAGACAGAGTTGAGAAAGACAGAGAGAGATGACAGAGACAGAGGGAGACAGAGACATAGAGAGATAAATAGAGACAGAGTCAGAAAGACAGAGACAAAAACAGAGATGAGAGAGATGAGAGAGACAAACAGAAAGAGATATAGGGAGAGCAGGAAGAATGCTCAGGGACTTGTGTCTTGCAGCCTGGCTGCCAAGTTCAAGTCTAGCTTCACTTTTGCTATGGTATGGACCATGAGTAGATTGCCTGCCTTCATTGGGCCTGGTTCCTTTATGTTTACAGCAAGGCCAGCAAGAGTTCAACTGACCCTTTCTGTCCAAAGATTCTGTATCCAGAGTCAACCAACCTCAGGAGTCGGGGTGGGTGGGAGATTGCATTGATACTGAACAGGTACAGACTTATTTGTCTTACAATCAAGATCCAGTCAAGCAGCCATTTGCTAGCATGTACTCAACATTTGGCAGAAGTCATCTAGAGATTATTTCAAAGACCAGAGAGTCTTGTGTAGGACATATTCAAACTCTGTGCCAATCATGAAAGAGACTAGAACTACCTGCCGATTGTGTCCTTGGGGGCCCTGAAGCCAATCTCCAGTGTATACCAAAGGACAAGTAGTCTTACCTCACAGTTTTCATGAAGACTCAGCAGTAATATTAATCAAATGCTCCAGACAATAGCCAGTACACAGCAAATGCCCTGTGAGTGTGTGGTGCTGGGATGAGGGCTGTGGCCCTCATGGTCTTGGAGCAGCTGTGATTTCTGGCATGCGTTATGAAGACACCAGGGGCCCAGGGGTACATCCTCTGCAGCCTTACTCAGGTGGAGCCTCCTATCCCCTGGTCCTCCCCATCCCACCCAAGTGCCTTTGCACCTGCAGTCTGTCCCCATCACCTCCTGACCACTCCCACACGTGCCCTGTTCAGACCAAGTCAGACACCACAGACATCACGAACGCCCTCCAGCCCACTCCTCCAGGCAGGCTGCATTGCCCTCCTTTGCCATTTCTATGCATTTTCCAACTGAAAATACCAGCTCTTCTCACACTGGAACATGATGGATCTAGGCTCACACCTTGCCCCAGATGAGATACCAGGGTCCTGCCTTCTCTCTGCCCCTCACTGTTCACTACTATGCCTGAGAACAGGTACCCAGTGGGGTCTGTTAAGGATGGTGTCTCCATGATAAGACTTTCACTTCCCCCCTCCATTCTCTCCTCCTCTGTTTCCTTGTATCTGCAGGTGCCTACCATGTTGTCACTTTCCTTCACCTGTCCTTTAGAGTGAGCCAGCCCTGTGGCAGCCCAATAGAGGGAAGCTGGGTGCTGTGCTTTTCAATAAATGTATTCCACTTTTAATTGCAAAACATATCAAAGGGCAGTAGAGTAGTGCCCTCCCCCACCCCGCACCCCACTGCCATGTTTCATTTACCTCTGGTTCAACTATGATCTGAAAATTTAAAGTGGAAAATTCTAGAAATAATTTATCCATTTAAAATGGCATGGTGTTCTGTATAGCTTGATGACTCTCTTGCCATCCCATTCCATCCTGCCTGGGACACAAATCATCACTTCATCCAATGCATCCATGCAATGTATGCTCCCTACTCTCTTGTTAGTTACCTAGTGGATGGCTGGCCTAACAGATCACCCACTGGGTCATTCCAGGGCTGTGTTTAAGTTACTCAGATTTTCCTTTTAAACAGCTCCAGATTACAAGCGTAGCGATGGAAAAGAGGCAGCTAGGCATAAACACAGCAGGGCCACCTGCTCTGGTACTGTGTTGACACTGCCATACCTATAGGAAAACACAAAGCCTATGTGGGATTGGGTGTTTTTTATACTCTAGACATCCATGGGAGTATGGAACAGTGTCAGGGGCCATGCGAGGGGACACCGAGAGATGACATTGGAACTCATGGACACCATGGGTGAGAGGGTCTACTGCACCCATTCCACAGATGAGGACAGAAGAGTGTGGGAGGAGAGCACACTGTCGACGGGTTGGCAGAAGAGATGAAGTCCCAGCAGCCCTAGCATTGTCCCAGTGACCCGAAGATGATTCACGCTGCCATGCTAAGAGATGTAAGGGGGGTGTGGGATCGAAGATGCTGTGGAGGGGTCAGCTTTGTCAGTCTGATTCCTGTCAGGTTGTCCTTAGCAGATGTTCAATCTCAAGGTTCACAGCAGCATCCTGAGACAGGCAGGCGCCTGCGACTGGTAGATGGTCCTGCAGACTTGTCTCCCACTGATGTACTACAGAAAGAAAGCTCAGATGTCGCGCTTACTCAGGCCTGCTGTAAAACACATCCCTTCCATCTTCATTACAGCCTGGGGTGTCAGGTGACATGCTTCAGTGGCAACTTTCCCATCTAACACAGAGGAAAACTGAGGCTTTCATATTACTTGCCCAAGATCCCTCAAAGTGTGAGTGATATTGTAGGGATTCATTCTCTGGGAATCCTAGAGCGATCAACCTCTGTGATGCTCTCTCAGAGAGGAGGTGGAGGGTGTGGGATGAGGAACAATGGCTAGCAGGCTTTTGGACGGTCTATCCCATGGTAAAGTCATGTCAGTCACCCCAGTTGGGTTCCCTGAGGTTTGGGCACCCAAGGCTATCCACAGTAAGAGGGAGACAGGTGGGGAAACCTTGCAGACAGCATCTAGTCAGCCCAAAGAGTTAGGAAAAGGAGATGCTTGGGAAACAGAGGAGCAGCTTTTGGAAAGGGGTAGGGGTGGGCTCTAGTGCCTCATCTGGGGGGACAAAGAAGTGAAGTGTGGGGCTCCCCCACTTGCTGCTTCTGCTCATATGATCTTCACCCTCTGCTCACAATGCACTAGAGTCTGGGAGCCACCAGATGTCCCTCCTCCAGTACACCTCAAGGTCCGAAGTAGCCCAAGAGCAAGGCAGCCTAGAAAGAGATGGCCCTCTTCCCACAGTGCTGTGGCTGCTCCTTGAGGAGATCCCTTATCTCCCAGGTCTTCTGTGGGCTCACATGTCCTCTTGCCTGGGATAAGGTGATTTATCCAAGCATTCATCTTGTGCTAGCTCTGTCTTCACTGTGACCCTAGGCAGTGGCAGAGGAGGGAGGAACTTTATTCCTCCCTGGGTTACACAGGTAGAAACTGAGGCTCAGATGAAGAGCCACAAACCTGTCCAAGGTCATATGGACCCAAACCCAGACAGTCCTATGTCTCTTTCCTTTGTTGTGTCCTGGCATCAGAGTTAGGGACATTTAAAAGTATCAGGCCAACCAAATCCATATAGGCTTATTACATATTTCAGATCCCTTGTACTCTAAGGTTTGGACACTAGAGGGCTGGGGGAAAGACTGGCCTCGTGGTTAATGTGTAACATTTCTTGACAGTAGAGTTGGCTTTCTTTTCTTCTGGAAGCATCTTGCAAAATCAGCTCTTCTGGTTGCATTTTATGCTGTTACCACTTCCTAGAGTTTGAAAATGTGTATGTGTGTGTGCATGTGCGTGTGCGTGTGCGTGTGTGTGTGTGTGTGTGTGTGTGTGTGTGTGTAGGTGAGGATAGGAGTGCATGTAAGTCAGGGACTGAGGTGCAGTTCAGTGGTAGAGTGCTTGCCCAGCATGTACAAGGCTCTGGGTTCCATCTCTAGCACTGAAGGAAAGAAAAGAACATAAGGAATTGATTTGTTATATTTTGTAAAGCATTTGCTCTAACTGACCTATCAGAGGATGCCACAGTTAAATGCATCTACACTTTTCTAGAAAACAGAGTTTTATTAATTGAGTCATTTAAAATGCCATAAATAGTGCAGATGAAGCTGCCTTTCACGGTGAATTATTTGATGATCTAAAGGAATCAATTTCCCTCTCTCTTTCTCTTTTTTACTCTTTTACATGGGAGCTGTGTTTCATAGGCTGAGGGACCATAACATGAGCCTAGGATGAGGTACGGACACTGAGGTTCAGGGTCAGTTCTGCCTTCCATCCTAAGTGTCCTCGTGTAAACAATTAGCCTTTCTGGGCTTTGTTCTGTCCTTGTCATCCTTGCCCTGAAGGTCATCTTGAGGGCTATCCAAGCAGGTGAGTGTGAAGTGAAGTGGCCAGCACAGAGGCTGGCAGAGATGAGCAGTTAGACCTCACCCAGAGCCTTCTCAGTGGTGGAGAAGATGGCCAGAAAACATGAGATTACTGATAACAAAACTAGGCACTTCCTCAGGAAGGTGCAGACAGGTGCTGGGGGACCCCCGGGAGGGAAGCCTTCCTATGCAGAGTGGCTAGGCAGATGCCAGGTGTGTACCTTTTAAGTGAGAGTGGCTTGCTTGGTTATTATGCATTTTTCACCTTGTTCCAGATGGAGATTAGAGAAGATGCATTCTATGTGAAAGGAAAACGAAGTTAACAAGGAAGTTAATGTGGAAAGCAAGGAAAGAGAATAGAGTCATGGGGCAAGACAGGACAGGACATAAGCCTGCTGGAGATGATAAGTAAATTTGGCTTAAGCCTCTCAGCAATGCCAGCAAAAAGGGAGTCTGGCCATTTAGCAGTCATCATGTCTACAGGATCGAAGTGCACTGGATACAAATACTAAGATGTCAGGGGGCTTTGTGACATTGTCCTTGAGGGCATCACAGAGGTAGTCATGCCATTCCAGCAAGATTGCTTCCAAGGGGACTGTGCCAAAGAATGATGTTCTTGGTCAAGGGAGCAGCATGGGCTTGGCTCCATGTCTTTGTCAAGGTCCAGTGGAGGGCATGTCTGATGCCTGTTGTCAGCATGGCTCTCAGATGGTGTGACCCAGAGGGTCTCTGGGGACTTGTGGAAGCAGTTTGAGGGTGGATTGCATTGCACAGTTGAGGGGCCTCAAGGAGACCCAATGCTGTCTGATATGAGAGACTCACTTTTTCACATGCTAGGAAAAAGGCAGGGGTCAGGGCTTCTGTGGCCCTTGTGGTTGGAACTGTCAGTAGCTGGATTAGTGCCTGAGGAGGTGGAACCTGAGCAGGACAGGAAGCCTGATTGGGCAGCCTGCCTCCTGGTCTCAGCCCACAAACTCCGCTCACCTTTGTAAGGGCACTCCCAGGCATTTTCTCATGAAATTGAAAACAACAACACATGCTCCGTGACCCACCAGGAAGCAACTGGAGAAACCTGAGCCACCCCACGCTCACAGTCTCCTATTTTGGGGGTTTTGTCTGTTCTATTTTTGAGGCTGGTAAACTGGTTTCCTGTTTCTTGTAAAATGGGTGTTGTCACCGTCTGGGCCTGCTCTGGCTCTGGCCTGGCCCAAAAGGAGTGGACTCACTCACAGCTCTGCCTGGGGCCAGTTCTGTTCTGAACAAAGACCAGAGTGGAGCCAGGATCCACACAGTCTGGGTACCTGCTTGCTGCCACTCAGGGTGGGGCAGCGAGTGTGGTGTGGGCTGTTATACTCATTTGCATAGTGCCCTTGCCCCTTGTCCTTCTCAGAAGACTAGCTGTGTGTCACAAGAGGGGGCATTTCATAATAGAGGGCCAGGTAAAGCAGGAGACTGAGTCTTGGAAGAGAACCATTAGCTTCTGGAAGGATGTAAGAGAGCACAGAGGAACACCCCCCTCCCCCATTAATTGGTATTCTCCATGTGACTGTCACTTTTTACAGTTTTACAACTCACTTTTTCTTAAATTGGCCTTCATCATGCCCACTGATAGGGAGCCCGAGGCTCAGGACCATGGGTTCAGTGTGGGTGCCACCACAGTACCCCTCTCCCTCCCTGCCCTCCACCTCTCTGACTGAAGTTTCAGGAGACAGAAGAGCTTGGGAGAATGCTAGTCAGCAGCAGGGTCAGAAATGGAGTGAACTTGAACTCTCTAGCTACTGCTTTTCCAAGCTGCTTGGATGCTTCCAAAACGGGCAGGAAAATGATGGCACTGTGTCAGGCAGGGGACAGAGTGATTCACAGGGAGGTGACCCAGCCCCACAACCATGGGCAGGGCGTGTTTGAGTTCCCAGATACTGTTTCTCCCAGAGAAGCTGGAGGGTGAAGTCTCAGAGGGGTCTCTAGGCCATGGTGGTCTCTCCCTGCCTCTCCTTTCCTCTCTCCCTAGCCTCTCCCGCTTGCTATACACTCTGACATGCCCATTTCAGAGCCTGTAAACCCTCTTCTCTGTCTTTTGGGATTAGAGCAGTAAAAGACCTTCTAGAAGACTAGATGTCTTTGATGGGCTGGCTCTCCATGTCCTCACTAGCTTGGTGTGGTTTTCAGCCTGTTTTGGGACTCCAAGCACATTGTGGCATGGATAGCTGAGGTCTCATTTTATTGCGCATTTCTCAATGGCAGATGCTCACACCATACAAGCTTCTTGCCTGAGTCTGTACAGTCCCAAGGCTAGAGCCACTCTCTAGAGGCATTCTTAAGACTCGGTAGCTCTTTTGAAATTGTCAGTTCTCTACATAGAACGAACTATCATGGGTCTGGACAGGACAGAATGGGAAGAAAACCTATCAGCATCACTCTGGAGACTGTGGAAGAGGAAGAAAGGAAACCTCAGAGGGGAGGAACTGATGGTTCCCAAGGAACTACCTGCAGTACAGAAGGGGCCTTTTGCTCCTTGCCACTGTGCTTGCGTGTGTGTGTGTGTGTGTGTGTGTGTGTGTGTGTGTGTGTGTGTGTGCGTGCCTGTGTGTGTGTTCGTATACATGTGGGCTCACATGCGTGCAGGTGTCTGTGCATGTGTGTGCAGGCCTTCATATAGAAGCCAGAAGTTTTGCTGGTTGTGAGTTTGGTGCCTTCTTCAATGTCTCCCCACTTTATTTACTAAGGAGGGGTCTCTCTCTGTACCTGGGACTCATTGATTCCACAACTCTAGCTAGCCAGCTTGCCCCAGGGATTCCCCCCTCCACCTCCAGAGCTCTGATTACAGCTCTGCCACACCTGCCCAGCTTTTTACCCTGGTGTTAGGGATTCGAACTCTGGCCTCCACACTTGCATGGTAAGTGCTCTATCCACGCAGCCATCTCCCCAGCCCACACATGCCTTCTTTGTCCTTCCTTCCCACTCCTCCTACCCTGCATTATGTCCTCTCCTCACCTCTTCCTGCCAAGATCCCTCCTTCCTTGGAGGTTCAGGATAGGTGCCCTGCACCTTCAGACTTCAGTCTCCCTTTCTCCTGAACCCAAGGAAATCTAAGTGACACCACCCCTTGCCCAACCCTCCTTCATTGTACTGTAAGTTCTTCGGGGGCGTCATTTAACTCCACCTGGTAATTATAACTCCATGAGTGTGCAGATTGCATTAATCATCATCTCTTCTGCTCAGTCATGGTTCAGGGCTGGATAATGGAGAGAGGGAGGGGGAGGATCAGGAGCACAGGAGCTAATCTCTTCCTTGTTTCAGGGTCGAGGCTGCCTGGAACTTCGTGGGAGAGGCAGAAAGGGCATAGCCCAGCCACCCTTTCACCTCCAGCAGCCAGTGCCAACCCTGGTCTGCAACAGCTGCTGCGGAGCTCAGTGGCAGTCAGGGGCAGGCTTCTGTGCCTTAGTTTCTGACCCACCACATTTAGAATGCTTCCTTAACCACTCTGTTACACTGGCCACCTCTGTATTGGAGCCTTCTTAGTCCTTGCATCCCTACCATTCAGGGAGGGGATCCTGGCATGCTTCTGAAAGTTCCCTACAACCAGACAGGTGTGGCCTCCCTGATGGATTCTGCATCTTATTTCCCTTTATTAACTTGTGCCCCATGACAGATGGCATCAAATTCAGTAGGTTGAAGCTATGGCATTTATGGCTCCCAATTCTGGTTGATGACTCTGCTGGTCCAGGCTGGATTTACCCACAGCTGCATTCAGGTGGGCTGCTAGGGAAGAAAGTCCCATCCACATGCCTCCAGTCTGGGTGCTGACTCTGAGCTGAAGCACCTGGTGACCCCCACATGGACTCTCACTCGCCAGCAGTCCATATTAGATTCTCCACAGTGTGATGGGCTTGGGATCCCAGGACAGTGAGGCTTCTAGAGCTCTCATGGCGAGGTCATACCTGGCAGAGTGCCTTCCATCACATTCTGGGCTAAAGCTAAACTCAAGACCAGTCAGGTTCCAGGGAAGAGGAAGCAGAGCCACGTATGGATGAAAGGAGTCACTTAGTCCTGTTGACCATCACCTAGAACTAGTCATTAGTCATTCACACCTTAGTCATTCACCCCAGCCTTTCTTTGCTTTGAGAGATCAAATGCACCTCCTGGAAGCCTCTGTGCATGGCTGCTGAAGACGCATTCTGAATGCAGTGCATCAGGAGTGCAGGCACAGAAGCTGTGGCCCTGCCAGTCCCTGAGTTCAGGAGAGGTGTTTGCAGAGCAGAGCTGCCACTGGTTCCTGGAAGGAATGAGGGTACTTGCCTTCTGGACTGATGCGGGCAGCCCCTCCCTTTGCAGAGGGCTGTGTCCAATCTGGGTAGGGATTGTGTGGCCCTCCTCAGGCACCACTCAGCTCAAGCTGCAGGTTTCTGTTGGGGCCTTCTGAGCATAAATCCTGGGAAAGCAGACCCACGGGACCTTGCCATTTTCAGCATGCATCTCTTAGACTAATAACATTCTTAACTTTTTTTTTTTCCTGAGTGATGAAGTTGATGTTTTTGTTTGTCTTGCAAGTAACAGAAACTTACAAACTTGAAAAAATAGAAGAAATATATGGAAGGAAAATGGGAGTATGTCATGGAATTGGGGGGAGGCTGAAGAATTAAGCGAGGAGAGGGCAAGGATTGAGATAAATAACTCACAGGGAAGAAACACATGTTTATAATCCAGAAAAAATGCTAGCAAGGCATGGACCACATGTTGTGGGACATGGAGCCTGGTGTGCCCCAGTCATCCTGAGGCAGCTGATCTCAGAGAACATAGGGACAAGCACTCCAGACTGATGGAACAGCACATGCAAATCCTCTGAGGCTCCCAAGCAGACAACTCGAGAGCATCAGGAGAAAGAAAGGAGAGAGGTAAATAATAATAATGATGTAGAATGGAGATGGACCTCTGTCTGACAACAGAGGGTTTACCAGACTGCTGAGAAGTTCAGTCTAGCCTATAGGCTGGAGTTTTCCAGGTTTGGTCCTAAGAAGATAAGTATAGTAGATATCCCCCGACTCAAAGAGTCTATAACCAAGTAAGCATGGGAAATGCGCATGTCATCAGGATCCCATCTTGGAAGATGGACAGGATATGAGAGGCTCTGAGGTGTTCTGTGGAAACAAGGACGGAGAGCATCTGGAAGGCTGCCAGGTCCTGGGGAGAGACACTTAGTGTGCTCTGTGTCTTGTGACAGACAGGGAAGGATTTCTCCATGAGGACATAAGAGCCAATGCCTACAGGTCACCAGAATGAAACACTTATGTAAAGGGCTTAGGCAGAAGAGGGGCTTGTCTGGAAATGAATGAGAAAGGGACAGTGAGGTCCTTGACAACAACACTGAGTCTATGAACTAACTTAATCTTGGTTGTCAACTTATGGGATCTACAGTTAACTAAGAGGCACATCCCTATGTGCATTTATAAGGGCACTTCTAGCAAAGATGAATTGAAAAGCAGGGCCACCGTCCATGGGTAGCACCTTCCAGCAGCAGTTTATAGAGGAGGAGGTCATGGAAGGAATTTACTATTTTTTCCTGTCCACTTTCACTCTCCGCTAGTGAGTGCATCCATCCTGCTGCGGCTCCCATCATCCTTCGCTGACATTAGAACCCAGCTGCTGGTGCCTTGTAGTGTAACCTGAACATCATTGGTTCTCCAGGGATCATGCAGGCATTCAGCACTAGATTGAGACAGCTAAGGCTTCCAGCCTCATGGAAGCTCCTGGGTTCTCAACCTCTCCTGTGCAGATGCCAATGCTGAACTACTCAGGCTGTACTGTGAAAGCCTAGCTAATACATTCTCTCTTTAAGACATATTCATTCCATGGGTTCTGTTCTCTAATAGAACTCTGATACACAACTCCCATATTTCTAGATTTGTTTTGATTATAAGTCCTTTGTTCTCTTTGGCTTTTGCAAAAATGCCAGCTTTTCCCAGAGGAATGCCTTTGGCTGTTGTGACTGGATATCTCTGTACTCTGGGTTCTAGAACTGCAAATATCTCCTTCCATGAAGTTCTCTTTAATTAAAAAGTTAATTAATTAATTAATTATTAATTAGATTTTCTGAGACAGAGTTTTATGTAGCCCAGGCTGCTCTGGAAGCTACCACTTTGTTGATGAGAATGACCTTGAACTTCTGATCCCCCTTTCCTCCATCTCCCATGCTGGGATTACAGATGTACCTCACCATGCCTGTTTGTTTTGTTATTGTTGTTTTAAAGATTTATTTTGTTTTATGTGTGTGTTTGCCTGCATGTACCTGTATGCCATGTGCATGTATTATCTGCAAAGACCAGAAGAGGATGTCATATCCCCTGGAACTGGAGTTATATAAATGGTTGTGAGCTACCGTGTGAATGTTGGGAACTGTGCCTCTGTCCTCTGTGAGAGCAGCAAGTGCTGTTAACTGCTGAGCCATCTCTCCAGCTGCCTGATAATCCAAGTCTGATTCCCAGACCCACATGATGGGAAAAGAGAAAAGAGAGCCCACTCCCAACTCTTGCAAGTTGTCCTCTGACCTCCACATGTGCTCCATAGCAGATGCATTCACACACACACACACACACACACACACACACACACACACACACACGCCCCTAAGTGATTAAATAGCGGTAAAAAAATTAAAGAAGTACATAGAAATTCATATAGGTGTGGGTGAACATACACATGCATTTCCCAGCTGTATCTGCTGAGAGCCCAGGACTGCTTGTCCTCCAGAAGAAATGAACACCACATTATGTGACTTTGAGGCTCCAAAGACCATTTTCCAATCACAGGAACCAAAGCCCTTTGGAGGAGTGACTGACTTCAGACACGGGCAGAGAAAAACAGCATGAGCTCACAACATCTTGTGCTTCCAGAACATAAGAAAACATTAAAAAGGAAGCCAGCATGTGAGTGAGACAGCAGATGACAGGGTGCCCAAAGGACACAGGAGCACAGCAGAGACAGCTTGTTACCACCAAAGCTTGGATGATTTGAGCACAAGATAAATCATAAGATAGAATTATAATCCAAAGAGTCCACGGTCATTTGTTGTTTATAAAGCAATATTACTTATGTCTTGTTATGAGAATAAATAACTACATAAGGGAGGCAGCACAGATCTTTACAGAATTCTGGAGAATGCCTATACTATTCCCCTTCCAGCAGATGGAGCCCCAATCTCCTCCTCTTAAAAGTTGGCTTCATTCAGTGGTTCACTTCCAAAGAATAGCGTGTGGGAGGGGGAAAATGCTAACTTTCGGGCTGATAGCCCGGCAGCTACCACCTCAGCCACGGTCAAGGTTAACATCACCAGTTCTAGGTCACATTGACAGCCTGTGTTCCTGGGAATGACTGGAAGGGAAGGGGTCTTCACTTCTCAAGCAGTCTTCCTCCGAACCTGTTGCCTCAATCCGATTATGAGAAAACATCAGACAGCTGTTTTCCAAGGTCCCCATGACAGCCAGAGGACAGTAAAGAGATAACTTGGTGCAGTTATAAGACCCTGGCTTGAGCATCGGGGTGGAGAAAAGCCTGCTGTGGGAAACTTATCAAACTCCTGATAAGGTCTGGGCCACATTAGAGAAGATGGCAGTGGGGCCATGGGACCTCTGAGATCTCCCTACAATTTTTAAACTTATTCCAAAAGTTATAAAATGCATACACAGCCTTCCCCAGCAGTGCTCAAATGAAGTAAAAAAAAGTAAACAAATATAAAAGCCTGGACATAATTTTCTTAAGTGGCAAACTAGTCTGGGCATGGTGGTTAATGCCTGTAACCCCAGCAGTCTGGGGACCCAGGAAGGAGGGTCTTTGCAAGCAGGCTATTTAAGTGAGTTCTAGTCCAGCCTGAGCTACATAGTGAGATCCTGTCACAAACAAACAACAAACAGAAACGTGAGTTCAAGTGAGGTGCATGTTTCCCTGACAAATTCTCAAGCTCCTTTTGTTGTTATTCTTATTAAATCGGAATACATGGGGAGGGTATGGGCATCTGGGCACAGCATCAGTGTCTAGAGGGTGCTTTGTCAAGATGCATCAAATAGTTGTACATTTCCACTCCTAAGTTCCTCTTTTAGGAATTTATGCCAGTAAAATAGCCATGGATGCCTGTAAGGATTGCCTAGGAGGACCCTACTTTTTGCTCTGTGATAGGAATGGAATGCAGGTCCAAGCACATGCCGGCAAGTACTCTTCCACTGAGCCACATCTAGCCCTTAGAGGAGCATGTATTACAATGTTGTTTATCATAGGAAAAGACTAGAAACCACCCAGATATACAAATATGTGGGAATAGGTTCTATAAATTGTGGTAGGGCTGTACAGAGATATATTATGTAGCTAATAAAAAAAATTGCACCACTGACTGTGTAACAAATGAAAAGATGTTCAGGACACAGCCTGGTAAGAGAAGGCACATACAGAATAGTCTGAAATTAGGGGAATACACAGGTACATATGAAAATAGTTACAGGCACCAAAATGTTTCTAAGAGCACCCTTTGAGCAGTGGGATCACCAGTGGTTTTTATTTTTTTTCTTTATGTTTTCGTACACTTTCTGAATTTTCTATGCTGTTTTCCATTTAAGGAGCCTGAATGCTGGCTCCCTCGGGGAGAGTTGTGATGTCTGTTGTTAGTATTATTAATATGGTCCATATAGATGCTACCAGTTTAGAGTCCTGCAGGACTCAAACCCAGTAAACTCAACTTTCTCAGGATTTGCTTAATCACGTTAGTCTATTTCCTCACAGTACCCACCTCTAACAAGGGATGTGTGGGGATTTTATCCAGGATACCTGCACCTACTCATATAGGAAAACATTTTGGGAGCAGGTATATCCCTGATCATGATTAGTTAAGGAATACATTCCTGAGTACACTCAGTTCAAGGTCAACATCATGGGGCACATGTGTGAAAGGTTAAAATAGCAGACCAGAAGCCCCAGGGCATTCTCTGATTTCTCTAAACGTTTCAGTCCTTTGCTCTAATTGTGTGTGTGTGTGTGTGTGTGTGTGTGTGTGTGTGTGTGTGTGTGTGTGGTGTGATATGGGTGTGAGTAGATGGGTGTGCGGATGCATATGCCCATGTGCAAGCACACAGAGGTCAAGAGGTAGATGTCAGGTGTCTTTGCCTATGGCTTGCTACCTTATTCCTTTAAAACAGAGTCCCTCACTAAACCAGAAGATCACTGTTTAGTCTAGGTTGGCTGGCCAGCACACTCCGCCATCTACTGTATCTCTGCCCCCAACACTGGGGTTACAGCACACACAGCTGTGCCTGGCTTTTTACATGAGTGCTAGGGATTTGAACTCAGGACTTCCTGATCTCACCCACTGAACCATCATCAAAGTCCCTTATAATTTGACTTTCTTTACATTAGTATAAGTCTTGGCCCTAAGCCACAGGAGGCATTTCTGGGTTCATGTACACCCTTTGGTTCCTGCACTATTTTGCTCTGTATGAGCTGTAGGATGGAGGTGTTTTCCAACCTTCCACACTGCACGTTGTTAACCAGGAGAGATTCGTGTCAGGCCCCCGGACCTTCTCTGACATGTTTGATGAGTAGGTGTTCCTGACTAGCCTCCCTTTCAAGACAGAGAACCTGTACTTCTGACATCCACTTGGATGGAGATTATCTTTCCAACTCCAGGTATGAGAACCAGTCTCAGATGTGTGGCCGACTATTCTATGCTTTTCTAGTCTGCACAGTCCTTCTCTACTCTGTTATCAAGACTTGGTTAGCTGACAAAAGTCTGGCAGTGCCCATCAACCCAGGGAAACTTCAGAACGAAACGTTTGAGGCAGCTGCCAAGTCCACCTAGAAATAATGGTGGAGCAGGGTGATAAGGCCCCAAGAAGCCAGTCCTGTTACCAGAAGTGAAAGGGGTTGTCTCCAGACCTTTCCTCATTACCTCTACGTTTGGAAGTAAAGTTGAAAAAGCCCATGAGCCTGCAAGGAGAATACCCCAACCAGTTCACCAGTTTCTAAATCAATGCAAGCAAGTTCACATTTTGATAAGGGCAAAGCCAAAACAAGCCCAGCCAAGAAATAGGAGTATAGAAGGATTTATTGTGTATGTTAGGTAAAGAGAGCACAGAGTCATTTCCAATGCGCTTCTCTCTCTCTCTCTCTCTCTCTCTCTCTCTCTCTCTCTCTCTCTCTCTCGCTCTCATTGCTCTGTTCCCATAATTGTTTCTAGAATATAATAGATATTCAATATATATATTGTGGCAGGCAGGCTGGCTACATATGGATGGGTGGATGCGTGAGAGGGTGGTTAAGTGGATGGGTGAATAGGTGGATAGATGGAGGAATAGATGAATAGATGGATGGATGGATGGGTAGATGGATAGGGAGGGTAGATGTGTATATGGGTGGCTGGTGCATGGATAGGTGGAGAGGTGGATGGATGGAGAAGTCTGACATGATGGGAAATGTATGGCCTGTGGCAGTGCAGTGTCCTCCTTCCTGCTCTAACAGCCTTTCCTGCAGTTCAGCTTTTCTGCTCGTGTGTGTGTGTGTGTGTGTGTGTGTGTGTGTGTGTGTGTGTGAAAGAGAGACTCACAGGAACTTTCAAAGCACATGTGTGGGACACTGAGACCCAAGACATGGGGAAAGAAAAGACTGATGTGAACCAGATTGAAAGAAGGACCTTTGAAACAATCCCAGCACCATGCTTGATAAACTGGTTACCCTTACCATCCTCTCTGTAGACAGGAGGCAACGAAAGCCCAGAAAGGCAGCCAAGGTATCGGGGGCAATTGAATTTCCCAGAACTCCATGGCAAGGGTACCCCAGGAAGTCCCACTAGGTAGCGGAGTTCCAGCTCCCACAACCTGAGGTCTCTTTGGAGGTATGTGTTTCTGCAGTGCCCATTGCTTCATGGTGCATGGGGCGAGAGTCTCCCGGGGCAGTCAGCTCCTTCATAGGACAGTTATGTTACAAGGGAAGTTCTTCCTTAGATTGCACTGGGATCCTCTTGTGGCCTGAATCTGAAATGTTCCCCACAGGCTCATATTTTGAGTCCCCAGCAGGGGGCAGTGTTTGGAAGTTTGTAGACCCCTTGAGATATGGTACCTAACTAGCCAAGTAGAATACTAGGGAATGAGCTTCTGAAGGTTATACCTGTCTCTGGTTGTGGTCTAGCTATCTGCTTCCTGGACAACCAAAATGGGAACAGCTCTATGCCAAGCTCTTGCTACCACAGATGGAGTCACATGAGATCCTGCCATGAGATACTGAAATCCTCTGAAACCCTGAGCCAAGACCTTCTCTCTCCTACATTGCATCTGTCAAGTATTTTGTCACAATGCCATGAAAATTAGCTGACCCACCCTTCTCTATAATTCTGTGAGCCATTCTGCCCTATAGTGACCATCCACACCTAAAGAAGCAGAATCCAAGTGCCACACAAACCTTCTCCTCTCCTGGCTATCCACATCCCCATTTCCCATAGGACCCCACAGGGCTCTGGGGAGGTAAGCAACACATTCAGAGAGAGCTATGTGACTGAGGTTGCCTTGAAATCCTGGTATTTCTTCCACTTTGATTTTCTGTCTGTAGATCTTCAGTGTCCATCATTCAGCCTGAGCTGACATGGGTAGATTTGAATCTCCCTGGAAAGTGACCTTTCTCCAAGTCAAGGTTAGTGCTAAGGAGGCATCCCCAGCCAGGATACCAGCAAGGCCACTGCATCTTCTCTGCTTGTGGGTCCTCTCAGAGCAGCTGTCCTCATTTTCTTGGCAGCCTGTGGCTGCTGAGAGAACAGGTGTCAGGAGTGTGGCAGCTGGGAGTTTATCCCCGCTCTTCGGGAGCCTCTTACCTCTGGCTGTAAGTGCCAGCTAAGTGTGGCAAGAGAAGGGGACTGAGAAGGATAGATGATGACAGGCAGGTCTCAGCTGGCAGAACGCGGAATCCTAGAGAGAAGGGCTGGAAGGCAGGTGATTTACACATTCGTCCACACACTGGGACGAAAGTCCCGGGGCTCTAGGCTGCAGTGTTCTTGAGAGAGGCTGCTTCGACCAGCAGCGGACACAACCTTGCCCCTGGGCTAGACTCCCAGGCCCAAGAAGATGCAGCCCGGTGTCAGAGAATGTTGTTCCTTGAACAGAGTCAGTTATGCTGGTGTTGTCTGGTCCTGGGCCAGAAAGAAGAGTGATAAACTCCTGCCTCAAGCAGCCTGGGAGGCTGGGGGTGTGGTGGTGGCAAGGAGATTCTGCTTAGTGGGAGCCAGGGATTGTGTCTACAAAGTCTTCATGGAGGAAGTGTCCTCGGGTTGGGCCTCAAAAACTGAGTGACTGTGTGCCCATGGTCTAAAGAGGGCCCCCAAACAAACTAAAATAACAGCGGTTTAGGCAAATAATGATGTGTTTTCTCTTCTCATGTAAGAGCCCAAGGGAGCTGGCCCAGACTTGGCATATGGCAGGTCCACAATGGCAGTCATATCCCAGGCCCCTTCTCTCTTTTGGCTGCTCCATCCATAGAACATGGTTTCCATCCTGAAAATCACCTCCCATTCTCGGGTAGCTGCAAGAGCACTGGCCATCACATCCATCTTACATGCAGGAAGCAGGGAAAGGTGGGAGTGACTTGCTGCCAGCTGTGTTCTTGCTTGGTGGTTTTAGCCAGTGTTTTGCCCCTACATCCCATGGCCCAGACTAAGTAATGGAAGAAAACGGACTGAGTAACGGAGTGAGGGAGGGGTGAGTTTGTAAAGCACAATGCTCTGTCTCAGCCACGTGCTAATGAGCCAGAGGGATTTCCCCAGGAAAGAACAGAGCATTCTAGGGAGGAGAGCAGCAGGTGTGCAGGTGTGCTGGTGTAAGGCTCATGGGTGTAGACTGTATGTGTGAGAATGCACGTGTGTGGGGGTGTGTAAAAACACGTGTCTCCATGAGAGAAGGAGAACGGAGCGAGATTTCAAAGGATCCACAGTGGTTGGAGTCTGGCTTTGTTCTTTCTATAGGGAGGAGTGAGTCACACAGACACCATCAGGGGAATGTTGATCAGATCTGAGGTTTCAGCTCAGTCAGAACAGTGGTGTTCAAGCCGCAAGGGTGGTGAGGAGTCAGACCGAGGATGCTGTGTTAATGGGAACAAGGGGAGCATGAGGTGGATGGGGATCAGGCAGGGAGTGAAGCTGCACATTCAACCTGCAGACTTGTAGGAATGAGAAATGGGGCCACTGAGGGCTTGAGAGTGAGGATGTGATGCATAGACTCCACGATGAAAAGCTTCCTGTGTGGGTTCTCCCAAGCTCAGGTGGGGGCTGCTTTGCTCTTGTTCTTAAGGGAAGGAGAGAAGGGACCTCATCCCTCCTACTCACTTCTATACACCCGATGTAGTACCCCCTTTAAAAAGATTTATTTTTATTTTATGTGTATGGGTGCTTTGCTTGCATGTGTGTCTGTGCCTGTGGAGGCCAGAAGAGGGCATCAGATCCCTGGGAACTGGAATTACAGATAGTTGTGAGCCACCTTGTAGGTGCTGGGAATCGAACCTTTGGAAGAGCAGCCAGTGCTCTTAACCACTGAGCCGTCTCTCTAACCCAGATTCTTTACCTCTTGTCTCAATTTGTGGACTTGAAAACAGAAGCACAGAGAGATTAAACAGTATGTTCAAGGCTGCACAGCTGGGAGTTGGCAGAGGCAGGGAGGCAGCTTCCACCAGCTGGAGTCAGGTGATGAGGCCATCTGATGAGTGGCAGCCTTTACTGCATGGGGTGATGAGGGTGTCGTGCGTGGCCCTATTTGCTGACAAGGCAAGTGTTGCTGAGCTGCCTTTACCTGTATGTAGGCAGATGTTTCCTGTCCCGACTGCCTGTTCCCAAATAACTAGCAGCAGCTTCCCAAATAACTGACTCAGAGACTTAATATAAATTATAAATGGTCGGCAATAGCTCAGCCTTGTTACTAGCTAACTCTTACACTTAAATTAACTTATATTTCTCATCTATGATTTGCTACAAGCTTGGTACCTTTCCTCAGTATAGTGTGCCCATGTTGCTCTCTCTGCATCTACTGGCGTCTCCCCTGACTCCGCCCTTCTTCACCCCAATATCCTCAGTTTGATTTTACTAACTTTATCCTGCCTTTCTATAGGCCATTCAGCTTCTTTATTAACCAATGAGAGTAATACATATTCACAGTGCACAAAAGGACTATCCCACAGCACCTGTGCTTGTCGAACTGTTCCAGTGATGCTCTGAGCAACTTGGAATTTGGAATGCCTGGAAGGACGTGATGGTGTGGGCCCCATCTGGTCCCAGCTGAGCTGATGACTACATTGTGACTCTGGAAACCCTGAGCTTTCTCCCTCTCCAGAGTTCCTCCTCCATGAACCTGAGGCTTCAGACTAAGTCAATCTTCCCCTAAAAGCCCGAGTATTCTACCTTCCCAACTCATGCTCCATGGGCTTCCTGCCTAGACCATTAATTACAAATCCTTCTTTAACTATGTTTGATTTTTATTTATTTATTTATTTTTATGTGTAAGAGTGTTTTACCTGCATGCATATGTGTACCACATGCTTGTCTGGTGTCTGCAGAGGCCAGAAGAGGGCATCAGACCACTTAGAACTGGAGTTAAAGATGGCTGTGAGACACCACATGGGTGCTGAAAACTGAACCCAGGTCCTCTGCAAGAACTGCAAGTGTTCATAATGGCTAAGTGACCTTGTTAGCCTCTCTGTGTGACTTTTTAAAGCTTAGCCTTGATCTCAGGTGTAAGGTCTATAACATCACGGATTTTCCTCTATGTTACATGAAAATGAATTCAGTAGATTAATAAGAAGTTGTAATTTCCCTTCCTACCAATATAGGCAACAAATGCTGAGTCTGGGACTTACACCCACAAAATCATCTCATGGTCCTACTGTGTTTAGGAAACTAGTACTTTATTTCCCCCATTTTATAGAGGTAGAAACTAAGACACAATGAGCTTAAGCAATATGTTCAAGATCACACATCTAGATCCACCTAAAATAACTGATCTCTGCCTAAGCAATCAGGCTTCCTTAACTAATTCCACTGGTACAGGCATGACTCCATATAACTGCAATGGGAATCGACCGGGAAGGCTATGAGTCCACCCCCCCCCACACACACACATACAGGGCATTGGTCTCTGGCAGTAGGAGAAGAGAGTGTGAGGGTCATATTGACCCATGGGTGTCTGGAAGGATGAGCAGCTGGGACATAGGGAGACCTGGGGTTTTTCTCAGTGTTTTGAGAACTGAGAAGTGTCAGCAAAGGATGCAGGCTTACCCAGGCTGTGGACCTGCTCAATGGGTGTATGGTGAGCATCACTGTAGGCCAAGAAACAGGAGAAGTGAGCTGCCTTTGCCCTGCTGACCACCAGCAAGTTCACAGACACTGCACCACCATGCCCAGCTGATCAGAGGGCCAACAAGATGGGTAAAGGCACTTGCTTTAGATAATCCCCAGGCCCCACATGCCCAGATGATCAGAGGGCCAACAAGATGATTCAGTGGGTAAAGGCACTTGCCACCAAGCCTTAGTTCAATCCCCAGGACGATCATAGTAGAAGGAGAGAACCTGCCCCTGAAAGTTGTCCTCTGACCTCCACATGTGGTCTATGGCATGCGTGCCCCCACACCCGCACGAAAGTAAATGAATGAATAAACAAATCAATAAATGTAATAGAGTTGTCAGAATTTGTTTCATCAGCCTCACTCGCTGGACGTTTATGTTGTTTACAATGTCTTGCTATTACAGGAAATGCCGTGAAGAACACTTGTATGTACCTGTTGGATTCAGGGGTCTATTAATTTGTCCTAACTTACAGAAGTGGCTTTCTTGCTCAAAGCATGTGAAATTCTGAGGTGATGGCTGCTCCAGTTCTCACTCCCTCAGTAGGCTCAGGGCTTTTGGGATGACTGGCAGAAAGGACCAGTGCTGTCTGCACAGCTTCGGGGACTTGGCCTAACTGAGGTGGGGAAATAATGACGAAAAGACAAGCATGCACAGATGAATGGGTCATATGGACTGAGCTCTCCGATGGAGAAGCCTCAGCACACCCAGCACACCTGAAGCTCAGTACAGCTGAACAGGAAGCGGAATCATTACATACAGCTGAACCAGGAGGTGGGGTGATGACATACAGATAAACAAGGAGGCAGGGTTATTATACGCTGCTGAACAAGGGGGCAGGTTTAACTAATCCCAGTAGGAGCCATCATCTCTGTTGGGAACAGCTTGAAGGTGGTAAATATCCAGGGGGAGAAAGCCACGGTAGCCGATTTTTGCACGCTGTCAACACTGGACCAGGAGGGAAGGCTCTTGTACTCCTGTGGGGCTGAGGCCTTGTGGTCCTTGACATGCCCATGTCCATATCAAACAACACACATTCACTCAGGACTTCACTTGCTCCCTGGAAGCCAGAAGCAGTGTGGAATCAGGTCTGCTTCTAGTACCAAGAGCTGGAGGTGTGAGAAGGGAAGAGGTCTGGCTGTGAGAGGCTGACTAGTCACGGAGTGGGCAGAGGACATGAAAAGTGTTTATGGAGCTCTGTGGCCTTCTTGGAGGATCTTTGTCAACAAATCACAGCATTGTTCAAAACTTTGGGAACTTGATTTGTGTTTCTTTCATGTGTGTCTCTGCTGAGACAGGCGTTTAGTGCAGTTTTATTTAGGCTTCGTAGTTTTGATGGAGTTTATTCAATTTCCTACCAAAAAATAAAAATGTCAGCATGTGCCCTCTCGGGGCTGAGAAGGGTAGTTCAGTGGATAAAGGGCCTGCTGAGCAAGCATGAGGATCTGAGTTCAGATTCCCAGTGCCCATGTAAATACTAGGGATGGCAGTCCTTTCTTTGAGGACAGGCAGATCGAGGACTTACTGGCCAGCCAGCCTGCCTAATCAAAATGACAGGCACTAGATTCAGTGAGAGACATAAACAAACAAACAAAGTAAGGGGCAATTGAGGAAGAGACCAACACTGACCTCCGGTCTCTGCACTTGAACTTGTAGATTTAGGGCACGTGCATATTCTCTCTGTCTCTCTGTCTCCCTCTCTGTCTCTCTGTCTCCCTGTCTCTCTCTCTCTGTCTCTGTCTCTCTCTGTCTCTCTGTCTCCCTCTCTGTCTCTCTGTCTCCCTCTCTCTGTCTTTGTCTCTCTGTCTCTGTCTGTCTCTCTCTCACACACACACATACACACACACACACACACACACACACATACACACACACCCCAAAAGCAAATAAACTTGTTCTCTCTTTAGGAACCTGTCCTGTGCTGGAGTTAATGAATACAAAAGAGCATTTTCTTCACACACTGGGCTGTGGAGCACACACTGGCCTGTGGTGGTGTGGAAGAGACAGTAAAATGTGAGAAGCTTGACTCCAGGCCTCATACTTGTCAGTCAAGTGCCCCAGCAAGAGATGGAAGTACACTGGTACATACTGGCATATTCTGTCCTTGATCCTATGGTTTGGGGAGTTTCTGCCACACCTTGGCAGATGCCCAGAGTATACATGTGAGCTCCCCACCATCCTGAGTGTCAGAACTCTGGGTCAGGAGTAGTTGCTTTCTCTGCATGGTGCCAGCTCCCTACCCTTGAACTGCCCAGTGGAAATACAACATGAGCCCCAGATGCAAACTACATGTATACTTTTAAATGTTCTGGTAGTCACATTGAAAAGAGTAAAAGGAACCATTTGAACCCAATTTTAATGTTACATTTTTCTTTAACACAATATACTTAAAATGTGTTAATCACTTCTATATGTGATCAATATGAAGCTTACAATCTTCATTTCCCTACTATATCCTTGAGAGCCAGTGTGTATTTTGTTTCAGAAGGACATGTGGCTAGCCAGCTGCATTCCCATAGCCGTGAGTGGCTAGTGGCTCTCTCATAGAGCATCACTAGCAGGGGAAGCAGGGCTTTGGCTTCCCCAAGGACACTGTTGTTCTGACAGCAGAGCTGCCTCCCGGGGTTCTGGTTGCCCAGAGCAACAAGGCCTGAGTGGGTCATGTGCCGTGTGCCCCTGGCTGACCCAGATCCCCATCTTTCTCTGCCTGTTCCCAGCAGCACAAGGCAGCCATTTACTTTCAAGCTCCAGAAACCCCAAGGAGCCTGATTCTAAATCTACTCCAAGGAGGGACTGTGGTGGTAGCACTCCTTGCATCCTCTGGAAGGCATTATTTTTGTGACCCTGGGTGTAGCCACTTGCCTGGCAGACCACAGGTAAAACAATGACCTTCACCAATTTTGCGATTCACTTTTCTTCCCAAGAGAACGTTGCCCTCAGTGGGCTCTGGGCAAGTTTCTGGCCCCTTCATTCTAAAAAAGAAACTCCCCATTTATGACATGGCCAGCAAGAAACCTACTGTGCTCATAACACCGGGGTCACCTAGTGGTGGGAGTTCTCCGGTGCTGGCTGGCTCAGAACATTTTCTTACAGCCCAGGGCTCTGGAAGTTTGGAAGAAAAATGATGGTGTGTGTGTGTGTGTGTGTGTGTGTGTGTGTGTGTGTGTGTGTGTGTGTGGTGACTAGAGTGTCCTGAAGAGGCCCTGAGGCTGCCCCTGCCCTCATAACTCCACAGCCCTCCTCCCAGCACGGCCTGCCTTTCTCCCTCCCACTCTCTTGTTAAGTGGCACAGGGAGATGTTATTTATTGTTCCTTTCTGACAAATAAAAGCCATTGCTCTGATTTACAACCCCGCCACCCCCTCTCTGAGTCAGTGTGTGATTCATCTCCTTAACGTGATACTTCCGAAGCGTGTGGCTCACTCTCAGGATGAGTGGAATGGGCCTTTTCTGCCAGCCTTCTCCTCAGGCCTCTCAATGCTCTTCCTGACACATGCTCACAGCCAGCCAAGATCTAGCCACTGCAACCTCTGTGCATTGAGACTCGACATTCTCCTCCCAGCAGTGGCTCTGTCCCATACTGGCCACCCAGGAAAAATTTTCAGGGGCCTGGGGGACTCCTGGTTCAGAGTCAGCTGCAGCCCCAAGATGCAGTTTGGTTTGGGAGGGTCAGGTCTGAAAACCGTCACCTGAGTGCACTGCAGACCTGCCAGAGTGAGTGATGGAGCAGCCCTGGACCCACCCCAGCCTCCAGGCTGTGGCTTCTGATCTGACTTCACAATCTCTACATCTCCCCTACTCAAGCTCTAAAGTCATCCTCTTCTCAAGTCTTCACTCACTCACTCACTCACTCACTCATTCATTCATTCATTCACTCAACAATCTTAAACTCCCCTCTGAGATTGTACTATTTAAGTTGTGAAAAAACACATAAAAATGGTCACATAAGCCATTTTATGGTAACTCAGTGACATTAAAAACATTCACATGTGGGGCTAGAGGGATGGTTCAGTGGGTAAGAGTGCTTGGTCTGCAAAGTGTGAGGCTCTGAGTTCAAATCCCCAGCATCCCAAAAGCTGAACATGGCTGTGCATGCCTGGAGTCCTGACATTCGGAGGCAGAGACACACAGATCCCGAAAGCTTGCTGGCCAGCCAGGATAATTGGAACAGCAGGCTTCCAGTTCAGAAAGAGGCCCTGCCTCAAGCAATAAGACAGAGACTGACATAGTTACCTGACATCCTGCTGCAGCTTCTGCATGTGTGCACAGACACACCCATCCGTATGCTCACATGCATGGACCACATACAACTACATCACATACACACACTGACATACATACATAGTTACACACATTCACACATACACACATACATTCATACATACTCACGTATACATACACACTTACACAGACACGGGATCTACATCACATTCACACATACATATATCCACATTCACACACGTGCTCACACATACATTCATGTTCACACATACACTCACACTCACATAACACACATGCATACATACATTCATTCGCGCGCACACACACACACACACACACACATACACACACACTCACATTAACACACACACACACTCAAAGTTGCATGGTCCTGCAGCTATCCTGCTATCTTCAGAACTTTTTTTTTTCTTTTTTTTTTTTTTTTTTTGGTTTTTCGAGACAGGGTTTCTCTGTGTAGCTTTGCGCCTTTCCTGGAACTCACTTGGTAGCCCAGGCTGGCCTCGAACTCATAGAGATCCACCTGCCTCTGCCTCCCAAGTGCTGGGATCATCTTCAGAACTTTTTATCTTTCCAAACTCTGAAACTCTATTAACCCACTCCATCCTCCCCTCAACCCCACACAACCACAGTTCTATGCATTCCTGTCTGTGAGCGCAGATTCCTCGGTGCCTTGCCGAGGTGAACTCATCTGCCGCCATTTCCCTGCCTGATGTCTATCTATAGAGTGCGTCTGATCCAAGCTCTGATTGGACATGTTAAGAGACCCTCAAGGAAGAGCCTGATAAACCCAAAGCTCGGGCCACTTCCTCGTCCTCCCTGGGCCTCTATATATGGAATGAAATGTCCCACCTAGTTCATAGACCTTCTCACAGCCAGTCATCACGGCAGATCTGCATGAGGCACAGGGGAGCAAGAACTTGTCATGGAAACCCCCTAGTTTTGCTGTCCCTGCTCTCCATTCTCACATGTGTGGCCGGAGACAGCCAGCAGCATTTTCTTTCTCCCATGCTTACCCTGGTGACTTCCAGGAAGAGCATCTACGTTCTTGGCTCAGAAGTCAGCCCCCTGCTGCCATCCCTGCCTGGCCTCTCAGTGGTCCTCCCTACTCAACATAAGCCCCAGCTGCATGTCTATGGGGCTGACCTGGCTACAGTGATATGGACCACTCAGACTCTAGGGCCCCAGGGAGAATCAGGCCAGCCTCTAGGGCAGGTGTGTCTTGGATGCCTTGTGTGCCTGCTTCTCCTCTCTGTAGCCTGAGTACTGTGTGGGTTTGGAAATCCTCCCAGGGCTTCCACAGGAGCCTGCTTCGGGGGTATTAGGGACTGGTTCCAATCCTAATTTGGAGGCTAAGAGGTAGTTCTTGGCAAGGTCACATCAAGGCAGACACAGATGTCCCCAGAGGAAGATGGCATTCTCAATTCAGCCTGGGCCCTGCCAGGTACTCCTGGCTCAGTCTTCCCCTGGCTCAGCTCTGATGTGTCCATATTCTGTTATGAGTCCCCAACTCTCCTCCTGGCATGTTCAAGGACTCCCAGTCCCCTGGCAGTCGTTCTCAGCACCTGTCCGGCCTTTTGCACTCACTGGCAGATGGATCTGGCTCAAAATCTACCTGCAGGCCATGCCAAGACCCAGGCTGCTGTCTCTCCCCGTCTCCAGGACATTGCACAGCTCCAGCTATTTGTCAACTTCATGATCCTTTTGGGACCGTGAACCTCTGCTTTTGCATCTGTTTGTCTCTGTGTCTGGTTCGCAGGAACCTGATAAGTGATCTAAGCCTTCTCCACACCCCCAGGGTGAGGTGCTCCTCCTGCCCACACAGGGAGCTGCTTGTCCAAAATGGCTCTGGGCCTCTAATGCTATTTCCTTTACTCTTTGCCAAGACTGGTGAGGGATGGCCTGTTATCTCTGTGAAAAAGGAGACTGGGTCACTTCCCCAAGAGCACCCAAATGAGTTCAAAGGTACCTGGTCACCTTCTTCCCAGACAGAAAGCATTTGCCTCTTATCATCTTTGCCTGGTCAGGATACCAGGGCTTCTATCACCTGAGTGTTTTTCTACGATCATTTCTGAAATACTCTGTCTACACTTGACAGATGTGACTCATTTAATGGCAGCAGCCCCCCACGGCAGGCATTGCTGTGTCTCCAGGGGAAGAAACTGAGGCATGAATAGCAGTCTGGCCAGGCTTCCTCAGGCAGTCAGATTTCAAAGACAGCAATCCAACCACCAAGATGCAGCCATTTCCATTGGCCTAGGAAGGCACAGGGACATAGGGAGACATACGTGGGCTGCCAGCAGTGGGGCAGTCCTGAAGGCAGGCCAAGCAAAGATCTTTTCTCACTGGAAAGATCTACATGGGTGGACAGCATCTAAGAGTGTGACATGAGTCTGACATGGTGGAGAAGAAGCCTAGGGGTAGAGATGTAGACAGGCTCAGCGGGTGGAGGCGGGGCACAAGTACAGGGTGTGTTCCTTGAACTCGGCAACCACAGGTCTGCCTCTGGCCATATGCATATGCTAGTCCTTGCCTCTTCTCTTCCTGGGATTGTTCCCTTTTACTCTGGCTCCCAAGAAGCTGACCACCCTGTGTGATGCAGTGCTGCATTTCATTGCCTGCAGCATTTTTTTTCTTTTACCTTGACACATACATTTTACTAGCACATAAGCTTCATGGAGGCAGGGATCTGGCCTGTTGTGTTTTGGATCATTCCTGACTCCTGGTCCTGCTCAGTAAACATCTCTTAGAAGTCAGTGGTTCCAGCTGTGGCTGACTGACCTCCCTCAGTGGGATTGGCAAGGAGGAGCTGGTGGCTGGAGACTAGGGCTCCAAGTTGCACTGCCATGGATTCACCATCTGTCCAGGAGCTGTAGGTGCCAGGCTGGGCAGGCTTACAGGGCTGACTGGTGGGTACAGGAGAACACTCATAGCACACAGGTGGCCTGCAGCCCAGAGAGAACAGCAGGTCCTCTTCTGCTGCAGGGCTGAGTGGGGCTGTGTGGGAGACGCCACAGTGTCTTTGGGGCAGGTCACATTCTACCTACTCGAAATGTAGAGTGTCCAGATTGCAATCCACTGGTGCCCAGCTCTGTAACTTCTAGATCCATGGAAAGGCAGAAGCATGATTGGGGGAGGGGATGGCTGAAGAAGGACACTGACTTCACAGTAGACAGGAGGCAAAGCGAGAGGTAAAGGGGCTGAGAATAATAGATGTTTCAAGGGCACCCTCTCATCGGTGACCCACTTCCCCCAATGAGACCCCACCTCCTCTTAGTCCACTCAGCTATGAATTCAACAGTGGGTCAATCCACTGATGATGCAAACATCCTCATGATCCAACCACTTCTCAACAGTGTTACCAGCTGGGGACTAAGTAGGAGGTAGGAGGGGTGGGTCTATACTCCAACCATAGCAGTACCGACTAAATCAATCACCTGCCACCGTGGAGCTTTGGCTGTGTCAGAAAGAACCAGCATTTGGCTGGTTGTGCATGACAACCAGACCACAGGAATGGTCCCAAGCCCCTGCTGAACAAGTGGGTTTGTTGAATGTGTGATGTGATGTGAGCCTGTGTGCCCCTCACCCAGCCTTAGTGGGTCTGTCGAGTGTGTAGTGTGGCAGGATTCTCCACATCATGCTTCTAGCTTCAGGGATCCAGTGTGTACTTGGTGTGGTTTAGGCTTCAGTAAAGCCTTTACTACAGTGGTTCTCAACCTTCCTAATGTTGTGACCCTTTATACAGTTCCTTATGTTGTGATGAACCCCAACCATAAAATAGTTTAGTTGCTACTTCATAACTGTAATTTCACTACTGTTACGAATTTTAATGTAACTATCTGATAGGCAACTCCCAAAGGGGTCCCAACCCACAAGTTGAGAACCATTGCTTCATTACATTCTTGTGTGCATCATCTCTATATCTTCAGCAGGCAGAGCTGGGCCAGGACGAGGAGTCAGGAAGTGCTGCACAGTGGAGTAGGAAGGCCCTAGAGAGGCATCACCTCTTAGAAATAAATGTTTTCCCATCTGATGGGTGAGGACACCAAGGCTTGTTGAGGTCTGCTAAATGGACTTGCTTTCGTCCTTCAGCCTGGAGCCATTTCCTCCACAGCATAGAGACTGCGTATATGTGGACTGTTCTCTCTTGTTTTAAATGACTGAATCAGATTGGAGAAGGCTGGGCTCCTCTCCCTGAGGGTGGTAGGCAATGCAGAAGTTTCATACCAGGATCAGCATCTGGCTTCACTGGGTCATGGTTTGGGGGAGTTGAAAGGGAGCCTGTGGCTCTATTGGCCCACCCGACACAGCCTGGAGCCAGAGGCCCAGAGAGCACTGGGCATACAGCGTGACTCTGGAGCTGACAAATGCCCAGTGTTTCCACAGACAGGCTGGGGAGATGGGGCTGCATGGCCAGAACAGCTGGGCGGAGGCTGGTGGCAGGAGGCAGTGTGAGTCCCCCTTTGTTCCCGAGTAGTCATGAGGACAATCAGAGGCATAGAGAAGCCCCTTTCCTCTCACTCTGGGCTGGAGCCCAGGACTTGGAGCTTCCTGCTTGGAGGCCAAGGAGAGCCACGGGGAGAGCCCCGGATTGGCCTCTGGCTGGCAGGCACCCAGAACCCAGGGCTGCCCAGCCAGCTGGAGCCAGGGCCTCTTTGCTCCTGAAACCCTCCTGCCACTCAGGTAGTGACATGGGGGAAGGGTAGGGAGCAGTGCCTGCTCATGGGCGTCAGGGCTCTGGACAGATTACTAATGTTCTTCTCTGTCCATCACGGAGGGGCGATAAGAACTCAGAGAAATCCCAGGTCCCCTCTGCCACCCAGCAAGCACACAGTAGAGCTCTGTGAGAGAGAAGGAGACTGTGAGGGACAGCAGACCACTGAAGGAATTTCCAGGAAGGTGGCAGAGTAAGGCTTCTTGTCATAACTCCCTTCACAGGAGGCTTCCAAAAGGAACAAGTCAGAACTGGACAGAAAACGCCTTCTCTGCAGAAGGCAGACAGCAACCCTGGCCTCGTGGTCCTAACCCTGAAGGCTGTCACCAAACCACAGACTTTGGGTCAAGTGAAGAGATGAGGACATAGTCCAACCCCTGAATGCATGCTGTGGGCACCTCTAGCCCCCTCTTCAGCTGCTTAAGAAGGTCTTCTCTCATAACCAGACAGCCATGCAGACCCCCCCCCCCCCACACTGCCAGGTCCTTCTGGGACAGCATTGGAAGGGTTGTCTCTCAGAGGTCAGACCAGCCTTGTTCCTCAGAGCATATATATGCATGTACCCATGTATATGCATGCCTTTGCCAAATATTGCTCAACTGCAAACAGAGCCCTGTGGAGCCTTCCACAGGGAAATGCTGAGAAGGCATCCATCCCCCCCCCCAATCCCCAGCCTCTATTTCTTTTCATGGACGCATGACAGGTATTTAAGCCCTGGACCCCAACCATCAATGACAAGAAAGTCTTCTTGCCTCAGGCAAACTGCGACTTCATCCCTGTGCATTGTGAGGTTGGCTTTGAGATCTCTGATTCATTTGGATACAAGGAACAGAACTGCACCCTCACCCTGACCCTCACTGGTGCTGGCTTGACTAGTGTGGAAATACTCACCGCCCTACGAGGGAAAACTCCATGGACCTCAGAGCCTGAAGCCCCTGGGCCTGATTCTGAGCTTGTGTACCAAGTGTTAGGAATGAGAATATCAAGTACAGGAAAGGGGCTTGCATGAAGTGACCCTTCAGGAATGAGCTTATTAGTAGAGAAAGCTAATGACCAAGGGCTTGTAATCAAGCCTGGAGGTGGGAGAACATGAGAGACACTGAAAACATTAAGTAAAACCTCTTAAAGTGAAAAGGTGAGTTAGCTTCCATGGACAGTATGGTGGGGAGGGAGGGACCAGGCTTTCAGAGAAATCCCTGGAACAAAGGGGGATATTCTTTTTATATCTTTTGAGGATTGGGCTTGGCTTTTCTCTATTGAGATCTGTGTTCCCAGCAGGGGTTCCCAGCTCTTCATCTCAAGTGAGAATACAGAAGGGCACAGCCTGATTTTTCCAGGTTGTAGATCTGATCCCTCAGCATGACCAGAGTCTTAAAGTGGCAGGCCCATAATCTAGCAGACATCCTGTCCTTCACTCTCCGATCGCCCAGATTCCAGAGGCAGCCAGAGCTCGGTGTTTCCTTGTTTGAACCTGCATGTGGATTTCCTACTGCCTAGAGCTGGGTAGAGCCAGAATGCCGGTGCCTCAGTCCCTTTCCAGTGCTTTCTGCAAAGGCAGTGCTCAGAGGAGTGACCACGGGAAGTGGGGCCACACGTGGCCTGCTTGAGATGACGTCACTCACAGCCACAAGCTGCAGAAAGAGCAGGAGTCTCTGAAACCCCCACCCTGAGCCCCAGAGAAGGGGAGAGAATTCACAGACCTGGCCAAGGTGCCATCAGCACTGAAAGCTTCAGTCAGATCCAAACCTCTGTCTCCTTACCTCCCACCACCCTCTCACAAACCAGAAATACCCAGAGGCAGCTTGGGGGAGGTGGACACTCAGGGCAAGGGCAAGAAACGGTGACTACCTAAGCTATTTGCCCTCAGTCTGGGGCAGCATGCCTCACGCCTGAGCTGGGGATGGGAGAAGCACTAATATGATTACATTTTAACTTTTTCAGCCAATTCTAACTGTATATAAGCTCATTAAGGAGACTTCAGGTCTGGTTAATCTTGGTGTGTGATATTTTTATTTACTTGCAAGGTTTTTTTTATAATAAAATTTATTTTAAAAAGTTTATCATTTTCTTCTTTTAGGATTATTCCAGGTCAGCCTTATGAATTAGTTGAAACCGTTTTAGGGGTAAAACAGGCCAGAGGACTTTTAAATTAAATTACTATAGTTGTTGTTGTTATCTTGGCAAAAAATACACAGATCAACTTTTAAGAACATTATTTAAAAGCTTTTTCTTAAAAAATAAAATAAAATTATATTTCCAAAAAGCTTCAATAAAGGGGCAGCTTTCTCAATGTTTTTGCCATTATTACCCCACCCTACCCCCAATTGACCCCCAGGAATTTATTTAGATATTTGTTTCTATGGAGGGAATTTTTTAAATATATAGGGCCTCACTATATAGCCCAGGCTGGCCTCAGATTCACAATCCTCCAGCCTCAGCCCCTTAGCCTGTACTACCTCATCTGGCTGTCCCCGCCTATGATGTTTTTAATCTCCTACTATGTGTCATGTGCTGCTTGTGTACTGAGGCCCTTCAGAGGGCCACAAACCACCAGAAAGGAGAAGGACTTTCCTGCCAATCTGTGTTTGCTCCTTAGGGAGGATGGCAGCCACGTGGAGAGCCTCCCCAGTGTTAATTTTATGTAACAGCTGCAGCTTGTTTGCCCAAAGTAAGAGCGCTGGCCTGGTGCTGTGAAGGAAGTACCAGATCTCACCGGTTTCCCTCTGCTCCAGGATTCCATGCATTGTACTTGAGCACCATGACTCCTTGGCTTCCTCCTTTCCTGGACAGGCTTTTCTTGTCTTTTATGGTGTTAACTCTTTGAAACACTGACCCTTTGTCTGAGACATAACTCTTTGAAACACTGACCCCCTGTCTGAGACTATCTGCTGTTTTCCATGACCAGACCAGTTACGGATTGTTGGGGAATTCCACAGAGGGGATGATTACATAGTATCACAGAAAAAAGTGTGACATTGAAATTGCTACTACTAGCTATGGTTAGTTTTTATTGTCAACTTAACATAATCTAAAATAACCTGAGAAAAGAGTCTCAATGAGGAACTGTTGAATTTGGGTATGGCTGTGGGAGACTGTTGATTAGTAGGAAGTCTCGCCCACTGTGGGTGGCACCATTCCCTGGATCCTAGATTGTGTAAGAGTGGAGAGACTGAGCTGAGCATGTGCCTGAATGCATTGATTCATTGCTCTTTAATAATGGATGTAATATAACCAGCTGTACTGTAGAGTACTATTATTATTATTATTTTTTTTTTTTGAGACAGGGTTTCTCCATGTAGTTTTGGTGCCTGTCCTGGCTCTCACTCTATAGACCAGCCTGGCCTCGAACTCACTGAGATCCGCCTGGCTCTGCCTCCCAGGTGCTGGGATTAAAGGCGTGTGCCACTGTTACCCGGCGTAGAATATTATTTTAAGGTGTTACTTTTGTTTTTGTTGCATTTGTTTAACTCTGTGAAGTTGTGTTACTTTGCCTGTCTAAAACACCTGATGGTCTAATAAAGAGCTTAACGGCCAATAGTGAGGCAGGAAAGAGAAATAGGTGGCGCTGACAGCCAGAGAGGATAAATAGAAGGAGAAATCTGGGAGGAAGTAGTAGCCAGAGAAGGAAGAGGACTTCAGGGACCAGTCACCCAGGTTCACAGCAAGCCACAGAGTAAGAGTAAGATGTACAGAAGTAAGAGAATGGAAAAATCCAGAAGCAAAAAGTAGATGGGATAATTTAAAGTTAAGGAAAGCTGACTAGAAACTAAGCCAAGCTAAGGCCAGGCATTCACAATTAAGAAAAAGCCTCTGTATTTATGTGGGAGCTGGGTGGTGCCCCCTCCCCAAAAGAAAAACAAAGAGCCACACAGCTGCTTCATGCCACCTCAACTTCCCCACTATGATGGACTATAACCTGGTCCTTTGAGCAAATTCAAGCCCTTACACCCCAAGTTACTTCTGTAGGGTGTTTTATCACAGCAATCGGAAAAGGCAACAAGACAGTTACCACCATCTCCATCCCTTGGTGGAGGTGGTATCTGAAAGCTTCACCATGAAGTCAGTACTTTCCTCTTTCCATATTCTGTTTATTAGAAGATGATCATACATCCAGTCCACACTTGGGAGAGATCCTTAGCTCCACCTTCTAAAGTAAGGAGTATCAAAATTTTGTGGACACATTAAAAACCAGGATGGCAATGAATGGTATTCTGGGAGAGATGCTGATGGCGCGCACACACACACACACACACACACACACACACACACACACACACTTTCTCCTTACTGTCATTTGTCAGTGAATCTCACTGTCTGGGATCCTTATTGTGGGCTTGTAATAGTGTTTTTATATTTTCCTCATTTATTATTTAGACTCAAGAAAGACTTATCCCTTCCCCTCATTTATCCATTTCTTTATTCAATAAGTTATTTATGTTAGTCTGGACTCAGCAATTTTTATTTTATTCTTCCAAGTTAAAAACATAATCGTATTGCTATTTATTGTTACTTAAGTTGTAGTTATTTATATTAGTATGGACTCAACAATTTTCATTTCATTCTTGAAGTTAAAATTACAGTAATATTGGTATTTTGTTACTTGAATTGTTCTACTTTGGGTCTTTGGAAGTTTTTTTATGCTGCTTTTTTTATTCTTTTAGCCCTTTCCTCCTCCCCTTTCTCCCTCCTTCCTTCTTTTTCTCTCTTCTTTATTTGGGGGTGGGGTTATTGTCTCACCTCCTATGACTATAAAATCCTCCCAGTTCAATTTATGTTTTCGGGGCCCCAGCCCTAGGGGAACAAAGAGGCCCTTTCTGAAAATATTTTAAAGTGCCCTCACTCAAGAGTGACCAGAACAGTCATGGATCTGCCTAGGTCCCTTCCAAAGGGCAGAGAACACAGGCTCACAGGACATGTTTAATAGTTAAAATGCAGCTGCTTCTTCCCTCGCCTGCTGTCCCTCTCCTCTCGAACTTCAGCAGTCCTCTGGATCCCTCAGCCCTTGCAGGGTTGACTGGGTCTGCACATGCTTTAGCTAGTGGGCAGAACTTCCCAGAGAGAGAGAGGCTGACTCCTGGGGCTGGCCTTCAGCACTCCTGCTTCAGTGCTCAGGACCCTTAAAGGAGCTTGCCTTTAATCCCAGCACTCATGAGGTAGAGGGGGGCAGATCTCTGTTAGTTCAGCCTGGCCTATATAGCAAGTTCCAGGCCAGCCAGAGCCACACAGTAATAAGACCCTGTCTCAAAGACCAAACTAAAACAACAACAAAAGGAATTTCAGTTTTACTTGGACTAGCATGAGCTGAACTCCTCAGCTCCCTGCCTGCGAACTCTCAGAAGCAGGGACTCCAGTTTAGAGGGGGCAAAGACAGCTCTCCTGTGCTGGTGGGTTTCCTCCTGACCCCCAAGAAGAGTTCCTCCCACCCCCTGGAAGGAGCTCTCACACCCTGGGAAGTGAATTTGGTCAGCAAGGGTCTGGACATTGAAGGAGGCTGATGCTCTGGTTACTAAGGGCAACCCCAGCACTAAGCTTTTACAATCCTGTGAGTGTACAGGTCCACAGAACTGCCCCGCTGCACCTTCCAGGAAAGCTCCCATTGGGCACCTTTAGCCTGAGCAGGAAGAAAGCAACATGGCCAGTGCTGGACCTGGAGCGCAGAGTTTTCACCTCCATTTCTGCCCATGTAGAATGAGAGTGTTGATCCTTGCTCACATCTACACGCATACCTCTGTAAAGATGGACAG